>NC_064243.1:30950757-31253787 GCF_003254725.2 Canis lupus dingo | reverse complement strand
TCCTACTAGGTTTGAAGATATCACTTTAGAGCCCCTAATGTAAACTGTTACCACGTGAAAACAGCCCATCAGGAATAAAGTTAGCACTGAGAAAAGTCCAGCCACATTACAATGACTGAGCCTATATATGACTGCAGACTTTCCAGTTGCATGAAACAATCTTTCCTGGTTTTGCCTGTGCTGGTTTGATTGAGCTTCTGTCACTTGTACTCTAAAGAATGTTGACCCATAAAGTCAGCCTAGAGAAGACCTGCAACCATTTCTTAAAATTAAAGCTTTTATGGGACGCCTAGGTGGCTCAGCGGTTGAGTGCCTGCCTTCAATTCAGCCCGGGGCGTGATCCTGGAGACCCAGGATCGAGTCCCACGTTGTGCTCCCTGCATGGAGCCTGCTTCTCCCTCTGCCTGTCTCATGAATAAGTAAATAAAATCTTTAAAATAAAATAAAGCTCCTTTTATGTATTTATGTAATAGTGTTGTTTCATGCGGCTCTATTGGGTAGGATGGACGGATGTAATAGACTTGAGAGCCATATAAGAAAAAAATTTCCTTATAATCAAAACTGTTGTCTAACAATGAAGCTCGCAGCTGTTACTGGTAACACTGATGCAGCAGTATGGATGTGCCAGTTAGTGAGGAAATTAGCCTGAGGCAGAAGACAATATGCAAGGGGATTGCAGTCCTCTCCAATTCTCAGATTTTCTGACTTCTCCCACACATGTACCTCTTTAACATTGCCCCCCCACACACACACACACATACACAATCAGCAGCACACTTCAGACCTAGCTCTCCTTTAGTAACGAGACTTAAAGAGGAAATCCCACTATGAAGTAGTGTGAATACCTGTATCATATTAAGCAGATGTATGCAGATCCAATTTAAAGAAAGGCAACCGGCATTTCTTTATAATTAATTCCACACGAGACTCCTTATCTATGTTAATTCATGTAATCCTAAGAAACCTTGCAAAGAATGTATTACTTAAACCCATTTTACCTACTCCAGAACTGGCTCAGAGGGACTCCCTACAATTAAATGCTGTTGCTACACCATCATTCTGTTTTTTCTCTTCCGCTTCTTCATCTTCTTCCTGGTCGTTATGCAAAGTGTGCTAAATATACTAGTGAGTGGTGTTTGTATGGAATATTACATGCTGAGTACATACTAAGGCAGAACACTGACAAAGCCAGAAAAGCTCCCCGCCCAGACCCCTGCAAGTAGGAAAACAACACGTTTAGGAACTCTTGCTAGCACATACAATTCGGTATGATTCATTTCTTTACTTTATTATTTAGCGGGGACACAGTGGGGGAGTACTCATTGTTGTTCCACAATCCTTGAGGCCCCCGACAGTTGGTAAGGACAGAAGGCTGGGCTGGAGTAAGCTGCAAGATCAAGAACAATGGGGAGAGGCCATGAGCAGAGCAAGCCCAGTGAAAGAAAGAGATCCTCAGTGGGAGCTCAGGGGAAGGCGGTGGCAGATGCTAGCCGGGTCCTCTAACTGTGTCAGAATCTAATTAGGCTTTGTGCGTGGGAATCACAAAGAAAGCGGCTTGTCGGCGGATTGGGCCGCAGGCCGAAAAGCTCCACCCTCGGTATACGCTCGAGAATGTACTTAAGGACCTTCTCCCAGTTTTTAAGTTTAGAAGCAATACAAGGAGGTTTTCTAAGGCTCGAGGAATACCCCTGCTGGAGTGGGGCGCCCGGGAAGCCGCCGCCAGCTGCACGTCCACCCCGAGGGGCCGGGCACCCCCCCCCCCGGGGCCGGGCACCACCCCCTGAGGCCGGGCACCCCCCCTGGGGCCGGGCACCACCCCCTGGGGCCGGGCACCCCCCCCCCCCTGGGGCCGGCCACCTTTTCCGGCCGAGCCTCGCAAGCCCTGCCTAGCCGCCCGCGGCCCTCCCGGGTCAAGGAGGACTTGGGTTCCTTCCTGCCCGCCCGCGGCGCGCACACGCTCCATATTTGGTCATCCCTGCTCCAAGTTTGGGACTGGCCCGGAAGGGGTCCGAAGCCCCCGTCCCCGCAGGCCGCCCACGGCCACCCCGGCACCGGCACGGGCGCGGGGCGGGGCGCGGGGCGCGGGGGGCTCCGGGGCAGCCCCGGGGAGGGCCGCGCGTCCCGGAAGCCTTTGTCTCGCCGGCGCCGCCCGTCCGCGCCCGTGCGCCCCGGCGAAAGCCAGCGCCCCTGCCCGGCCACCGAGACGCCCCGGCCCGGGGCTCCCCGAAACCCCCCGGGGCGCTCACCCCCCCCCCCCCCCGCCGCGATCCGCAGTCCCCGGGGGAGCCTCGCCCCTCGGCCCCAGCCCTTGCCCGCCCGGCGCTGCAGAACGCCCCCCGCGCCCCCTGCAAGCGCAAAGCGGCCCGGCCGCACCGCGGAGGAAACCTCGCCGCGCTGCGGGCTTCCCGGGCCCCGGCCCCGGCCCCGGCCCCGGCCCGCGCGATGTCACGTGAGCCGCGGCGGGAGGCGGCGGGAGGGGCGGGGGCGGGGGGCGCGCCCTCGGGTCCCCGCGCGGGGTCTCAGCCCAGCGCCGGGTGCGAGCTCCACGCGCGTCCGCACCTCCCGATCGCCGTCCGCGGGCCTCCACCGGACCCCCCCGTCCATCCTTGACACCTGCCCGTCACCTTGCCGGGGGGCCCACTCACCTTTCCGCCTCTTCTGACTTTCCGAGGAAAAGCTGGTGCAGCGTGGGTGCGGGCCGGGTCGTCTTCTTCAACACACCGAGGAGGAAGAGGCTGAGGAAGGAAGTGACTGATGCAGAAGAGAAAGGCTGGTGTGGAGGAGGGGGTGGGAGGTAAGAGTTTAAGCGCTCCAGAAAGGGGCCGCCCACACTCCCAGGGACAAGCCTATGGGGAGGAAACTGCGGAGCAGACGCCTGGGAAGGGGCCGACTCCAGACAGGTGGCAGGGCGCCCGAGGCTTCTAGGAACACGGACTCGAACTGCGATTACCGCCACCTTCCCCTGCGCCCCTCGGGGCCAGTGATCCCCACCCCATCCCCCCCCCACCCGCGTCTGATCCTGGGCATCGATTTCCTGCCAGTATCTCTCTCCTAACGTCAGAAATAAAGTGCCACCAATGTGATGACTGCTGGGCTCTCGAAGGAACACGACTTTGGTTCTGGAGGCCAGCAGCAGGGGTCTCCAGGAAACTACAACAAGGCAGGAGGATAGTCCGATTTGGGGGGAGAGGGGTGCATTCTTCAAAACCAACCTGTTCTCTTGCAAAGAAATTTTGCTCGGGCAATGCCAGTTCTTGATCCTGAGTGAATATAACTTTCGTCTCTTCTTCATTCAGTATTTCCTACATTTAACTACCTAGCTCAATCGGTCTATTTATACTCCTTTTCTTTTAGTCACCGTTGTTTTATTCACTGTTCTTTACTTGCACGCCAAAGAGAGAGAGAGACAGAGAGATGCTTGCTGTACCCAGAATCCCCTTAAAAAGGAAACTGAAATAACCCAAACTATTCCTAAGGCAAAGGTTGCACAAATAACCAAGAAAACTACCCTCCCCATAGCTGATTGGAGTAAGGGTGATCATGTGACCCAAGAGCACACAATCCATAAACTGGCCTACCTCCTAGAAGGTGACTTGGAACAAACAATCCTTACCCAACAGGGACTCTAATAATTGAGTAAGCCAATCAGATTCTCCCTTCAAAATTGAAAGGGAAGAGCAAAAAATGAGCTGATCCATAGAAAGAGTAAAGCTGAAAGAGGGCTTGAGGCTGGAGCAGAAAAAATGGGCCTCCAGGAAGCAGAACAGTGGAGTAAGCAGAAAACCCTTGGGATGAAGTAGAAGGTGTGTGTGGGCAGAAATGGTAGAAGCAAACTCTAAGAGAAGCTGAGACCCAGTGATGGAATAAGAGCAACAAACACCTGCTCCCCAGGGGGATATGAGTATCCAGGTCTCTAAGGCTTCACTGGATCCATCCACTTTGCAAACTGTATTCTGGTTTCCCTTTCATAGTAAACACCTATCCTTTGGGCACAACTTTGAATGAGTCTCTGTTCACCACCAAAAGATTCTGATTCAGTGTAGGTTTCCCATGTCAGATGAAGTGTAAAGTGACTCTGAGATCCTTGGAGGCCTATCTTTTTCTCACTAAAACAAAGCTGAGAAGTTACCTTTTATATCTTTCAAAGTCTACATAATGCAAAATCATAATTCAAGAAATTACCATGTTTAGCAATTCTCTGACCTGGCTAGTTGGCCTGTGGCTGTGATTGCGGTCCTTGGATAATATTCAGTGAAATGACTAATCAATCCGTAGTGTGCTACGACTATTAAGTAATTAGTGTTTCACTGTACTCTACCAATGGGCAGAAAAAGAAACAGATTCCCTAAAGAAAGAAAAGTCCCTATTAATATAAAATATATATATAAATGGATTCAGTCTTTGAAAATACTTTGCTTATATACATATGCTACACTAAGCATAACAACTTCATGTGAATCTATAAAGAATTACAATTCAAGAAAGTTTTTTGATGAAAAATATTAAATTTTTTGCCATTTAATATTTTTCTTTTTAAAATTTTTTTTATTGGAGATATTTTTCATACCCAATTTCTACACTTTCAGTTTTTTTTTTAAGATTTTATTTATTTATTCATGAGAGACACACAGACAGAGGCAGAGATAAAGGCAGAGGGAGAAGCAGGCTCCCTGTGGGGAGCCTGATGCAGGACTCCGTCCCAGGACCCAGGGATCATGACCTAAGCTGAAGGCAGATGTTCAGCCACTGAGCCACCCAGACCCTCTTTCAGTTTCTATACAGACTTTTGCCATCTTTTCTTGTTCTCTTAGGAATATTATCATCATGTAGCTAAACAATGTGGAATTTTAACTTACAAGCAAAAAATAAAGTTTATTAAACAGTTAAGAAGTATTTATTAAATATTGAGGATGTGCCAGCAATGGTGTGCCAGGATTGGAGGGTACAAAGTAGCCTACAGTATGATCTCTGTCAAGAAGAATGTTCAGAAAGGTGTATATGAAATATTAAGACAATCTTTATCCATTTATTTAATTGCAAAGTATAGACCAGCACTGTCCAATAAAAATATAATCATGAGTCACATTATGTAATTTAAAATTTTCTATTAGCCACATTAAAAAATGTGAAATTAATTTTAATAATATGTTCTAACCCAGTATATCCAAAATACTGTCATTACCACCTATAAAACTTATCAATGAGATATTATTATACTTTCTTTGTTTTGTACTAAGCCTTTGGAATCTATGGTATATTTTAAACTTATAGCACATTTCAGGTGCTCAATAACCTTATGTGGCCAGTGGCTACTGCATTAGTCAGTGTAGCTACAGACAACTCCAGAATAAAGTATGACATACATGCTAATAATTTTACTTAAGAAATTACATGTTCCTAGAATGAGAAAAATTATAGCGTTGTATTTAAAGGTTCATGACAAATTGAGGTATTCATTTTAAAAACATAATTGTCTCCATTATAATGAATAGAAAGTAATATTTGTAAGAAACCTGAGGATAGTAATTCTATCCTGAGTATACACCCAAGAGAAAAGGCACATTCATCAAAAACATGACAGAAATAGTCATGTAGTCACAATAGCACCGTTCATAATATTTCTAAACTAAAGCTACCCAAATGCCCAGTAATATTCAAATGGTTAAAAATTGTGGCATATTCATAAGCCAGAAAGTTATCCACCAAGGAAAAGACACAACAAATAACTACATGCAACAATATAGATGAACCTCACACAGTGCTGAGTGGAATGATCCTGATGACACTTTTTATATGAAGCTTTAAAAACAGGCAAAACCCATCCGAAGTGTTAAAAGTTAGGATAGTGGTTATCTTTGGTGGGTGGTGGGGTGACTAAAATGGGCATGACGGGGGCTCTATGCAGGTGGTGATTAGCTTCTGCCTCTTGACCTAGTCACTAGATAAACAGATGTTTTGATTTGAGAATTCACTAAACTGGACACTTAATTTTCTTTTCTTGTGGCTATATTCTTAATAAAACATTAAAAAAGTATAAAGAATAGAGAATATTAACCAAACAAGGCCTATTCCAGGAATGTAAGGATTATTCAGCGACATTAGAAAATTTAAAATTCCCTGTGGCTAGGGGTCTTTAGGTTTTATCTTATTCTGTAAAGTGAGATTTCTCAGTTGGACCTGTCATTGTAGCTCAAACTATCATCCCCTTGTACTCATGTTAGTGTTAAAGATGATAGTACTATTATGATGATTGCATGTCTTGGCATTAATTTTGGATTCAATTGCAGTACTGTTTGAGTGCTTTGGGGGACACAAAGAAGTAAAAGTAAAATTTTTGCTCTCAAGAAATAATGGAAAAGGATTATATATCATAAGCAAGCAAAATTTATTCCAGGAATGCAAAATTGCTTCAACAAATGGAAAATAATCAGTGTAATGCAATATATTAATAAAATAAAGGGGAAATCCACATAATTATCTCAGTAGATGAAAAAAAGCATTTGATAAAACACTGTTCTTTTATAGTATTACAGTAAAAGCCTTCAATAAACTAGGGGAAAAAAGGGAATTTCCTCAACCTAATAATAAGAAGGGCAACTACAAAAACCCATAGATAGCATCATACTTAATCATGAAAAACTGAAAGCATGTCCCCTAAGATCAGGAATGTGACAAGAAAGTCTGCTAAAGAATTCACAAAAAAACTATTAGAGATAATGAGCCAGTTCAATATATAAAAATCAATTGTATTTCTTTTTTTTTAAAGACACTTTTCCTTTTTTTTTTTTTTTTAAAGATTTTATTTACTTATTTGAGATGGAGAGAGAGGACACAAGTCAGGAGGAGAGGAAGGAGGAGGGGCAGAGAGAGGAGAAGAGGGGACAAGCAGACTTCCCACTGAGCAGGGCTCCATTAATGGGCTTGATCCCAGGACCCTGAGATCATGACCTGAGCCAAAGGCAGACAGTAAACCAACGGAGGCACCCAGATGCCCCAATCAGTTGTATTTCTATATACTAGCAATGAATCATCTGAAAATGAAATTAAGAAATAAATTCTGTTTATAATAACAGGAAAATAATAAAATACTTAGGAATAAGTCTAAAGAAGTACAACACTTGTACAAAATATTGCTGAAAGAAACAAATTTTTAAATCCAAGTAAATGGAAAAACATCCTGTGTTCATAGAGTGGAAGGCTTAATATTGTGAAGATGATAATATTTCCCCAAATGATCTACAGATTGAAGGCAATCCCTATCAAAATTCTAACTTTTGGGACGCCTGGGTGGTCCCAGTGGTTGAGTGTCTGCCTATGGCTCATGATCCTGGAGTCCTGGGATGGAGTCCCATATCAGGCTCCCTGCATGGAGCCTGCTTCTCCCTCTGCCTATGTCTCTGCCTCTCTCTGTGTCTCTCATGAATAAATAAATAAACATTTTTTAAAGTTCTGTTTTTTGACAAGCTTATCCCAAAATTCATACAGAAATGAAAGGGATCCAGAAGAGCCAAAAGAATCTTGAAAACAAAGTTGGAAATAAATAAATAAATAAATAAATAAATAAATAAATAAATAAATAAATAAATAGAAAAAAAAAAGAAAACAAAGTTGGAGAACTCATATACCTTGATTTTAAAGCTTATTAACAAAGCTATAGTAAGTAATGTAAAACTTACTATGAAGGTAGCGTAAGTGGTACCATAGACATATAGAAAATGGGATACAATTTACAGTCCAGTAATAAACTCATTCATTTATGATCAACTGATCTTTTTATAAGGGTGTCAAGACCATTCAATGGGGAAAGAATGGTATTTTCAACAAATGGTGCTGGGACACTGGATATACTTAAGGAAAATAATAATTGAATCCCATTTCATATAAAATGCAAAAACTTAAAATGGATCAAAGATGTAAACATAGATGTGGAAACTATAAATCTCTTAGAAGATGAATAGGTGTAAATTATCATGACCCTGGATTAAGCAACATTTTCTTAGATATGACACCAAAAGCACAAGCAATCAAAGGGAAAATAGATAACCTGAATTTCATAAAAAAATTTAAAATGTCTATGCATCAAAGGCAGCACCAAAAGTAAGATCTGGAACAATTCCAGCCCCAGTCAATTTAGGACAACTGGTCACCCTATCCATAGTTCTCCCTTCTCTTCCGTAGATTTGTTTCATTTGGTTTTCAGTTCTTCCACTTTCTTTTTCCTAAGTCTTTGTTGCAATTTCAGTAAGGGAGAGGCTAAGGCTACATTATCCTTTATTGAGCTTGGGCCAAATGGTCTGTGTTGCCTGCTGAGAGTCAAACTTTCAAGATCATTGAACTTAGTCACAAGAGGTTATATGCTATGTGCAGAGAAGAGCCAGACTGGCATCTACAGTGAAGGTGGCAAGGTGGGCACTAAGAAATATAATTTCTAGACCAAATGTCCAGGCTGTTGTCTGAGGGTTACAAAGACCTGAAATGGAAGGGGTTAATGCCACAAAGCGTGACAGTGGTATTTAATCTGGCTATACATTAGAATCACTTTCCAGTCTTTAAGAAGTAGTGCCCAGGACCTCCCTAAATTAATTAAATTATAATCTTTGAGACATCTATGTTTTAAGGTCCCAAAACAATTCTGGTGTGCAGTCAAGGTTGAGAACTACTGGTCTAGTCAAGCCCGTGAAGCCAGAGAAATCTTGTGGCAGCAGTTGCTCCAAGGTATTCCAAGGGTCTTCTGCTTTTTAGCTGTTGCAGCTCCTAATGTCTTTTTAGTCAATCTCACAGAATGTAAAGGGTCTGTTCTAGTTTCTGCCCAGGCCCCCTCATTCCTGTTGTCTCTGGTAGGGTAGGTGCACTTTCCTAGGATGAGCAGAGGAAAATATGATACCAAGGCAAGGTAGGGATTCAGCAACATTATAAGACCTGAGGGATGCTCAGGAGGTCTCTTTTTCCCAAAGTGTCTCCTTTACCACCATAATTTATGCCTGGAATTCCAATCTGTATAGATTGCCATAAAACAGAAGTTACAAATTCAAATGCCTCTAGAGACAGACAAATGAACACAGTCTTTCAGTATCTCAATTCCAGATTCTTGAAAAAGTACCTAACTGACCCAGTTTAGATCGATTATTATTATTACCCACAGTTAGATCCTGTATGTCCAGTCGTTATGACTGCTCATTACAAAAACTATAAATGAGATAGTTTCTCTACCAAGGAGACATTGGAGAGGGATCATACCAAAATATGTCTACCACAGACAACAGCAACTCTGTACATCTGCCTTGTACAATAACTAGCCACTAGCCCCATGTGGATATTTTCATTTACATTTAAATTAATTGAAATGAAGTAACATTAAAAATTCAGATTTTTAGTCACAGCCTCATTTCAAGTGTTCAATTGCCACAAGTGGTTCATGGCTACTATATAGTATAGCATAGCACAGCATATTTCTATTTTCACAGAAAGTTCTAGCAGAGGTGTTATAGATAGCAAAAAAAAATCAACAACATCTGGAAATTGCTAAGAACCTTAATGAGATAACCAATAGTTAGCTTTTGTAACTTCTCCCCCACTCCCAAACCACCAACCAAAAGAAAATGTGCAAATTACTTGTTCTAGGCCTCCTACTTTTCTGACAGAAAACCTAAATTCTTACCCTAAAATGATTAATCCTGTAGTTTACTCACAATTCCTTTCCTCAATCCTTAATTCTGCTACTTGCTTAAGCTTTTGTTTACTTTTTATCTTAACAAACTTCTTCAAGGAACTGCTTTAAACTTGCCAATGCTATGCCAAGCCATCCACCATTTATTTTACTGCTTGTAATCTGGCTTCTGCCTTCAATTTTTTACTAAAGCTACTCTCTCTAGTCTAAGGTCAGTAATGACTCCCAGCTGGCAAACACAATAACCTATTCCCAGTTCTCACTGTCATGCAGCTCTCTGTAGCACTTGGCATTGTCACCCATCCCCTTGGTCATGATCATTACCCAATAAGGGAAAGTAAGTGGCTCATGTGCACCACCTGCTTGAAGTCTAGGCTTCTGAAGATCAATAAGTGGACACCAAGAAGCGAGCAGAAGGCAGGGAATGCAGGAAACAGAGTCAACCAAGGTCTCTTGGGAAGGAAGAGATATTCTAAGCCTGAGTCCAAAGGAAGTACAACTAAAGTGGTTTGGAATTGGAGTTCTGGTCCAGAGGCTTCAACCAAGAGAGAAGAAGATACACAGTTGTGTGCCTAGCACAGAGAACACTAAATAAACATTTACAGAGTAGTTTATCCCCACCCCCTCACTATACACTGAACTAGATGCAGGAACAGAAGTAGATCTTGCCACCAGGTCCAGGACTGGTGATGGAGGGAAGGAATCAGAGAAGGAAAGTCAGGGCTGAGGAAAAGGAGATCATGGGTCAGAACCCCAATCTGCACACCCAAAATCTTTCAGTGGAATGTCAGCAAATAGTGCCAAGCTGTTGGGCACTCTCCCCTTCTGAGAGGACTCCAGGAGAGGCTGGAGTAGACAGCCTCAATTTCCTTTAATCAGCGATGGGAGAGAAGAAGCAAACACTTACATGCAGGTAAGCACAGAAAGGCTGGAGAAGGAAGAGCAGCTCACCAGCTCAGACACTTGCCATCCTCAAGACTTAGTCAAAGAGCCATCTCAATGCTCCTCTTGTCACCATTTCTTCCTTCTCTAACCCCTTCACCGGCCCCCTTTTACTGCCCTGAGGCTCTGAACTAAGAAGTCCTCACAGACAAGTCTACACTTGTCTTCTCATTTCCCCCAACCCCAGCCTAGCACACACCACTCTGATATTTCTCTGTGTGGAGGTCTGAGATCCCCCAGCCCAACCAGCCTCTCTGTGTCAGAATCCCTAAGGGAGGGAGCTTGTTAGATATACAGAATCTCAGACTTACTGACATGGCATTATGTTCAAGTCTGGGATGCCCTGCTGTGGTCCACTCTTCACCTTCCTGCCAGGTTAACTTTCTGAAAGTACAGCTTTCCTCTCTTACTTAAATTCTTCTTAGTCTCCTGATGGTCTATTAAATCGAGTATACACTTTTCATCACACCCTTTAAAACCTTCCACAATTTAGCCTCTACTACCTTCCAGATTTCTGACCACTCCAAACCATCTGAGAAAACTGTGAATCAGTCAATTGAATTCCATCCTTTTCCTGCACCTGGTCCAGAGTATAGTGTGGAGATGAGATGCAGATCAGTTTTGTTCTATAAATGTGTAGTTTGTACTTCTTGTGTGCTTGGCATAAAACCTTGTGCCTCTTCTCTTCCCAGCCTGAAATCACCAAATCCCCTCTTTTTTCCCTTTGCTCACCTGGTGCCCTTTGCCTGACGAGTCTCTCCTCCTGGTCCCCCGTGATATCTTTGCCTACTGAACTTCAAGATCGAACTTGAATACATGCTCTTGAACAAAATTCTGTGTGTTGTGTAAGGCAGAGGTGACCCAGTCACCAGTTTAACTCCAGTCTTGACTATGTGCATCCTTGGGAATGGAACTATGTTCTATGTGCCTCAGTTTCCTAATCTAAAAATTAGTGAGACTAAAACCAACTGCTGGATGGTTGTAATGATTAAATAAAACTGTGTCTCTTTTAAGCATCCCTCTTCATTGCAAAAGGATTTGAGGGAAAATGAACTAATATAGGAAACAGGCCTAGCCCTGTTCTCTCCCTTCATTCTAATCCTCTCTGCCCCGAATGTGTCATATCCCCCTTTGAGAGTCCTCTAGCACCTTGTGCATCTTTTAGGAGATCTTTTATCTCATCCCACCTCATGAAATGCCAATATCACCATCATCTCTGAAATTTAATGAAATCAACTCAGATTCACTACTCTAATCCAATGCTCTACCTTATATTTTTGCAAATTCTTAGAATGTACATTCTTCTTCTGCTTTCTGCTGGTTCTGAGTTCTCTAATCCCAATTACATCTCACATTTCATGGATGTTCAAAAAAGACATGGAAGAGTTCCATTCCTTTAATTCACCCCAATTGCTTCCCAAATTCCTCAACCCACATTTGGCATTAGGTGAAGAATGTCAGGGCAGCCATAAATTACAACATGATGTGAATTTTTTTTTAATTTTTATTTATTGATGATAGTCACACACACATAGAGAGAGAGAGAGGCAGAGACACAGGCAGAGGGAGGAGCAGGCTCCATGCACCGGGAGCCCGATGCGGGATTTGATCCCAGGTCTCCAGGATCGCGCCCTGGGCCAAAGACAGGCACCAAATCGCTGCGCCACCCAGGGATCCCATGATGTGAATTTTTAAAAAGTACATACAGGGGTGCCTGGGTGGCTCAGTGGTTGAGCATCTGCCTTCCATTCAGGTCATGATCCCGGGGTCTTGGGATCAAGTCCCACATCAGGCTCCCTGTAGGGAGCCTGCTTCTCCCTCTGCCTATGTCTCTGCCTTTCTGTCTTTCATGAATAAATAAATAAAATCTTTTAAAAAATACAAAGTTTATTAAAAATAGATTGCAAATGATTGGTAGGAATGGAATGGTAGGAATGGAACACTACACCAGTTTTGATGTTTTGTCCATAGTAATACACAATTGTGAAAAGCACTTTTACCTGGTTGTCCAAGGATGGCCAAATACACTTATTTAAGGATTTTACAACTAGACATAAAATATCCCTGCGTGTACATATTTGCATGTATTTATGTGTATTTATTATTTTCTGTATATTTATTATTTTCTGTATGTATATTTTGTATATTATTTTATGTATATTAACGGAATAGCAATTCATCTCCATCTTTTCGATTAAAGAAAATGTGGGTTGGGTCGCCTGGCTAGTTCAGTCAGGAGAGCATGGGACTCTTGACCTCAAGGTCATGAGTTCAAGCCCCACACTGGGCATGGAGCCTATTTACAAAAAAAAAAAAAAAAAAGTGTGGGTTTAGGCCCCATAAGGCTGCCAATATTCTCAAGATAAAGTTTAAGGATACAGGCAATGTATAATAAAGCAAAGCAGGCAATTTATAATGGAATATGAGATATAGTGTTTAAAAGTTCCTTCACTGCTCTGTCTCTGGACTTGCTCACTGTCCCCTCTCCCTGCAGCTCCAGCCTTCTACCTGCTGCCAGGACTGTCCTCACCTCTCCCTGTCTGTTTGCCAAGGTCTCGCTCACTTCTCAGGCTCCAGAACCTCCAGTTCCTTCCTTTAGTATGTAGAGCAGTTTAGCTTTCTAGTCCAAACTCCAAAGTCTCCTTAATGTGCTCTGCTGAAAAAAGCACCTTCGTCGACTCTTGAGCAGCTTGAAAGACCTGGCAAGGCTTTAGAATTTGTCTCTGTTTTTCTTTTTTCTTTCTTTCTTTCTGTGGGGCGATCTTTCTCTACTATGAATCTCCATCCATGAAACTAAGCCCATAGCAATTTCTTCTCCGTGGTGTGAATTATGACAAAGGCTTCCTAAGAAGACAAAAGATACTATAGTCTATTGTTTTAAAAACGACATTTATTGAAATTTGTATTGGAACTTGTACCATAGTCATTCCCCTTTGGTGGACTGACTATAAAGTTCTTGGGGGTGGACAGCATCTTATTCACTTTGTATCCTTTGCAATGCTTGGCACCATGCCTGGCAAGGAGTGGGCACTCAACAATTGTTTAGTTGAACAGACTGGAGGGTTGACTAATCTCTTGACTCCTCTCAGGACTATTTAAAATGAAAGAGTAGATGTATAAACCAGTCATCTTAGCCATTGTAGTCTAGATCTTTCTCAATTTCTCCAAAATTTAAACAAACCTCTAGGGAAAAGGTAATAAAAAAAAATAAATAAATAAGGAGCACCTGGGGTGGCTCAGTCAGTTAAGCATCTGCTTTCAGCTCAGGTCATGATCCCATGTCAGATTGAGTCCTGCATCATAGGGCTTCCTGCTCAGCAGGGAATTGGCTTCTTCTTCTACCCCTCCCCCCAGTTCATGCTCTTTCTCTCTTTCAAATAAATAAATAAAATCTTTTCTTAAAAATTGAGTATGTATTGAGTGCATACAGTTATCAGCATATATATATATATATATATATATATATATTTACACATATATACATATTTCTTTTTCTTTTTTCTTTTATTTTAAGTAGGCTCCACATACAGCATGGGGCTTGAACTCACTACCTTGAGATCAAGAGTCAGATTCTCTACTGACCAGCCAGGAACCTCTCAGCCTTGACATTCTATTTCCACTGTCCTTTTATTGTGAGATTAATGTCTAGTCTCTACCCTCAGGATCAATGCCTCTGGATCTTGTGCAATTGAAATAATCTACTAAAATGTAAAAATTATTTTTTGAATACATTTTTAATGGGATAAAGGGAAAGTTTCGTTAACACTGTAGTTTACAGCATCATATGAACCTTCCATGTTATCAATTACATGAAAAATTCTTTATATTTGCCTTTTTGCTGTCAGTTACTAGCAAGTATTTGTCATGCACGTTTATTAAATCTTCCTGAGAAAAATTTCAGAGAACTGTGATTTGATGTTTTGTCAGTATAAATTGAAAAGATCTATCTACGAGCAAACTTTAAAAGTCTCTTTGGCAGTTATTCTGTGTATTTAATTAAGGGATGAAACAATAAAAATGGGTGAGGAGGGCACATATACCACATTTGCTCCTTTCTTGTCTCAGTAGTGTTGATAAAACTGATGTTCTAAACAGAAGAATTATTTGATAAACAGAGATATCTTTCCAGGACTAATTTCAATCTCTTCATTGATTTCTTAGGAACTCAGAACGTGGTTTTCATTGCCACAGATTTCCTTTAAAAAGCTAATTACTTCTTTGGGCTTATAAAGTCTGATGGAGTTTGACAGGTAATGTCACTCAAGCATTTAGATTTCAATTTAAAAATTCAAACATCCAGATGTTTCTAGATAGGGTTCTCTTCTAAGTAGTTAAGTGGCTTCGTGGTGCTCCTCAAGTTTGACACATGTCAGGAAGACTGGCTAATGTTAACCAAGTGCTGTATATAGAAGATTGTCTTTGAAATATCAATATTAGTATGTAATAGGCACTCTAACTGTAAGAAAGTAAGATTAGGTACCCACCTAGCGGCATCGATAATTTGGAAACAGATTCCCATACTTTCAACATCAGATTGGTTTTTATAAACTGTTTTTTATAAGCACAGAAATAAAGATAAAACAAGATGGATTATCCTAGAGGCTACTAAATTCCTGGAATAGTGTTAGGAATTCAAAGCTTATAAGAGAAAAGAAAGAAAAGTATGTTACAGTAATGAAAGACCTTAATATTAATATTTTGTTAGTTCAATGGTATTTGCCATTGATAATGGTAACCATTAAGCAAATATTTATTGAGTACCTACGATGAGTTTGATAGATCACTCTTATCCCTTACAGGGATTTGGGGTCTGCTATGTAGGACTATTTACTCTGGGAAAGAAATATCTACTACATAGCACTTAAGTTGAGATAATGTAAGTCTCTTAAACTCTCCCTTTTCGGTATTCTACAATGGTTTTCAGAAGCTTCTGTTTGTAGTTGTTAAATTATTATTCTGTTCCCCAGGAGTAGAGAGCCTCTGATAGCTAGCTAAATCCAGGCTTATTTTCAAAGGAATTAAGAGCAGAGAGGCCTTCTGAACGTGCAGGGTAGCAGCCATCAGTGTGGCAAGATCTGAGATCAGAAAGAGCTACTACTAAGAAGACTGCTTGCCAACCCTTGTCAAATCATTTATTTTCAGTTCTACCAGCAAAGGGTGGAAAGGTGGCTGTATCAGGAAGGTGACTTTGTTATCAGCGAAACATTAGCATTATTTTGTGATCATTCTTGTTTTCAGTTAATGTTATTTGGCTTTTTAATGATCACAAATGTTAAGTAGACATATGATTAATTATAAGGACTTTTAATTAAGCATAGCATTATTAATTTAGTTGTATCATTATATATTTACATTGACTTAATTTTAGGCTCCATAATTTTCTAATAAGCCATTGCGAAATGACATATGCTTTTGAAAACCCCTCAAATTTACTGAATGGTAGCGTTTACTTAATTATATGCTCCCAATGCATCTCTCCTGTTCGTGTTGGGTGGTATTAGGTGCAGACAGGGAGAATGGCTATTTGGTCCCTGAGCCTAGGCAAGAGGCTTCCCCGGGGAAGTCAGGGGTTCTGAGACTTGTGACTATTGTGGCCTTAAACATTGTCCCTCTTGGTAGTCCTTTCTAAGCTTTGCTCACTTTGCTTTGCTCGACACCAAGCCTTCTAGGTTGCTTCTTTAGGATCAACTCCCAGGCTCCCAAGGAGCTCTCCGATGAGCTCCTCTCATTCAAAAATCCCTCCTCCCCTGCTGTTTCCCTCCAGATCATTGTCTTCCTTCATGTCACAGTCTTCTCCAGTGGCATTTTCACAATAGGCTTGATCATTGAGAAATTGATATGTTAATTAAAAAATGAAAATTTAGCTCTCCTGGAGAAGAGAAAGCTTAACTTCAAACCTTCCATGGAGGTGAGCTGAAATATTTGCAATTCATTTTCCCAGGGCAGACAAGGAAGGGGAACAAGGCTCTCATAGTAAGCAGCCTAAAAGTTCACCAACTACTGCAAAATGTTCACATAAAAGGGGATCAAAGGCCATTAGAGGAGAAGCAGACACCCTCAAACTGGGAACACAGCCAACTCGAGCCTGAGAGGTAGAGTGTGGGGGTGGGGAGATATACAGTTCAACACAGACACAGGAAAATTGTTAAGAAGTGTGTATTTGTGTCTTCCGTTAGACTATACATGTCTCAATGACAACATTCTGTTCTCAGTGTCTAGTACAATTATTAACACATAGTAGATGCTCAATAAATGTTGGCTTGAAGTGAACAGAACTTACCAAATGTTTTCATGACAGGCATTTATAGGTATGTGCAAAGCCCCCAGGTTGTTTTACACACCCCAGACAATTCTTGAATCTTTAGAGGGTTAGAGACATATTGAATCCTTAAATAAATGCATGTCAGAATAGAATGGGAAAGTATGGAAAGGCTCAGATAAAGGAGCTGAGTGAGATGCCTATGGAATGTGGTGCATAACAACTATAATTTGAAGAGTAACTGCAAAAAGAAAAATTGGCAAACTTAGATTACAAATGTATGAACACGGAACAAAGAGATCTTAGAGAACTGCTATTTCGTTAGCACCACACAGTTATAAGAGTGAAACCTGTACTCAAAATATAAGCAGCTACAAATTGACTTCACTAATCTTAAAATTTGACCACAAGTATCATATATATGCAGATCTGATATGAAACCAGAACTTGAACTGCATAGTTAAAATTACTTATGCATAACATTGACGTGTGTGAATTAAATATGCTTTCACAGTGGAGTCTGAATGACTGCTGTCTCATCAATTTGTGATTGAAAGCTGCTTTTCTATTCATTTTGAGTCTTGTACATATAAATTTTTTCTTATGAACTACGAAATAAAACTATTTTATTTTTAGAGATCTTATCTATTCATTTGAGAAAGAACATGAGTGAGAAAGCAGAAGAGCAGCAGAGGGAGCTCCCTGTGGAGCAGGGAGCCCAATGTGGGGCTCCATCCCAGGACCATGAGGTCATGACCTGAGCAGAAGGCAGACGCTTAACTGACTGAGCCACTCAGGTGCCCCATAAAATAAAACATTTAATTTACTTATTTTTAAGTAATCTCTATACCCAATGTGGGGTGTAAACTCACGACCCCAAGATCAAGAGTCACATGCTCTTCTGACGGAGCCAGCCAGGTGCCCCTTGAAATAAAACATTTTAAAACTGAGAAGGGAAAAAAAAGGAATACATGCCAATGAAGGTCCTAGAAAAATGGTAAGAAAGACAAATATAAAGGATACAGGGAGAAAATACCTGGCTGTAAAAAATAGACTAAGCGGTGACTGATTTTCAAAGCTAGTCACAATCAAGCAATTCCTTTAATTTAACTCTAGTTGGTCTAAGTGGAGCAGTTGAAGAAACATCAGACACTAGTCTTATTTCCAAAAAACCCCAACTTATTCTTAAAATGATGAAGGCAATGGGGTAGGGATTATAAATGTCAAGAGATTCTGGAGTCTGACTGGTATGAAGAATCAGGCATCACTCTCAGCTAAGCTCAGCCTGGTCAACACGAGGATCTATGGCAACACTTGTTTTTCAGTCACTGTGGTAAGGACACTTAACATGAGTTCTACTCAAACTTTTAAGTGCACAATATAGTGTTGTTACCTGCACGTGAGTGTTGTACAATGGGTTGTTAGAACTATTTCATCCTGTGTAACTCTCTTCAATCCTTCTTCTTTTTCTTACTATCTTTCACTTACCTTGCCTTCAACCTCATCTCCAGTTCCAGCTTCCATTGTCCCATGTCCAATGACCTAATTTGAAATGTCATCACTTTTTAAAAAAAAGATTTATCCATTTATTATTCCTGAGAGAGAGAGAGAGAGAGAGAGAGAGAGAGAAACACAGAATGGGGGGGGAGGCAGAGGGAGAGGGAGAGAATCTCAAGCAGACTCCCCACTGAGTGCAGAGCTGGACTGAGGGCTCCAACCCACCACCCCCAAGACCACAATGGTAGCTGAAATCAAGAGTCAGATGCTTAACTGACTGAGCCACCCAGGTGCCCTGAAATGTCATCACCTTTATCTCACTGGTCCTATTCTATCTGTCACAGAACTGATAATTACCCCCAAATTCCTCCTAAAGGAGAGGCCCACAGCATCTAAGACTAACTTGACCTTACTTTTCAGCACTCCAGGTCTGTATAGGGCCGTTGTTCTGTAGAGCCTGAGTATTCTATTTCTGTCTCCTGGACAGTGACTACATCGTATTAAGTGTTGACTTCTAGTGCATGTCTCCCTCACTAGCTTCTTACCTCTTTAAAGGAAAGAAACATTTCCTTCAAAGCCTCAAACTTAACATGCTGCCTGACATAGAGTAAATATTTAATAATTGATGAATGACAGGGAAGGAGGAGGGAGAAAAAGAAAGCAAAGGGAAAAGTAAAGGAAGGAAGAAGAAAGGGGCTAGTTAGTTAGTTGGGGGAATTCTGTTCATAAAAGAGGAGAATGTAATATTGAATTTGTGGAAACCAATTATTCATAGGCACTGTGACAACAACAAAAAAAATTTTTTAAGATTTATTTATTCATGAGAGACAGAGAGAGAGAGGCAGAGACACAGGCAGAGGGAGAAGCAGGCTCCCTGCAGGGAGCCCGATGTGGGACTCCATCCCAGGGCCTTGAGATCACACCCTGAGCCAAAGGCAGATGCTAAACCACTGAGCCACCCAGGTGTCCCTGACAACAAAATTGTAATAGCTCCTTGGCCTGGTCCTTCAAAATGAGCTGGCTCGTTAAGGTACACATCTTGAATGAGGTAGGAGAATCCAACTTTCACAGGAGCGAGGCATGTCCCAGGCTGCCAAGCAAGGAAGAAAACTAAAACAACGGTTTTTTTAAGGTTTCCAAGTTTTACAAATATGATCACCAACAATAAACACTAAACCAGACTGAGCAAATGAACAACAAACTTCATTTTGGTGATCAGGCAATTTCAGGGAAACATTCAGTTTTGACTCCTTAGCTGCATTTCTCTGTTTGCTTATTTCTTTTTCTACATACAATGGTTATTTTAATGACTGCCTTCCTCATAAATAACCCTTTGAAAATTATTGTCTTTGAGTGAATGAACTGGTTTATTGAGTAACTTTGGTAAAATAGCTTTCTGTCTTTAAATCAAAGTATTGTTCTAGAAAACACACTAGAAAACATTGTTCTGAATCGTGGAACCCCAAGACTGAACCTTGGTGTACCTATTAACTTCTTGTTGCATTGACCCTCGGTGAGTTTCTTTATCAAATGCTGCAGAAAGTAGCATACAGTTAATTTTATAGTTCTTAGTTTATTTCAACTTATTTTGGTAAAATCAGCTTCGCTACCAACCAAGTAGTACATTTCATGATGAGAATTTTTTTAAGTTTTTTTAAAGACACTGTAAATCTACTTTTAAAATACCAAGGAAATCAGTTAAACTTACCTTTTATCCTAAAGCTTAATTATGTTCTGCCTTTAAAATATTTTGTCACAAAAGACACATTAAAAAGATCAATATCAATTGTAAAATCTCAATGCAATGGATAAATTTCTGAGAAAAAAAATTACTTAACAAGAAAAAGAAGATCTCAATAGGCTAATAATCCACGAAGAAACTGATAAATTGGCAAAGAAACCACCACACAAAAATATCAAATGGTTTTATAGGTGATCTTTCCATGGTAAAGAGAAAGACTGTCCAGTTAATTTGGAGACAAATATAATCTTAACGGAAGTGACAATATGGTATAGTGCCAACAACAGGAAGAAGTGAGACTGAGTGAAAGAGAGAAATTCAATCTAAAGTAAATCCACTGGTTAGTTGTGTTCATCTTTTGTCAGTTACAGTATATATGGTTTTCAAAGACAAATATTCTGCATGGCTTATTCTTTACAATGAAAAACACTGGGCCCTTCCATCAACAGGTGGGATATATATAATTCTCATTAAATCTGGGCTGGCCTTCATGACTCACCTATGACCAACAGAATGCATTGAAACTATGCTGAATAATTTCTGCCATGATCTCTTGGAACACTTTCTCTTTAGACGCTCTCCTAAAACCCAGCCATCATGCTGTAAGAAGCCATGCAAAAGGAGTGGCCATAAGATACTCCAAGAGATAGCCCTCGATGAGCTCCCAGGCAATAGGCAGCATTAACCACAACCCATAGGGGAGAGTCATCTTGGACATTTAGCCCAGTCAAGACTTCAGATGATGACATATATATCACAAACACTAACTGCTTAGTCAAGCCCTCCCTAAATCCCTGACCCACAAAATCATGTTTTGTGTCACTCAATTTGGGGGCAATATATTATGCAACAATAGATAAGCCATTTGCCTAAGACCAAAGTCTCAGTTCTTTTTTTTTTTTTTTTAAAGATTTTATTTATTCATGAAAGACACACAGAGAGAGGCAGAGACACAGGCAGAGGGAGAAGCAGGCTCCATGCAGGGAGCCTGACGTGGGACTCGATCCCACGTCTCCAGGATCACGCCCTGGGCTGCAGGCGTCGCTAAACCGCTGAGCCACCAGGGCTGCCCCAAAGTCTCAGTTCTTTTTTTTTTTTATTTTTATTTATTTATTTATTTATGATAGTCACAGAGAGAGAGAGAGAGAGGCAGAGACACAGGCAGAGGGAGAAGCAGGCTCCATGCACCGGGAGCCCGATGTGGGACTCGATTCCGGGTCTCCAGGATCGTGCCCTGGGCCAAAGGCAGGCTCTAAACCGCTGCACCACCCAGGGATCCCCAAAGTCTCAGTTCTAAGAAACAATCCATCTACCCCTCCGCCCCCTGCCCTGCCACACCCCCACCAAGTTTCTATATGGATAAGTGGAACTACCAGTGGGAGGACTGGTGAATGGCAGAGGCCACCAATAGAGACTTAACAATGAGAATTAAAGGCTACAAGTGATTTTGTGATCCCGATCTGATGCCCTAAAAGGCCAGACTGGATCAGCTAACTCTGAAGATACCTCAACATAGACTTGGGGACCAGGCCACATCAGCCAACTAGCTGGGGAACCAGAGGACAACACAGGGACTCAGGCTTGCTGATTCAGGCTCTTTCTCTCTCACGGTCAAAAAAATCACATGAGTGATTTGCACCCCTACCCTCATATACCACTAATGACTTCTGGGAGAGGAGCAGAGAAAAGAGGAAGAAATAAGGGCTGAACATTTAAGTGAAATACTGAACTACTTAAATGATTATACAGTAACAGAAAGATCCAGAGATATGATAACTGGTGAAATTAAGTTAAACTCTGCTGCTATTGAGGAAGATGATAGTTCATTAGAAGAAATTTAAAAAGCCACTTGTAGTGTTTAAAATGTTTGATCCCACTATTCTTAGGTACCTCTATAGAAATAATTATATTTTTAAGAAAAGATAAGTAGATTTTAAGCACTAAATGCTTACTGATTATAACACTTATTGAATGTACCCAAATCACTAGATATGGGTCAGGTTCTCTTTATCTAGAGGGTTTACAGGATAGTAACAACTTAAAGACTAATAGGAAATGAATATGATAGCTGTGAATAATGTTTTAAATAATTATTTATGTCTATAAAAGAGATGCCCCCTGGTTGTTTGAATTAGTTTAACAAAGAAAAACAAAATTTAAAACAATCCAGGTTTTGTTTTTTTAAAGATTGTATTCCTTTACTTGAGAGAGAGAGGGAGAGGGAGAGGAGCAGAGGGCAGGGATACAGGGTAAATTAGACTTCCTGCTGAGCAGGGAGTCCAGGATCATGATCTGACCTCTAAGGCTGAGGTTTGACAGAGCCACCCAGGTGCCCCCCAAACAATCCAGATTTTAACTGATCATGTTTGATAATAGCTGCTAGTTGTGAAACACCAGTTGGATAACAACTTTTTATATTCTTTCTCTCTTATTCTTACACTGGCCAATTAAATCATCCCATTTTACAAAAGAAGACTCTGAGGCTCAGAGAAATTAAAACTGCAGAAGAGAATCAGGTTTCAAACCCATGTATGTGACCTCAAATGAGGACCCTTGGGTTTCTATTACAACTTAATACCTTCTTTTTTTTCTTTTTTTGAAGATTTTATTTATTTATTCATGAGAGAAGAGACACACAGAGAAAGAGGCAAAGACACAGGCAGAAGCAGGATCCATGCAGGGAGCCCGATGTGGGACTCGATCCTGTGTCTCCAGGATCATGCCCTGAGCTGAAGGCTGCGCTAAACCGCTGAGCCACCTGGGCTGCCCAACTTAATACCTTCTTACTGCTGCAACCATTAAGGTTTGTACTCATGGGGGATCCCTGGGTAGCTCAGTGGTTTAACACCTGCCTTTGGCCCAGGGCATGATCCTGGAGTCCTGTGATCGAGTCCCATATCAGGCTCCCTGCAGGGAGCCTGCTTCTCCCTCTGCTTGTATCTCTGCCTCTCTCTGTCTCTCTCATGAATAAATAAATAAAACCTTAAAAAAAAAAAAAAAGATTTGTACTCATGGGACACCTGGGTTGCTCAATGATTGAGCATCTGCCTTTGGCTCAGGGCGTGATCCTAGAATCCAGGATCGAGTCCCACATCCGGCTCCCTGCGGGGAGCCTGCTTCTCCCTCTGCCTATCTCCTGCTTCTCTCTGTGTGTGTCTCTCATGAATAAATAAATAAAATTAAAAAAATATTTATACTCATTTTACACATTTTAAGTTTTTAAGATTGCACAGAGATGACCTCTAAGCATCCTCAGAAAATGAAATATTGACAACAGCAAAGCATGACATAAGGCTAAAATGGAAAAAGAAACACTATAGCTCTTAAGCACCGTGAACAGTCATGGAATCCATAACACTGTAAAATATTTCCATGACAGGGTGATGGAAGTGAACAGAAACTAATACATGCTGTGGAAGTAAAATAAAAGGCATTTTTTAACAATTTTAACAAAAAATTATTTTTTTTACTTTTGTTAAATTAATAGTTTAAAAAGTTGATGTGTTTGGAGACAACTCTACCCACATGCAGAGTTTTTGCTTTAGAAAATGCTACTCGTGGGAGCGCCTGGGTGGCTCTCAGTCCATTAGGATTCTGACTCTTGATTTCTGCTCTGGTCATGATCTCAGGGTCCTTGGATCCAGCCCCATGTCAAGCTCTGTGCTTAGCACAGAGTCTGCTTAAGATTCTCCCTTCCTTCCACTCAGCTGACTTAAATAAATAAACAAATCTTAAAAAAAAAAAAAGAAAAGAAAAAAGAAAATGCTACTAGTGGCAAACAACATGTGTTTAGTATTTTTCACAACTACCTCTACAGGCTTCAGTATTACAAAGAATAAGAAAAACCATTTTGATTTTTCCATATTAAAAATTCATAGTATTGAGAAAATACTAAATTGAGAATGTTTACAAAGGAAACTTAGAAGGAAAAACTGCCCTCCATAGAGTAAGTAATAAATATTTGTTGGGTTGATTTTTATTTGGATAAAAGTGCTTTTTCATTTTTTGGCTAATCTCTTCTGAGAATTCTATTTATATAAAGAATTGATTTATTTCTGCTGTGCCAACAATTTTGTATAGATTTCTATGCCTTTGCTCCTGATGAATGAACCTCATGCTAATATGAAATCTTAAATTTATTTGGCATTTTCTGTCTCATTATGGGAACACTGATTTACAGCTGCAACATCCAAAAAAATAATCATTTTGTGATTCCCTCCTAGTTAGGTAATGAAAATAGATCCCACTGGTAATAAAATACAAGATTGCCTTAAATGGTTTCTGGAGGATACAGTTGTGTTTTTCCAATCTGTTAATCTGATTATATCATTTATATTGCTGACTCCAAAAAAAGAAAAGAAATAAGATTCAAATTAAGTTAAGAGAAAAGGACAACTCTTTTTACAAATATAATCTTGAGTGAAAAACACTTGCTGCATATGTTGGCAAAGTGAATTTAAATTAAAAAAATATTTTAATTTAAAAAAAAGGAAAAAGACTTGCTGCAAAGGAGTAGAAAGATATAGGCATACCACAGCAAATAAATGGATGAATCATACATATAGACATATATAATATGTAGTAAAAATATGTAGTAATATATAATACATCTATTCAATTGTTATGTTTCAGAATATAAGGAGTAATGTATACATATGATGTACATCTATATATACATATAATCCATCCCTTTATTTGATATTGCATGCTTGTATGCCTATCATTTTGTGTGTATTTTATTTTATTTTTAAAAAGATTATTTATTTTAGATGGAAAGAGAGAATGAATGGGAGGGGCGGGCATAGGGGGAAGGAGAGAGAATCCCAAGCAGATTCCCCACCAAGTGCAGAGCCCAAAGCAGGGCCCAATCTCACAATCCTACAATCATGACCCTGCAATCATGACCTGAGCCGAAACCAAGGGTGGCTTAACCAACTGCACCACCCAGGTGCCCCCATTTTGTGTCTATTTTAAACAAATAATGTCAGGAATATTTACCCAAATGTTAATAGAAGTTGCCTGCAGATGGCAGGATTCCAAGTAATTTCTTTTTCTTCATTCTTTTCTGAGTTATTTTGTTTTTACACTGTGTATATTTTTACAAAAACAATACAAGATTTTTCAAAAACAAAAACAAAACAGAAATTCTGATTAGAGATAGGAAACTACCAACCATTCCAAACTCTAGATCAATCAATTAAACAAGAAGCACATACTGAATCTGCTGTGTGCCCAACACATAGTTACAGTAGTACCATGTTTGCTTTCAACTCCTGGTCTTTCTTCATGAGTTCTACAGCCAATTCAACAGTAGCATCTTAGCAACTTACTATCGTCAACTTTTCCCAAAACACTATTTTGCATTTTTATAAAAACAAAATCGTCTTCCTGTTTTCATAATTAATTTGTTTATGTAACATTTAATCCAATTGTAACAATTAACAATAATAAGTATAACAGGTTGGTAAACACTAATTAACTCAATTTACTTAATAGGAGCAGAAGTGTGTGGGTGGCTTAAGTTGGTTTCCCCAGGAAACACATTGGAATGAAGATTTGGGTACAGGAAGTTCATTGATAATTATTGTCAAGAACAGCACACATACAGAAGTGTAGCGGAAAAAGCCCATAATTGGACCAAGGGAGATGGGCAATGTGGTAACAACAGAGGCACCAGCCAATTCCTGGAGGAGCTCTGGAGCTGAGATGGCTCTTCAGATGGTCTCAAAGTAACGTAAGGACCTTTAGGCTTCTATATCCTCTGACTAGTGTGCTGCCCCCAGGACACAAGTGTGACCTTAGGTGAGGAATCATTTGTCTCCCAAGGGAAATTCCTGGCGTGGGATTCAGCTGTGAGCCCCTGACATTCCAACATCCCTAACAGTTGAAAGAACGGTGTCTCCATCCGGAGGGGTGGTAGCATACCACAGTCCATACTGACACCACTCAGGTCCATTTGCTTCATGAAATGTATTTACCCATATGGGAACAACTCCCCCAGGATTCTGACGGGTGTTGTTTCCTGGAAATTTTTACGGAGAGGAAAGTTAGTGAAGCAAACTATATCTGCCACCATTGCAGCTCATTTCAAGGCCACATCTGATATTCATTGTTCCCCCCTACTTCTCATTCTAGATTCCTCTTGACCTCAGCTAACACCTCTGCAACTCCAGGTGCAGTGTAAGGTGATGCAGACTTTCATCCCAAAGTGGCCTGAGTCCCTTGTCACCACACTCTTCTCAGATCGTGTTAATTACACTTGCCCATTCACATTAAAACTGAACAGGGGAATACGAAGAGACACCTCAGTGGTCTTCTGGGTGTGAAACACATTCTTTCCTACTTCAGTCGTGTAAAATAAGCACCGTTTTCTTCTGATTAGTGGGTTCAATTAATTTCTCATATGTTGATTCTTTTCTTTTCTACTAGTATATTAGCAGGAGGTGCCCTAAGTGACTGGACAGACAGCATTTGTAGCTTAAAGTTTAGAGGGATTAATAATAAACCTCCTAGTAGAGGCATTCCCCTTTGAGAACTGGGACCTCCAGGTGCCCAAAATCCACAATTGAGAGGATGGGAAGTGCAAACTCCCCAAGTAGGTTGCTGAGGACAAAGGCAAATGGGACCACCTTGACTTCTACCCCTTGGTTTCATGTCCCATATACTGTGGTACTATAGCAGGCCATTAATTTACTGTGCATACTATATCCTGGAGTACGGGGTTCCATATTTACAGAATATCATCTCCAAGCTGACACATCAATTGCACTTCAAAAGGCCATATCATATTCTCTGAAGTCAGCAGCTTCTGGATGATGTGGTACGTGAGAAGTCCAGTGGATTCTACATTAATGCACTTGTATTGCTGTAAAGTGAATCTCTCAGCCTGAAGTGATGTTACATAGATTCTATGTTGGTGATAAAAATGCTTAGACCCACAGATAGTATTGTTGGCTGAGGCTCTGAAGACAGAAAAACAAATTTATGTCTAGAATACATTTGATTCCAGTAAAGATAAATCAACTTGTCACTAAGTGTCTGATGGGTCTCGCCTGAAGTATGATGCTGCATCAGAAGCTCAACCTGGTATTAAGCGGACACCAAGCTGAGCTGAGCTGAACTCAACTCTTGCTGGTAGGTTAACATTTGACCTTGGTAGGTGGAAACCCATAATGTGGGGCCCATGTATGCCTTCCATTGCTGCCATAGTAGCTATTCGGTTCCCAAGCCAGTGCACCAACACTGGGGTGGCTGCTTGCAGAGGCTACCTGGCAATAGCTAGCCAGGCTGTTTAGTCTACTTGGTTGTCATGTGCCTCCTCCATAGTGGATGCTTTCCAGTGGGTGTCAGCACAAAATACAGAAATATTCACACTTCATGCCCCTGGTTCAGCCACCTGCTTTTCCCTTAGATCGTCTTCTCCCTGATCTTCCAAACTACTTTCTCCCACATCTCTGCCCTATCAGCCCAACTATTTGCCACTCTGCATGAGTTTAATGTATATTCTTTTTTTTTTTTTTTTTTTTTTTTTTTTTTAAAATTTTTTTAACTTTTATTTATTTATGATAGTCACAGAGAGAGAGAGAGGCAGAGACACAGGCAGAGGGAGAAGCAGGCTCCATGCACCGGGAGCCCGACATGGGATTCGATCCCGGGTCTCCAGGATCGTGCCCCGGGCCAAAGGCAGGCGCCAAACCGCTGCGCCACCCAGGGATCCCTTAATGTATATTCTTATCTTGGGCAGTCTCTCTTATACAAAGTTAATGACCAGGTGCGCTAAAAAAACTCTCCTCAGTGGGTTTCCCCTCACTAATGTCTTTTATGATCTCTTCTGAGTCAGACTAACAATTCTATTCTGCAAAAAATAAAAAGGCAAGCCATGGGCTGTAGAAAATACTGGCAAATCATATATCTGACAAAAGCTTGTATCAAAAATGTACAAAGAATTTTCAAAACTCAACAATAAGAAAACAACCCAATTAAAAAAAAATGGGAAAAGTCTTGACACTTGACCAGAGAAAATACACAGGTGGCAAATATGCACGTGAAAAGATGCTCAATATCATTTGTCACTGGGGAAATGCAAATTCAAATCACAGTGAGAAACTACTACACACTCATTAGAATTATGTTAGAATAGTTTATGAGGATACAGAGAAATTAAAATTCTATACATTGCTGGTGGGAATGCAAAGTGGCACAGCCATTTTGGAAAAGAGTCCGGCATTTTAAATTTTAAAAATTTTTAAAAATATTTTTATTTATTTGACAGAGAGATAGAGCCAGAGAAAGCAAGTTGGGGGGAATGACAGAGGGAGAGGCAGAAGCAGACTCCTGGTGAGCAGGGAGCCTGACACAGGGCTGGCTCCTAGGACCCTAGGATCATGACCTGAGCTGAAGGTAGATGCTTAAGTGATTGAGCTACCTAGGCGCCTCTAGAGTCTGGCATTTTTTAAAAGTTAAACATATGACCCAACAATTCCAATCCCAGATATTTACCTAAGCAAAAAAAATGAAGACTTAAGTTTGCAGAGAAAACTTACATATGGGGCAGCCCGGGTGGCTCAGTGGTTTAGCACTGCCTTCAGCCCAGGGCCTGATCCTGGAGACTGGGGATTGAGTCTGCCTGTGACTCTGCCTCTCTGCCTCTCTCTCTCTCTCTCTCTAATAAATAAAAAATCTTTAAAAACAAAACAGAAAAACCCCTTACATATGTGTTTATAGTATCTTTTTTTTAAAGATTTTATTTATTCATGAGAGACGCAGAGAGAGAGAGAGAGAGAGAGAGAGGCAGAGGGAGAAGCAGTCTCCATGCAGGGAGCCCAATGTGGGACTCGATCCTGCGTCTCCAGGATCACACCCTGGGCTGCAGGCAGATGCCCAATCACTTGAGCCACCCAGGTGCCTCTGTGTTTACAGTATCTTTATTAATAATCACCTAAAATGGGAAAGAACCCAAATGTCCTCCAATTAGTGAACAGATGAACAACCTATAATCATTCCTATCACATAATACTTAGCAATTTAAAAAAATGAGCTACTATAGAAGCGAGAACATGAAAGAATCTCAGATGCATTATGCTATATGAAAAAAATCCAGATTCAAAAGGCTACCCACTATATAATTCCATTTATAAGACATTCTGGAAGAGGCAAAAGTATAGAAGCAGAAAACAAATCAGTGGTTGCCAGGGGCTGAGGGTGGAGACAGAGGTGAGTAAAAAGCGATGGCACAAAGTTCTTCGGGACCACAGAATGGTTCTGCATCTTGACTTCAGTGGTGGGTACATAACTACATGCATTTGTCAAAACTCATACAACTGTATACCAGAAACAATGAATTTTACTGTATACAGTTTACTTTAAAAGCCTAGAGATTTCCAGTTAAATAACAGTTGATGCATTTGCTGGCAGTAACTATTTGATCTTTCCCTGAAAACCAGCGTGCTTACATTTGTAGCTATATAATCTAGACCATCTGTTTTAAAATAGCTTTCTCATGATGTCACCTTTTAAAATTGATAGGTCTAGAAATGTATACTAGGAAAAAAAAATCAAACTTGACCTCAAAGAGCATGTGTTAAATTATATTTTTTTTCCCTTTCATACCTGGAAATACACATTTAAGTGACAGATATAGGGAAAAATCTCTTACATTTGTGAAACTGTCAAACTCTACAGTACCAAGCCCACCCAGAATACCGCAGGGAGCTGAGAAGGCAGGCTCCCCCAGAGCAGGCCTCTCTGTCTTTGTAAGAGCCTCACTCTGGGGGAGTATATGCTTGTTTGGAGGGGGTCTCAAACCACCATGCTCCTTATAAACGGAGTGATGTTCAGGACTCCTTCATGAGCCTGGGGAGCCTGGTCTGGGGCTGAGGCAGTAGTTGCTGGTAGTAGGGCCCATTGAGTCACTTCTTAGTAAACCCTTACGGGCTGGGGTGTGACTTTGTTGTTTTGCTTTGAATCATGTGGTACAGGTGACTTTTTGCCCTCCGCTTGGTCTTGCTCATCAGGAAAAACCCCACTATGTATCCTATTATATTAGGAAGGCCTCATGGAGCAATGGGACCACAGAAAGAGTCCTCCTCAACATCCCGTAACTCACATGTGGAGGCCAATTCAGTTTTAGCATTTGGCAAGGGGTAGGGGGGAAGGGCAATGCATGAAGGAATCCAGGGTGCCAGCTGGGTGTCTTTGGCATGACTGATTAGGAGGTCTCTAGACAGATGATCTCTGAGGATGAAGCCATGAAATTTGTTTTAAACTGGTATGAGATGCTCAAAGTACACTGTGAATGCATGATAGATGTGTTGGGATTGGAAGAGAAGAAACTGCAGGTTATAAGGACCAAGTTTTTTCAAGGAAAAGGAGGCAAGAGTAAATGCACAGAACATTACGGACGGAGAAGGAAATCTCAGAATCCCAGAACTTGGAAGGAAAACAATCCTATAAGCATTTTAGGTTGCTAAAGCGGAGTAGGGTTGGAGGTTGCCGGAGTTAAGGGAGCCAAATTAGGAGATTAGGGTTCTGACTGGCTCCTCATGTCATTAGTTCATTTGTTCATTCATTCATACAGCAAAGGGTTCTTGATGAGCTTTATGTGCCAGGTATTAGGTGTTGGAGTCACAGCAATGAGCAAATATTTTCTGGTAAATACAGGGATGGTGGTTGGGGAGATTTAATATTATTACAAGAAAGGCTCTATAAAACAGCAATTTCAGAGTTGAGATTTCCTGGATTTTGAATCCTAGATCTAGGCATTTAATAACGATGTGATTTATAAGTAACTAACTCATTTGTGCCTCAGTTTCCTCATTTGTCCAATAAAAATACTAAGTGCCTACTTCATAGGATTGTTGTGATTAATGCGGTAATTAGGGTCAAGTTTTAGAACAGTGCCTGAAACATAGTAAGCACTCAATAACTATTAGCTATTAAATATGTAAACAGATGTATACTTTAATGTCAGGTAGTAAAAAAAGCTATAAAGAAAAATAATTCAGAGAGGGGATAGAGTGTGGTGGTAGGGTTGTTATGGATCAGGTGTTGAGAGGAAGTTCTCTCTGGGGAAGTGACATATGAACAAGGACCTGAATGACGTGAAAGAACAAGTCATGCAAAGGTCTGTGGGAAGAGTATTTCAGGTAGCAGGAACAAAGGCCCAGGGGCAGGAAAGACCCTAAAGGCCTAGGAAAGGTGGTGGAGAAAAAGATGCTGAAGGCAACTGTGATCCAACCCCTACCCCATTGTGCTCCTCTTATCTACACCTTTGGAAGACAAGCCATCTGTAGGGCTCTGGTCACCTACAGCAGGTCCCCTGTACAGGTATGTGAGATGTCTATGTGGCAAATTGAAAGTTTTAGAGCTAGGGCAGGTCGAGCCTATTGGCATAATATATATATATATATATATATATATATATATATATATATATATATACCTAAAATGCTACTGGTCAAGTTAGAAAGTATTTACAGTTCCATAGTCATAAATGTGTGTGTACATTTATTTTTTAAAAAGATTTTATTTACCTGTTTATGAGAGACACAAAGAGAGAGGCAGAGACACATACACAGGCAGAGGGAGAAGCAGGCTCCATGCAGGGAGCCGGATGTGGGACTCGATCCTGGGTCTCCAGGATCATGACCTGAGCCAAAAGTAGCCCTCATATACAGGCAGCTCTGTATATGTATATATACATATATATATATTTTTTTTTTTTTTAAAGAAAGATAATAAAATGCTTGTAACTATGTATATATCAACATCCCATCAAGGCCTGGAGTAAAATAAGTAAAGATTGACACTAAGTGGCACAAATAAGACTATGAATAGCTTCAAGTGAATTAAGTTTTTGCCTCCAAATGAGACAACAGGGCATGTTTTGCTGCCAAAGTGCTGAAAACAAAACAAAACAAAACAAAAAAACAAAAAAACAAAAAACCCCAAAACCAAAACAAACAAACAAGCAAGCAAAAAAAAAAAAAAAAAAAAAAAAAAAAAAAAATCAAACCAAACCAAACAACAAAAACAATCCACAACAACTTTGTGGATTTTCCGTGCTTTTTGTTCTGGAATTATAGGGAAAGGACTGGGAACCTGTCCTGATTTCCTCCCATGGGCCATCTATAGGATCAGAAAACTCTAGGGAGCAACATAGAGAAGACAAAATTAAAAAAAAACCAAAATGGAAGAATCTGTGTCACAAACAGCCTTAGCTGTTGTTTTTGAAATATTTCATATTTGCTAAGCATAAACTCTTCAGTGTTGTACGTGGGCCATCTTAGGATCTCCTCCCAGGGCGGTGCCGACGGGCGGCTATTGCGGGGCAGGGAGCCCTGAGGTCAGCCCAGGCCCGCACGAGCGAGGTCACCAGGTCGGCCTCGTGCGTAGAACAAAACCTACGCGCCGGTTTTCCCCTCTATTCCGCAAATTCTGTTTCTCAGGTAAACATGGTTTGGAGCGAGAGCGGCAGCTGGAGCTCAACGTTCCCGTCAATCCGGGAGTTCCCAGGTAGATGGAATCTTCCAGGTAGCAGGGACAAAGGCCCAGGGGCAGGAAAGACCTTAAAGGCCTAGGACAGGTGGTGGAGGAAAAGATGCTGAAGGCAACTGTGATCCAATCCCTACCCCGTTGCGCTCCTCTTGTCTACACCTTTGGAAGACAAGCCATCTGTAGGGGCGCACAGGGATACTGCGTTTAGCCTCCGCGACACCGGACCTCTAGGGCGCACAAACAGATACAACGATTACCCCCCGAGCACTGTTCCTCTTTCAATCAACGCTCATTCGGCCTCCAGTGCCCGGAGCTTCGAGGCCATCGAAGCGCCCCGCCTCGGCGTCCCGGGGCCGCTGCTGGGGGCCCCTAGCGCGGCCGCCTGGGGCTGCGGTCGGCGCGGGCCTCCCCGCGGGGCTCCGGCCGCCAGGGGGCGCTGCGGCCCCCTCTCCCGGGAGCGGCCGAGCCCGCCCGGTGGGTGTTTCTCTCCCTCTCGCGCTCTCTCCTCCCGGCCTCACATCCGGGTCTGGAGCGCGGCGGCCGCTGTCAGTGTCGGTGCGGGCGCGTCGGGGGCCGGGCCGGGCGCAGTAAATGGCGGCGGAGGGAGGCGGAGCGGCGGCCACGCTCCGCTCACAGCCCCCGAAACTTTAGCCGCGAAGCCCCACAACTTTCCGGGAAGCGCCGGCGCTCCGGGGGCGTGGACGGAAGGGGAAGCCGAGGCGGGGAGTCTGGGGGGAAGCGGCGCGGAGCCGGGGAGCCTCGAACCCGCGGCGGGGGCGGGGGCGGTGGCGGAGTCCGCCCGAGCCTCGCGCCGCCGCGGCCCCCGCCTCCTCCTCCCCCGCGCCCTCCCCTCGGCCGCGGAGCCGGAGCCCGAGCCGCAGCCGCAGCCGGAGCCGGAGCCCGAGCCGGAGCCCGAGCCCGAGCCCGAGCCCGAGCCGCGCGCCGAGCCGAGCCCGGGACCGCGCGGGGCCTCGCGGGCGGCGGCGCGCCGAGCGACCTCCGGGCCCTGTTGCTCGCGCGCCCCCCGCGCGCCGGAGGCCGGGGCTCCGCGCGGCTCCGCGGGGCGAGGAGGAAGCCGGGGCGCGCGCGGCCCCCGCCGTCCCGGGGTCGTGGGGCCGGGCCCCGGGTCTTGCATGCGGGGCGGGGCGGGGCGGCCGTGAGCCGGAGGCGAAGATGGAAGGCTTAACGCTGAGCGATGCGGAGCAGAAATACTACTCGGATCTCTTCTCCTACTGCGACATCGAGAGCACCAAGAAGGTGGCGGCCAACGGGCGGGTGCTGGAGCTGTTCCGGGCCGCGCAGCTGCCCAACGACGTGGTCCTCCAGGTGACGCGGCCGCCCCGGGGCTGGGCGGGAGGGGGCCCGGGCTCCCCAGCAGCGGGCTGGGGCCGCAGGTGCCCGGGCGGCCCGCGCTCGCGCCGCGGCCGAGGGGGAGGGGTCGCTGTTGGAGGACAAAAGTCACGCCGGGATCCGGTGCGGGTGCGGGTGGGGGCGGGGGCGGGAGTGGGTGGGGGCGGGGGTCTGGGTATTCTCTCCCAAGAGCCAAGTCCGGGGTCTCGCGGCTGCCCCCCAGACTCTGCTTTTCGACGCGGGAAGAGCGACTTTGAGATGAAGGATCTTGCATTGCTACCGTGTCTTTGAATCCTGGATCCTGCAGAGTAGTAAAGTTATCGGTGTAGATAAATTTTTTTTTTTTTTTTTTTTTTTTTGATTCTTGAATGAGCCAGCAGATGGGACAAAGTGGGGTTTTGTAGGACTCGAAGAAGCAGTTTTCTTTTAAGGAAGCTGAATTCTTTCTTGGGGAGATCAAAAATTTGGACTTAGAGCTAGTCGTTTGCAAATAGATGTGGAAAGAACTTGCAGCTAACTATAGGACATGTGACTGATGTAAACTGGACAGTTTGCGATTGGCATTCGGTAACATTTGGTGGAACTTGTGGGTTTGGGCTGGGAGATGAGTATTGAGCCAGCTGTTAAGTCAAACGTGCATATTTGTTTGCTTCAATCAGATGTGTAGCACTAGAAAAGCAAGCAGTAAATTTTAAGCTTTCTCTATCACGTCTGTTTTTAAAATAGAAGGTTTCCTAGAAGGTCTTATCTAATGTATGTGGTGAACATTATTGTTACTGTTTAATGATTCATAGCTGCTAGTCTGTCTAAACAGCATATCTGGGGCAGGTTTTAAGCTTTCATCTTTATCATGATCCAAGCCACTTACCCACATCTCCAAAACTTAAAGCCATATGCATAGGTATAATGTAGTATACTGCAGAGGGCACTGAATCTGGGTTTTTGAGGCCTGGGTCTTTGACCCCATTCTGTTGTTAACCAGCAGTGGGACTTTGGGCCAGGTACTTTCACTCTTTAAGCGTAAATCTGCTCATCTAATGAATGAGAGGTTCCTTCTGACAAAAATTTTGGAAGTATAAAAATGCCCACGAAGGTCTCTGTTTTAGAAATTACCTGTGTGTTAACTATGACTAAGTTGAATGCGTTCTTTTTGCATAATCTTATATGTCTCATATTGCTTTTTAAAAAGTTTTGGGAGGAAAAGTTGGATGTCTTAGATACCAACAGCTAGGAGTCTAAAATTTGTGCTGCTGTAAAGGGACAAAAATAAAATATTTTAGGCTTTGCTGGCCACATACAGTCTCTCTCGAATATTCTTTGTTTTTGTTTTTGCGACCCTTTTTTTTTTTTTTTTAAGATTTTATTTATTCATGAGAGAGGCAGAGACATAGGCAGAGAGAGAAGCAGGCTCCACGCAGGGAGCCCGATGTGGGAATCCATCCGGGGACTCTGGAATCACGCCCTGAGCCAAAGGCAGACGCTCAACCACTGAGCCACCCAGGTGTCCCTGAGACCCTTTAAAAATGTAAAAAATATTCTTAGCTCGGGGGCATACAAAACAGGGTTGGGAGGGTCTACAGTCTGCTGATTCTGGCTAAAAAATGGTGGGAGCTTTGGGATACCATACTCTCACCTCTTATGCCTTTGGAGTTAGACTTTTAGAAAGACGTCTGGTCAGAACATGCTCATTAATGCTATTGCCCTTCTTTGTAGCAATAGCAAAACACACTTTCAAGTCATTTAGGAACTAAACGAGAAACTTTATGAGTTCTGTTTTGGTTTATGTTTTTGGGGTGGAGGGAGCTAAAATAAACAGACTTTCATATTTTTAATGGTGCCAGAAAACTTTAGGACTTTTAGTGTATTATTTAAGATAGACACATTAGTGTTAGTTAACCTTTGCTTGAAATCTGTTTAATCAAGTTATTTTCACGTTTTGCTCGGTTTTATTAACATTCAAAAGTATATTTCTGTTGCTTTTCAGTATAAAGAAAGGACTTACATAGCATAAATATTCAGGATTCAGTTACAAGCTGGAAGCTGTAGGAGCTCGCTGAAGCAGAACTAAGTATTTTGGGTATATTTGAAGGCAGTTTACTTAAAAACCGGCCTAAGACATAAAATGTGAGACAAAAGGGGAATATGGATTTGATTCTCTTGAGAATTTGGGATTGTCTGAAAACACAGCCTCCTGTTGCTAAGCGGGAGACATTTGAGTCAACTCAAATACATTAAGTTAGCTACTTAACTGGGGTAGGCATCACAGGGCATCGAAAGAGGAGTAAGAATCTCTCAAGGACCTTGTAAACTACAGAAATACACATATGTGACATAAAGTACCATGTGAATGCCATAGGAGAGGTACAAAGGAGGTGTGATCAGGAAAGTCTCCTTGACTTAATTGAGATGGACTTTAAATTAGTATGGCGGTAGGGCAGTGGGATGAAGGACTTGCAGGCAGAAGAAAACATGATAAAAGGTGGAAAGTGTAGGAGCCTTTTCAAGGGGTAGCAGATAGTTAGGTTTTGCTGAAGCTGGAGTGTGCCTTGGGGACAAAGGAACATACAGTTGAAAGAGACCATATTAAGAAAGACTAAGGAATATGCAGAAGATTTCGTATTTCAATAGGCAATGGAGACTCATTGCTGGTTATTTAACCTCGAGTAAGAAGAGAGTCGAGTCGGGGGAAGGAGGCTCGTGCAGTGGTCTGGAATGTATGTTGGGTAATGGGCATCCAAACTAGGGTGACAGCTGTAGAATAGGAAACATCCGGACGAACAGGTCTGAGTTACTGAAGGGTTGCTGGGTAGACACTATGTGAGGTGCTTTGTTGGATAATGTTTAATTGAGGCCAGATTATCCAGGCTGGGTGGAGAGCTTTGAACTAATTGTAAAGGTAACAGGGAGGTGTAGTTTAAGAGAAATGATTCATAAAAGCCGTGCTTTACAAGACCTGTAGGAGATCAGTGCAACAGGAATTAGAGGGAAGAAGCTGGAGATGAATTTGGGGAACCATTCTCTGTTGCATGTATGAGGTGATGAGGAACTGGGCCATGGTGTTCAGATGCAGGAGTGGGGGACATCCTGGGAGGATGATTTTGTCTCCCAAGGGGCATTTGATACTGTCTGGAGACATTTTTGGTTGTCCCTACTTGCAGGGAAGGAGCAGTTGTACCGGCATCTGGCAGATAGAGGCCAGTGATGCCGCTAAACATACTACAATGCTCAGGACAGTGTCCACAACGAAGATTGATAGGGGCCCAAATGTCAGTCAGTGGTGCTGAGATTGAGAAATCCTCACCTGGACTCTGGTGGTAACAGTGGAACGGAAAATGAGGCTCGAAATTATGAAGGTAGACTTGACGGGCCTGAGTTACCTGGTGATATTTAGATGAGGGAAGATTAGTGCGAGGATTATTCCCTGTTGGACACCACTCACCACTTGGGCAGGAAGAGAGCCTGGTTTTAAAAAAGATACTGGTGGGTTTGATTTCTGGCATTTTGAGAGGGCAGTGCAAAGTCTCTGGAGATAGTTGGAAACTCCTGGACATTTGTCCACACCAAGTGCTTGTTCTTACAGTGAAATTCAGATATTCAAGTCTCTTCCTCTGCCTTTCTCACCTAAGTATCTCAGGGGTAGGGGACGGACAGCTTCTTAAACTGTGAGCATGCATGTACACATCAGGACTTTGATTGATGTAGTAGTTTTCAGCATTTGTTAATAAAAGTCATGAGAAGGCTGAGTCATCTGGGGGAATGGATGTGGAGAACAAAGAACAGAGGGCCCAGAACTGAAGGAGGAAGGAGCTGGCATTTATTGAGTGCATGTTATGTTCCTTTTACTGGGCATGTCGTTTTCATGCAGGAACTCATTTGATCCTTACAACACCCTGTGAAGTGGGTGTTATTTTTATTTATTAACTAGGAACACGATAGGTAGAGAAGTTAAATAACTTGTTAGTGAATAAAGCATCTCTCCTTTCCCATTATTCCTTGCTACCTTTCAGCTTTTTCTTACTTTCACTGTTCATGTGATTGGTTTGCCCAGAGTTCTTTTCAAGAGTAGAGATTTAAGATTGATTTTGAGTTATGTATGGATTTCCTTCTTTGCATAGTGAATGGTTTTATGTATGATGCTGTCTTGAGACACAGCCACTTAAGAGAAAGAAGATTCTTGTGGTTGTTATCTTGTACACACAGAGACACAATTTACATTATTAGTACGATTGTCAGATATTTTATTTTATTTATTTATTTATTTATTTTTTCAATGGTCAGATATTTTAAAGGCAATTCAGTACACTAGTTTTGAAATAGAGTAAGACGTGTCAAGTTTAATGGTTTGTTTTTGGAGACGTGTATTAGTAGATAAAATGAATGAGCTAAAAGCTCCACAACAGAGAGGAACAGGACTGGGTAGAGAAAAATTTGGTTCATAGGATTTAATCAGGAGGAATTTTGCTTTTTGCTGAACAAAATAACAAACATTTATTGGCTTAAAAATCAGAAGTAATTTATTTTTTTAAAGATTAGGCAAAGTATGCTACTACACTGATGAGTATGTTTTCTTAGCTTTTATTTAAAGCTTCTGTTTTGGGAAAAATATATATTTTTTAAGATTTTTATTTATTTGAGAGAGAGCGTGTGAGAGAGAGAGACCGTGAGCAGGGGGACCCGGTAGAGGGAAAGGGAGAAACAGATTCCCCCCTGAGCAGGGAGTCTGATGTGGTACTCAATCCCAGCACCCTGGGATCATGATCTGGGATGAAGACAGACATTTGCCAGACTGAGCCACCCAAGCACCGCCCCCCCCCCCCCCCCCATTTTGGGGAATGTTTTAAAACTTCACAGAGACCTTGAGTGCATAAAAGGTTCTAGTACTAACAGTTCTTTCATTGAGGGTTATAACCAGTGTACCCCTATTCATGAAGCTCAAGAAATCTTTCAGGTTATTTTCTTGAACAACATCTCAGTAGAATATTTGAATAACACATTAATTTAATGGATGAAAAATGACAATGAAATATAAACCATTTCGTTTTTCTCTTGAAATTTGTTCAATTACAAGATCTGCTCATCAGTGATAATATTATAATAGAGAAGTAGAGCTTCATTTGTTCATTGAAAGTTATAAATTTAATGTAAAGGTCAGATTTGTTATTCTGGAGTAGTGATTTCTTTATCTGTAATTTCTGAATCACTAATTACAACAAATTACAAATATGATCTTGCCTTAGACACTTCCTATACACAGTTGAAAAACATATACTGTTTGTGAGAGAAGTCGTACTTAATGACTTTCTGTAGTGTCATATTTACCTCTTAAATTTCTTTTTCCTGTATCATATCATGCTAGCTTTAATCTTTTTTTTTTTTTTCTTTATAGAAAGAGTTAGAGTCGTAGTATTTGGGGACCTCATGCTAAGCATTTTGATGGAGCTGTAAAAGAGAAGTTGGTAATAAGGAACACTAAACATGGGAGGCAAGTTCCAGTCCTGTCTTTAGCTAGCCTTGTGACCTTGAACAGATCACTTAATATCTTGGATTCATGTTCTCATAGCCTGAAGTGATTGGATTGGATTTTTCAAATAAAATTGTTACAGTGTCAAAATGGCCCCCTAGCCAGCCAGCCACACCCTTGAGAACATAGTGTACAGTCTTGAAATTAGTTGCTCCACAATTTTAACACATTGATTTCTTTCACATTCTTTTGGAGATTTGAAGAGAATATCAGCCTGGAATGCTGAAGTGACTACCTACATGAGCAGGAACTAATAATGAAAAGGTTGTAAGGTCTGTGGTTTCCTAATTCTTCAAGATATTTGGCCAGTGAAAATTTGGAAAGGATGATAAGACTTGGCATTTCTCATCTTTTCCTTCATAGATGTTTCTTTTTCTGTAGCTTTTTCTGTGATAGATGCATTTTCATTCATCTTTTCCCTCCTTTACATCTATATAAAGAATTTATGTCTGCTGGGTTGCACATATAGGCATGACATAAAAATCAGGACATGATAACCTTGTCTCAGAAATCTTTTTTTAAGTTCATACCATACACTAAATTCTATTGAGGTTTAGTAAATTATAGGACTTAGGCCTTTAAAAAAATACTGTTTTTTTTAAAAAGATTTTATTTATTTATTTCGGAGAGAAAGAGAGTAAGCTGGAGAGAGAGAGACACACACATACAACAGGAGCGGGGGCGGGGGGTGGGGGGAGAAGCAGACTCCCCACCGAGCAGCAAGCCTGATATGGGGTTCCCTCTCAGTACTCTAGGATCATGACCTGAGCTGAAGGCAGACACAACCAACTGAGCCACCCAGGCACCCCCTAAAAAATACTGTATCTTCTTTTCATTTTGTTTCATGAATTGATTTTATGTTCAATTTGAGTCTATCTTGTTAAATGATGAAGTTAGAATTTATTAGATTACATATATCTTCTAACTCTTGGATTGCGGTTTCCTTTGAAATTCTGTTGCATGTACTAGACATCTATTTAGAAAACACAGTTTATAAAGTTGTGCATATAATTTGAGGTTGCTAGCTTTCCTCCAGTTTAGCCAAGCTCAACCCATGGACCTCTACATAAAGTTTTGAAGAAGAGCAGACATACCTCTGAAGTGCTAAACATAATTTTTTAAGTTAGTTTTGTATATTTTCATGAATACTTTTTGATGGTATTATTTACATTAGGGGTATATATTTAGCAGTAATAAAAAATCAGAAATCCTTACTGCCTTTATGGATTAAGGAAAAGAACGTGTTACAGTTAATAGAGAATGATTGCAAACTCCAGGGCCCTACTTAGTTGTAGGAGGATGGTTCCTCTGAGGAGGTAAAAATCAGAAATCCTTACTGCCTTTATGGATTAAGGAAAAGAACGTGTACAGTTAATAGAGAATGATTGCAGACTCCAGGGCCCTACTTAGTTGTAGGACGATGGTTCCTCTGAGGAGGTATGGACACAGGTAAGGGAGCAAGAATGAGATATTTCACATAAAAGAAAGCATATGGGGGATCCCTGGGTGGCGCAGCGGTTTGGCGCCTGCCTTTGGCCCGGGGCGCGATCCTAGAGACCCGGGATCGAATCCCACGTCAGGCTCCCTGCATGGAGCCTGCTTCTCCCTCTGCCTGTGTCTCTGCCTCTCTGTCTCTCTCTGTGTGACTATCATGAATAAATAAATAAAATATTAAAAAAAAAAAGAAAGCATATGAAGGGCCTGAAGCCTAAAGAACTTAATGTGTTTGAGGAAATGAAAAGCTGGAGCACTATAGGGGAGGGGAGATGGACATGGCAGGGACCACATACTACAAGTCCTTTGTACACAGCAACAAGCAGTTTAGATTTGAAAATACGAAAAAAGGGCAGCCCCGGTGGCGCAGCGGTTTAGCGCCGCCTGCAGCTCAGGGCGTGATCCTGGAGACCCTGGATGGAGTCCCACGTCAGGCTCTCTGTATTGTGCCTGCTTCTCCCTCTGCCTGTGTCTCTGCCTCTCTCTCTCTGTCTCTATGAATAAATAAATAAAATCTTAAAAAAAAAAATACGAAAAAAGCTTTTAGTAAGGGAGTACCATCTGAATTATGTTTTGAAAGCTTACCCTGCTGTATGATAAGAGAATATTGGGCAAACAGAAAGATTGGCCAGTGGATATGCAGTAGCTCAAATAGGAAATGATGACTTAGATTAGTGAGGCGTCAGTGGGATGGAGAGGAGTGGATATATTTGAGATATTTTGAGGCGGCAAAAATAGGACGACATGACAATGGATTGGATATGGAGCATAAGTTAGAACTCAGATGTTGCTGGAAGTCAACATTATTGGATGGCTGGGAGAGGATTTTTTTGTTTGTATTTGTTTTCTGTGGAGGGGTAATGGTAAATTCAGGAGGGTTTTTGTTTGTTTGTTTTTGGTCAATCATAGGTTCTTAGAATCATGTAGATTGTCAGGTCTCTACCAGAGACGATCAAAGATATTTGGCTTGGAGATGTCAATTTGAAGTTTATCAGTGTATTACTAGTGATACTTAAAAGCCATGAAAATAGATGAAATCAGGGAAGAAGAGAAAGAAGAGACTATAGAGAGGAAAGACGGATTGGCTAGAAATGGAACCCTGAGGAATGCACATTTTTAAATTGGGTAAACTGGGAGAAGGCCTTTAGGAAGGAGGCTAATAAGAAAGAGTGGTTGTAGGGAAATTGACAGTGTATATTGGATTATATCATGGATGCCAAGAAATATGAGTATTTCAAGAAAAGAATACTTAACTGTGTTGAGTTTGGCCAAGAGGTTTGGAAGATATGGGCAGAAATATGCCCATTGGATTTGGTGGTCTGGAGGTCATCAGTAACTTTGATGAGCCAGTTTCATGGAATGGTAGAGGTGGCAGCCAGATTTGAGTGACTTGAGGGATACTTGATGGCCCAGGGACTAGACATAGGGTGTATGGATGGCTTTTTATAGAAGTTTGCTGATGAAATGAAATAGACATGAGGTAGAAACTGGAGGTATTCGAGGATATAAAGGAAGTCTTTTCTGATTTATTTTTTGAGCATAAAAAGTATACGGCAGCATGATTTTAGTTGTTAGGCTTAACAAGGGAAGAAAGGAAGACAAGAAGAGAAAGGGAGTTGACAAAGCAATATTGTTCAGAATCCTGGCTGCATAGGATGGTCTTAACAGAAAAGGGATCTCTTCCTCAATTTTGAAAGGGGAAAACAATGAAGAACATGGATATGGAACCAAGTAGGTACATAGTGGAGGAAAATAAGGATATTCTAGCCTAATGGTTTCTACTTCTACTTTTTTTTTTTTTTTTTTTACACAAACTGAGGCAATATTAACAATTTAGTAGTAGGAACAATCTGAATATGAAAGCAACAAAAAAAAATCTTTGGTAGCATCAAAAAGAGTAAATATTTAGGAATAAATTTAACAAAAGGTGAGGTACCTAGCTGGCTCAGTTGGTTAAGCTGGCAACTCTCAATCTTGGTGTTCTATGTTCGAGCCCTACGATAAATGCAGAGAGGACTTAAAAATAAAATCTTTAATGAAAAGCACCAAAATTTCTATACTGCAAAACATTACTAAGAGATATTAAAGATTTAGATAAATGGAAAGGGGTGCCTGGGTGGCACCCTTGGTTAAGGGTCCAACTTGTGGTTTCGGCATGATTCCTGATCTCCGGGTCATGAGATCATGCTCCGATCATGAGATCAAGCCCTGTGTCATGCTCTATGATGATCTCAGAATCTGCTTGAGATTCCTTCTCTGCACTCCTGCTCTTTCCCTCTCTCTTTAATATATAAATAAATCTATAAATAAATAGTCTGTATTCATAGATTGGAAGATTGATGTTAAAATGGCAGTTGTCCCCAAACTTCTCTCTAGATTCAAGCAAAATCCCTATCAAAATCCTACTAGGCATTTTTGTAGAAATTGTAAAACAGAGCCAAAAATTTATAAGGAAATGTGAAGGATGTAGAATAGCCAAAACAATTTTGAAAACAAAATAGAAGCTTTGCCCTAATTTTAAAATTTACTATAATCTACAGTAGTCAAGATGGTGTGATTTGCTAAGACTAAGCAAAAACATTAATAGAACAGAAATGAGAGTCTAGAAATGAACAGGTTATTGAAAAAGTGCCAGGACGACAATTCAATGGGGGAAAGATAGTCTTTTCAACAAATGGTGCTGGGACAATTAGATATCCGTATGTTTAAAAAAAAAAAATGGACCTGGATACCTTTGACCGTCCGGTTCCCGTAATCACAGTGCTGGCAAAAGAACATCTCATTCTCTGCGGGAGGGCCGTCTCTCTCAGAGCTGCTTCGGGTCAGCTGCTGCATGGGGCCGGGTGGCTGAGGGGAGTCTTGGGGCCCCCTCATCATTGCAGCTGTAGGAGGAGCTGTAGGAGGAGTCTGCCTGATATATTTGGCAGTGACCTTTATCTCTGGATGTCTTTTCTGGTAGTGGACAAGCACTCCCACAACTGACCGATTACTGTAGGAACAGTATTTGCAGTAGTAAAGCTCAGTACTGAGGTCTGGTGGCTGGTGGGGGGGACCCCATGTTGAACATTTTGGGAGACATTGGAGCACCCACCTCAAGAAAAAAAAAAAAAACAACTTCACACCATATACAAAAATCTCAAAATAGATCATAGATTTAATTATAAAATCTAAAACTATAAAAATTTTAGGAGACATTAGAGAAAATCTTTATGACCTTATGTTAGGCAAAGTTCTTAAATGATACCAAAAGCATGAATTATAAAAGAAAAGACTGACAAATCAGACTTCATTCAAATGCTTAAAAAGTTCAGCACTTCAGAGAATACTTAAGGAAGTAAAAAGACAAGCCATAGATTGGCAGAAAATAGATATTACAAACACAGTAAAGGTTTTTAATCTAGAATATATAAGGAAATTTTACAACTCAGTTATAAAGAAAAAAACCAAAAAATGAACTAAAGATTTTAATAGATACTTCACCAAGGGAGATTGTATAAATGGCCATTACACATATGAAAAGATGTTCAACATTATAAATGGCCAATAAACATATAAAAAGATGTTCAGTGTTGTTAGTCATTAAGAAATGCAGATTAAACAATGATGCTGTCACACACCCACCGGAATGACTATAATTAGACTGATATTACATGGTATTGTGGAGAAACAGGAACGTATACACTGCTCTTAGAAATGTAAATGGTACAGCCATTTTGGAAAACAGTTTGGCTGTTTCTTAAAAAGTTTTACACAGAAGCTTATATGAATAAGCAATTCCACTCGTAGGGACCTATCCAAAATAAATGAAAATGTGCACATGAAGAATTGTAAATGTCTGTTAGCATCATTATTCACAGCAGTCAAGAATTGGAAAGCAGTCCAGCTGTCCATCAAATGGTGGAATGGGTAAACAAAATATGGTATATCCATACAGTGAAACATAATTCTGTAACATAAAGGGACAAATTACAAAATACTACAACAAAGATGAATGTCAGAAACATGGTAAGTGGGGGGCCTGGGTGGCTTAATCGATTGTCTGCTTTTGGCTCAGGTCATGATTCTAGGGTCCTGGGATTGAGTACTGTGTGGGGCTCCCTGCTCTGTGGGGAGCCTGCGTCTCCCTTTCCCGCTCCCCATGCTTGTGCACAAGCGTGCTTGCTCTCTCTCTCCCCCTGTGAAATTAAAAAAAAAAAAAAAAAAAACCATGGTAAGTGACAGAAGCCAGATACAAAAGAGTACATATTGTGGACTCATAAGAAATGTCTAGAAAAGGTAAAGCTATACAGAAAGAACAGTGGTTACCTGAGACCAGGTTAGGATGGAAACACTGGAGGAAAACATTTGGGGTGATGGTAGAGTTCTAATATTGGAATGTGGTGATGATGCACAACTCCATAAATTTTCTTAAAATTTAACGAATCCGGGATCCCTGGGTGGCGCAGCGGTTTAGTGCCTGCCTTTGGCCCAGGGCGCGATCCTGGAGACCCGGGATCGAGTCCCACGTTGGGCTCCCGGTGCATGGAGCCTGCTTCTCCTTCTGCCTGTGTCTCTGCCTCTCTCTCTCTCTGTGTGACTATCATAAATAAATGAAAAAAAAAATTTAACGAATCCTACATTTACCATCGTTGGATTTTATGGTATATGAATTATACCTCAAAGCAATACATTTTTTTTTTTAAACGGTTTTGCAGGGTGGGGGGAATGTATGAAACAGTCATCTTGGAGGATGTGAAGGTAAGTATGGTAGAGAATAAAGGATCCTCTACTATCTGTATAATGTATTTTTATTTACAAAACCTCAATATCAATATTACTTACATAATTGATATTTGTTAAGTGTCTTATGTTCTGAATATCATATGAAAGGTGATACATTGATAATTATGTGTAGAGGAGATTGCCACTTGAAGATTCATTACAACCAGGTATATTTACATGGAGCACTAGTACTGGAATAATAATTCTGGCTTTAACATTTATTCATTGCTTTCTGTGTACATGCCTTATATGTACTAGATTTTTTTTTTTTAAGATTTTATTTATTTATTCATGAGAGACAGAGAGAGAGAGAGAGAGGCAGAGACACAGGCAGGAGAAGCAGGCTCCATGCAGGGAGCCTGATGTGGGACTTGATCCTGGTCTCCAGGATCAGGCCCTGGGCTGAAGGCGGTGCTAAACCACTGAGCCACCCGGGCTAGATTTTTTTACGTGTACATTATTTAATAGCTTTAGAAGGGGCTGAAAAAGTTGTGATTTAGAAAGAATTGAGACCAGTTTCTGTTGAGTTTGGGTCGTATGCTGAATTTATATACACTTAATTCAGATATCGTAATTTTTTGGAAAATTACACATAGTGCCTCAAAAATAATCTGACTTTGAAATAATCATGCCTGATAAGTAGTAATTTAATAAAATAGTAGTTTTAATCTATAGGAAGGACTACTTCTGGTTATCTTCTATTAAAATAATCACTGTCGGGATTCTTGGTTTCCACTCAGGTCATGATCTCAGGATCCTGAGAATAGAGTCCTGCCTCAGGATTCAGCGTGGAGTGTGCTTAAGATTATCTTTTCCTTTCCCTCTGCCCCTCACACGCACCCTGCACATGTGAGCGTGCTCGCTCTCTCTCTCTCTCTCTCTCTCTCTCTCTCTCTCGCAAATCTTTAAAAAAATAATCACCATCACCATCATGAATCTTTTTTTAGGCTAAAAGCTTCTAATGTTACTTTGAAGCATTGATTTGGTGGCTTTGTATTTCTGCATTGTTGTATCCAGTCCGAATTTGCATAAGTGATAGATCTGGGACCCAGTCCTCACAATCATGTAAATATGCTGCATTGGATAAAGAGTAGCCAACAGCCCTGATCTAAGAGTGATTATTGTTTCTTGTCCATGGAATATGTCAGGTGTATGTGGAAATAGAAATCTCTATCCTTGAAAAAAAATCATTTTCTAGAAACTATTAAGAATTATTGATTTTTCTTTGTGTCTCATTTAGGACTAGAAGGAAAAGAGGTTTGTTTATTTTTTTAAGATTTATTTGTTTATTTTTTTAATATTTATTTATTTATTCATTCAGAGAGAGAGGCAGAGACACAGGCAGAGGGAGAAGCGGGTTCCATGCAGGAAGCCCGATGTGGGACTCTATCCGGGGTCTCCAGGATCATGCCCTGGGCTGCAGGCGGCGCCAAACCACTGAGCCACCTGGGCTGCCCCAGAGGTTTGTTTAAACACAAGTGTTTAAGGTCATGATCTCAGGGTTGCGAGTTGGAACCCCCGATTCAGGCTCTGTGCTAGATGCCTGCTTAAGATTCTCTCTCCCTCTCCTGCCCACCCCAGAAAAAGAAGAATTCATATTTTTTAGAGCACTTAATTATGTTCCATAGAAAAATATTTAATTATAACACCCTTATTCTGTGCCAGCAAGTATTGAGTATTCGAATGTGACAGTTATAGATTTGAATCTCCACTTGGGTGCCAGGATGGTTCCATTGGTTAAGTGTCTGCCTTTGGCTCAGGTCCTGATCTCAGGTCAGAGCCCCATGTCAGGTTCTTGCTTAGTGGGGAATCTGCTTGTTCCTCTGCCCCTCCCCTGTGCTCTTTCTCCCTCTCACATAAATAAATGAATCTCCACTTTGTATTTAATAACTCTTGCCCTGAACAAGTAACTTAACCTCTCTTGAAGACCCCCATTTCCTCATTTGTAGACTGAGGATAATATCAGATAATATCAGTAATACCAGAAGTTTTCATAATACCAAAGTGAAATAAAGTGTAAACATAGAGCAAAGTACCCAGTTCTAAGAGGGTGATCAAATAAGTGTCATTCAGTCAAGCTCTGCTTATTTGAGAAAACTCAAATAAATCATAAAATCATAAAATCATAAAAATGATTTTAAGGTTTTGATCTTATGTAGCTTACAGAGTGGTGATAACCATTAACAGAAAGAAGTGAGGAGGGTGGTATAGTTTTTTGGGGTTACCTTGTGCTGAATTTTGGATGTGCTGAGTGAGATGTCATGTTCAGTTCATCTGTGTTAGCAAGATTCAGTGGGCATTTCAGGGCTTGAGAGTAGCAGCTGGGTGGCCTTAAAGCTTGTGCAGACTTGATGGTTGTTTCTGAATAAGGCTGTTGACTAAAAAAATGAAGATTTCATACTTCATTATATTTGAAATATTCTTTCACAGTAAATGGCAAGTTGCACTTTTGCTGTAGAGTTTTAGGTATTCTCACTTAAGATTTCAGAGGTTTTTCTGAAATATTCTTGAGACCCCTAGCAAGGCGAGGTGGATGTAGAAGTATAATATTTGCCTAAAATTAGTGTAGCCTCCAAAAAGTTGAACCTTGGATGTTAAACCCAGAAGTATTTGCATATTTTTTAACATTTGCATATTTAATGTAAGAGCCTTTTAGCCATTTGCAAGCAATACCCAAGTCATCCACACATAGTATGATTGCATTTTGGCTGAGGAATGCGCCTTGGAGCTAGAATAGTCTAGCCTACTCTTTTCCACTAGCATCTCATTGCAGCTTTGTGGTTCTTATTTAACACATGGTCTCATTTAATCCTTGTAGTAAGCCTGTTATTCCCATTTTATTAATAAGAAAATGTATGCTTTTATGATACTCTAAAATTAGTGGATTCTTGAAGATTTGTGAACAAATTACTTGAAGATCAGTTACCTTGTAGCTGTAGCATTGCTATACTATTTTATTTAGGAGATGGTTCTATTGAATTCTGTTCTCTGTATATTCAGAATATGTTTTTCCTATTTAATATTCTATAATAACATTATTCATTAAGTCAGCAATCACTGTCAGACACCTTTTATGCACCAATGTATGCATCCAGGTACTGAATATATAGAGATGAGTAAAAGAGACCTAATTCGTGCTCTTCAGGTAAACTTAAATCTTTTCTCCTAAGCTCCAGCAATCTACCAGGGTAACTGTTACTATCAGGATCATGACCAGACATTTTTTGGTGGTTAATATTTGCTGAATATTGAATGAGTGAGCACAAATTTATCTTTTTTTCCCAGAAGTATGCTGATTACTAACTTTAATGCTGTAATAATAAAATAATAATAGATGCTGTTGTGTAGTGCCTACTATATGCCAGCTACTGTTTTTGCCCCTTTACTAGTATTAATTCATTTAATTCTCAATGTTGGTACAGTTTATTTTACCTGTTTTTAAAATAAAGACATGGAGAGGATAAATAACTTCTTAACAGTAGCTGGCATATAGTAGGCACTACACAACTGTTAAAGATTCTAAAAGGACTCAGGCCACTAGAGGCAGACTGCAAGCAAGTAGGGGCCTCTCAACATAATTTCAAAGAAGAAATTTGGGGATTTAGAGTATTTTAGATAGAGAACAAAGAGATGAGCATAGAAGTGGGATTATTAATCATATAATACTTAGGAAGTAGAACACTGTGGTTACAAACAGGACTACTTAACTCCCAACTCTACCATTTACTAGCTGTGTAATCTTGACAGTTACAAGTCCTCTTTTACCTCTGTCTTTCAGGCATGTGTCTTCGAACATTCTGTAAGTAAAACTTAAAAATAGGTTCTTCTGCATTTATTTAGATACACTGATTATTTTCAGTTTGCTAATAAGTATATTAATAACTTTATTAAAATAAAGGGATATGATCCAAAACTATTTTTATATAAAGACAAGGAACATTCTAATAGATTGTTAAACCAAACACTTTTATTTGCTAAAGCAAAGTTAGTCAAGATCTCCTCTAGGAAATCTGGGTAATATTCATTCATCTGACTTTTTTGAGAGCCTGCTTATTATAAGCTCAAGAGGACTGAAACTTGGGAGAAAGTTTACAGAAACATGGTTTGGATCTCCTGAACAGAGGTGGCAGCTTATGCCACAGAGATGAATAAGGTCAGGCAAGATGACTTTGTTAAGTAAAAGAAAGAGCATAAGAGAAAGCCTGAAGTAGCTGCTTGGGTCTTTGGAGGGAGATGAGCAGAGAAGCAAGGAAAGAAAGCATGTTTTGGAAAAGCATAGTCTGTTGCATGCTGCAAAACTCAATATTGGGTTTCACAGAAGTATAAGAATGGAAATCAGGGGGAGCCCGGGTGGCTCAGCGGTTTAGCGCCGCCTTCAGCCTAGGGCCTGATCCTGGAGACTCAGGATTGAGTCCCATGTCAGACTCCCTGCATGGAGCCTGCTTCTCCTTCTGCCTGTGTCTCTGCCTCCCTCTCTCTCTCTCTCTCTCTCTGTCGCTCATGTATTAAAAAAAAAAAAAAAAAAAGAATGGAAGTCAGATTGCTTGCTGCCAAGTTTGTATATTACTTTCAAAACATTTTTTAATTAAGACTTTTGGTTAACTCATTCTAGATTTTTCTCTTAAATTCTCCAAATTGTTACTGAGATTTTACATATTCTTCGTTGGTATCTAGAACAAATCCTTCTCATGATGAGTTCATTTCTATATACTGAGGTATATGCAGACTAACTTATTTTTAAAAGTCCTTTGTTTCCTTTATAATTTTTATCCCAGACATAATATTTATCTAAATTATCTGAGTCATCAAGAATATCTCTGTAATATTATTTTGTTGCCCATGGAATAAGAAAACTATTTGAAATAATAATTCAAAATCTTTATATCATTCATGCTTTGTTTTGTTCTGCTTTAATTTGACATCCTTCTTCTTACTTTTCCCTAATCATTTGAATGAGATATCCCTCCTTCTGTAATTTTCCCACACTGTTCTGTATGTTTGCACTTGTATACAACTTGGACTTTTAGCTTCCTGCTCATGTGTCTATGTTTTCCTGAATGATAGGTGGCAAGCAACTTGAAGGCAAGTATTTACTTATTAGTATTTGTTTCCTTCATATCATTGTTCATGATAGGCACCCCAAACCTATTGGACTGGTTAATTAGCACATCAGGCCTTCATTCCTTATCAGTACATTGGTGGATCCTAACCTGATCTTTTCATTTTATCATACTACTTTAAAAATTCTGAATAACAGGGCAGCCCTGGTGGCGCAGCGGTTTAGCACCGCCTGCAGCCCGGGGTCTGATCCTGGAGACCCGGGATCGAGTCCCACGTTGGGCTCCCCGCGTGGAGCCTGCTTCTCCCTCCGCCTCTCTCTCGTTCGCTCTGTATCTCTCATGAGTAAATAAAATAAAATCTTAAAAAAAAAAAATCTGAATAACAGTGTATGAGCCTCTTGGAACAATATGAAGCCTTTGAGACAAGATTGTATAGATCTTCAATTAGACTGAGTGTGCTAGTTAATACTTCTGAAGTTGTTCAGGTGGCTCTAATCAGATATAGTGAGCATGCATACTAACAACTTTTCTGTAAGGTACTGTGCCTAAAGGCTGTTCTCTTAATTTTTAAAGATAATTACGGTTCACTTTAGTCATAAACTCACGAGTTCCTCTGCCCTTTAGAAGTATAATTTCTAATTTTTGAACTTGACAATAAGCAGGAAGTGGTAGAGAATCTAAATAAGGGAAGAAAAAATCTAAATAAGGAAATAGGTCAGTAGTTTCTAATTTAATTTGGTTGACACTTTGGGAGGAAAAGCATAGCATTCTCATGAAATGCCCGGCCCTGACACTAGAGCTATCAGATCTGAATAGTCCTGTCTACCAGCCTTAAAATTACCTACCACTCACCCCCACATCTCACAATCTTGTTTTAGATTATTGTCTTAACATGGACTGTGTGTTCCCACCCACCAAATCTGTTTTCTGTTTCTCACAGTTACTTGTTCTTTATCAGCTTCTTTTCATCATGCTACTTTGTTTATCTGCAGTACCCTCCCCCACCTTCCATCCTCCCCTTTTTTCAGAACATGAGTTAGCTTTGGTATCTATGGAAATCCAATTTGAACAACCTCACTCTCACTCTGAGACTTTGTCTCCTACCCATAATTTTCTATGTGTTTTGTACTAGGTTGCTTTTTGTTCATTTATGTCATTGTTTAGCTGCTCTTCCAGTAGATTTACCTCTCAACAATATTTAAGCAAACTGAATAAAATTCAGGTTTCATTTCTTTCATGACCTTGTGATATCTAGAGTAGCAAAAGCACATAGTAGATGTTTAGAGAACATAGCCAGCTTTTAAGGGTAAGGAAGTTGCTTAGCTCTGCTTATTGCTGTGCACCCATAGACGTGTTTGGGATGATGAATTAAGACAAGTCTGGGCTCTTCACCCAGGGAAGTAAAAAGTGGGGGTGGTAAAGCTTGCAGCTTTGGATGTTCCTCTGCCAGCACTATGGGTACTCTCTCTGCCCACCCCAGTCAACGTTCTGGGCACGAGAAGAGAAGAGGAGGAGGTGGCAAGAACGGGAACAAATAGCACAGAATTCTCTGAGATCTGACTTTGGTGCTTTGCTGACTGATGTTGCCAGTTCCCCCTGCCTCCTTTCAAAACCTAACCTCCCCCCCCCCCCCCCGAATTTCTTTTTTTTATAGCAGAGTGACTGTAAGAAGTTTAATGAGAAACAAAACTAAGAATTTGTGGGCAGGTAAAGAAATAAATTCTGGTCGAGTCTGGATATCCTAGCACTATAGCATATACCTTCTTTAATAAAATGTAATAAAGCACAACTTCTGTCCAGTTCTATTGTACCTGGCTGGAAATGGAAGACCACAGACAGACCCACTTAAAGATGAGGGTGTGAGGCACACTTCACATGACATCACACACAGCCTATTCCCTAGCACAGGCCAATGAAACTTGTATCACAACAGAATGACAGGTTATAGCATTTGTCATGATCTGTATGAATCTAACAGGAATAATAGAAATTGCTGATGTGAAACCTTTGAGACATAAGAGCCTACTGTATTCTCTGCCTCCCTGCAAAAAGCTAAGGATTTAATAGCCAGAGGAAGGGAGTTTGTGGTTGGCTTTTCTATTACTGCCCACAGTTTTAAACCCCTGGAATTAGAAATCTTTTACTTTCTTCATCATATTTCTGCAAATTCCCCCTAAGACTAGATTCTAGAGTGAATCTAAACTTTGTGTTCCTCATTTGCATGTAACAAATGGCCAAAATAGCATTGTCATAGTTACTAATTGTATTGTATCATGGCTATTTGCTACATAGTGCTCTTTTTTTTGCTTCCTCTTTTCATTTGACCCTGCACACCCATGGAGCTGCCTTCCCTATTTTTCTTTTTCCTTTTACTGCCAAATAACATATGACCCAGATTTCTTTTCACTGCCTGTATACTCTCCTCAACCACTAGTAATCTAACTTTTGTACTACTTCCACTCTCCTTTTCTTTTAAAAAGGGATATTCTTTTTTTTTTTTTTTTTTTTAAGAGGGGGAGCGGCAGGGGGGAAGGAGAGAGAATCTTAAGCAGGCTCTGTGCCTAGTGTACATGGAGCTGACCTTGAGCTTGACTCGGGGCTTGATCTCAAGACCCTGAGATCATGACCTGAGCTGAAATCAAGTCAGCTGCCCAACTGACTGCCACCCAGGTACCCCTAAAAAAGGATATTCTTAAAGTTTGCTTTTATCCTAGTCACCAAATTCTTAGGGCTTACCCTGTTTTACCATTTCACTTGCAAGTGACACTGAATTACTTCTTGGTAGATATTCTTTTTTTTTTTTTTTTTTTTTTTTTTTTTTTTGCGTGCCATTATCCTAAATTACTGTTACTTTATGTCTTTAGCTTCCTGTCTTCATACTGTGTCTCTTTCTCTTGTTCAGAATTAGCTTTGACTCCTCCTTTCCTTATGTCCAACCTGTGAGATTCTTCAGATTTTCTCTTTAGATATCAGCTTATCATTCTTTTCTGTCTTTTCCATTATGCACTTGAGCTCTTACCAGCATGTTGCTCAACACTGCAGTAGCCTCTGAATTTTTTTGTTTTTTGTTTTTGTTTTTGTTTTGTTTTGTTTTTTAGCCTCTGAATTCTTAACTAGGTTTTCTGTAATTGTTGAAATAGATAATGAATTTCTAAAAAATTATATGACATTCTTCAAAAATGCTTGGTAAAAAATAGTCACATTCAGAGCCCTCGCCATTGAGTTCTGTCCAGTTTGCTACCTAGCCACCACTACAATCTCTGTTTTGATCTGTTGGTAGCACTCTCCTTACTCTGCCCAGCCCCCACAATTAGAATGCCCATCTTGTTTAGACTTAGCAAAACCTGTCTATTCTTTAAGGTCCAGACCAGGCTTCCTTTTTTTTTTTTTTCTAATAATATTTTCAACCCATAGTAGTCCCTCTGTAACTCTTACCAGTATCAAGTCCTAATTATTAGCGTCTGTTATGAGCCAGGTGTTGAGCTCTTTGGCATATAACTAATTTTAAATTTAGAGAACAGGCATTATTTCTGTTTTATAGCTGAGAAACCTGGGGGTTTAGAGGTTATATGCTTAGTAGGAGCTGGGATTCAAATCCAGCTCCCATTTGGTGACAAAACTTTGTATTCAAGATAACCATTCTGATGTGTAAAATTACAGCTTTATATCATGGCTTATCTTTTTCAATTATGTGTTGTGTTTACAACTAGGTCAGAAGTTCTTGAGAGCAGGGGATGTGTGTTAGAACATTGTGTGCTTCTAAGGGTATACTATGTACTTTGAACACTGTATGGAGTACTTCAGAGGAGAACATTTTGATGAAGGTGTTCCTATAGTGCTACTAATTACAATAACCAGTCTGCCTTCTTTTTGTGTTAGAGCATTCCCTAAAATGTGAGTGTAAAGAAAGACTGGTGGCATGGCTGCATACTTGGTTTAAGGGAGGCGGTAGAAAACTTTTTTTTTTCCTAAAGTGGGGGATATGTACCCAAGAAGATGTGAAAGCACAGTAAGAAAGCTGTTCCCTTTTCAGTGGTTTCCCAGGTCTGATTAAGGAGAAATTTCAGCTTGGAACTAAGTTTTTATCACCTTCCTAACAGGTTACTCTTACAGGCAGGCCTAGATGGAGCCACAAGGATATTTTGCAGACAATGGTATTTAGATGAAATTAAATAGCAGTTTTGTTTTCCTGGAACTTATATAGTTTCTATTATTTTCTGTTTATTTCAAGTGATACTTAAAATTTTATTTATGGTGTGATATTTTAAACTAGTGTATTAAGGGGCACCTGGGTGGCTCAGCCGTTGAGTGTGTCTGACTTCTGCTCAGGGCGTGATCCCAGAGTCCTGGGATCGAGTCCCACTCGGGCTCCCTGCAGGGAGCCTGTTTCTCCCTCTGCCTGTGTCTCTGCCTCTCTCTCTCTCTCTCTGTGTGTGTGTGTGTGTCTCATAAATAAATAAATAAAATCTTTAAAAAAATTAGTGTATTAAGGGGCACCTGCGTGGCTTAGTTGGTTAGGTGTCCGATTCTTGGTTTGGGCTCAGGTAAATGATCTCAGGGCTCCATGTTTAGCATGGAGTCTGCTTAAGAATTCTCTCTCTTCTCACTCTTTGCCCCTCCCTCTGCTTATACTCCCTTTAAAATGAATAAATCTTTTGAAAAAAATGTATTAACGTTTTTTAAGTATCATGGTGTAAGAGATAAAAATTAACAGCAGAAGAAGCTCATAGACACGGTAGAGTCTGTGAAAGTGGTGTACAGATGCCTCAAGTTTGGGAAACAGTGACTTAGTGGAGCAAGCCAGACTGCAGTTTCTCAAAGCTATTTATATTTTGGTCCTGCTGATTTTTAGTCTGTGATCTTGGGCAAGAACTTTCTTCTCTTTGGCTATTTCGATTTGTAAGATGAATATAACAGTACCTACTTTTTTAGGGTTGTTTGAGGTTCTTTGATATCATCAATTTTGTTATTTTGTTTAGTATTTGTTTTCTCATTTAGTCAGCTAAAAATTTTTTTTTTTAATCTTTGATAGAATTTTAAAGACATAGTTTAATTCTTAAGACTTCTTACTTTGAAGCAAGTATTTTATTGTGGGCCTTGGTTTCTCTGGGCATTAGTTTTTTCATCTGTATATTGGGAATAATATAGCAGTTGCCTCATAGGATTGTTTTGAGGACTAAATTAATTCATAAAATACCCAGAGCAGTGCCTGGTACTTGGGAGTAGTGCTAGATAACTGTTGTCTACTACTGTTTTTATTTCCTTAGGAAGGATGTAGCGTCTTGGAAGATCCTGAAAACTTTCCTTTGTCCTTATCTGACTTGAGTATGGAAGGTGTTTTTTGATATTTGTATATGTTTGTTAAACACTTGTTGAGTAGAAAGCATTGTCACACTGGGACCATGGTACACAGGAAAGGGAGAATAAGGTCTTCAGCAAAACCTCCCCGAGATACGTATACCCTAAAATTAGTACAGCATGCAGTTAAACTCAACAAAAGACTTACTAAACCTCAAAGATCTGAGGGGACGAATGTTCAGTCATTGTGAATTTCTGTATGTTACAGCATTTTCTAATTAAGTAAAATGTCACAGAACATTTGATAGTTTTATTTATAATTTATCACCATTTCTTTAGGGTAATGTCATGGGTTCATATTAGTTTCATGGTATATTTGCTACTGTTCTGCTTTTTTAAATTTTTATCTATTTTATAAAATACACCTGGTTTTAAGACAAGCAGCATTTTTTAATTCTGTGGGTTAGTTATGTTCCTAAGATGTTGGTTATAAAACAGATGTGGTAAGCCAAATCATTCCCCTATATTTTTTTCTTTTTTTTCCCCTTTTTTTCTTGAGTAATTTGATTGACACACTTCTGATAGAGGGGAAAATTGACCCTAAGACATAATACAAAACTAGAGTGCAGAAAGTTTTCGTTATCAAATATTTAGTCGAAAAATATGATAAGGCACTGATTTAAAAATTAAAATATTGATGCTTGAATTTCACGCCAGGTGTTGTTCCTTTGGAGCTAGGTTTACAGAACAAGGTTTTGGCAAGTCACTTAATTATTTCCACTTAAATGCCCCATTCAAGCAGTGAATTTATTAACTCCTTATATTTTTGTTCATCATAACTCATATTTAAATATACATCTGTGGCATTTTTTAAAGGTGGCACATAACTAGTAATCTTTGGTACTTTGGCAGAAAATAGATTTTTAAAAATTAGATGTTTTCAGAGAGCAGTTTTTTAATTATAGACTTGATACGAAATTTGTGTTCAGAGAAATGGTGTTTGCACTAGAAGAGATCTTAGAGTAGAATCCACCCCATTCTTTGATCTTGGAGGAAGCTTGAGATATATTATGTAACTTAGCTCTTTTCACATAAGAAGCAGTTATCAAAACTTGATTCTGTGGCCTACCTGCCAAAAAAACAGAAACTCTTGTTTCATGATGTAACATAGTAAAGCTCTGGTATAATTCACCTTATTATGTGACTTTACCACTGGGCAGACATTATCCTTTATACAATAATGTAGTGGTTAAGAGCATGGGTTTCTTTCCATGTTCTGTCAGCTTGCTGTGTGTCCTTGAGCAAGCTTCCCCGGATGTCAGTTTTCTCATCTGTAAAACTGTACCTACTCATACTCCTAGAGTTATGAGGATGATTATATTGGTTCATGTGTTACTGAGCTTGGATGGGTACCTGATATATACATATATACACTATTAATGTTAGCTTATCATAATCATCATTATTGTCATCATCCTTATCCGGTAACAACCTGCAATAGCCCACACGGGGTAGAGCATTATCCTGAGTGCAGTGAATGGTTTCTGTTTATCAAAGTAACAGCAAGTTCCCAGACCCATGTTTGCTGATGCCTGACCAGTGGTAAAGAAGAACATACACCAGAGTTATATCACAGATGCTTAACTGTGTTCACAGACTGCAGACACTTCAGAGCTCCACTCTATTCTGAAGAATAATGGGCCCCCAGTCTTCCCAGGAAGAGAGCAGTAGTAACCGAGTGCTGTAGGTAAGAGCATCCTGTGGAGTCCTCAGCTTCTCCACTTAGTTTAATCTTTCAGTGCTTTAGTTTTCTCATGTAAAAAAGGGATAAAAGGCCCTGTCTTAAAGGAATAAACATTCCCTTTATGGAGACTGAATGAGCTAATTTGTAAAGTTCTTAGAATGATACCTGGCCCAGAGTGTTTAAATGTCTAACTTTTATTATTATTTGTTAAATTTGATAAATCAGGAGTTGCTGTAGCTCTAGAATCATCCTTTAGGCCTCTGTGTAAGAAAACAGGGTTTTGATTACTAGTACCAATTCCTGAAAAATATTACTCCTTAATTAAAAATTAATATTTAGTATTAATAGTTATATATGAGTATGTATATTTTATAATATGTATTATATATTAAGTATATTATATACTTAATACTATAGTATCAAGGCATATAGTTAGGAAGTGTTGGCTTTTTCTGTCATTTTATGCATCTTACCAGTTAAATGAGATCATTTATTTTTAAAGGTGTTTTAGAAGGGTAGTTACAAGTCTGGGTTTGCTTGAGACAATCTCATGCCTGTTGTCTAGGTATAAATAGTACCCCTTTTACTCTTGCAAATGTCCTAGGTTGGGTGTACATTTTATGGTTACTCTAAGTATAGTTTACTGGCTGGATTTATTTTACAAGACTGCATACCTCAATAATATTTTCTAAAGGCGCACGCAACTATTTTAAGCTTAAGTTTTAGATGGTTTATATTTTAAAAACTCCTTTTGCATTTTTGTTGTTTTTCTTCTTTAGTCTGTATTGTGATATTTTTTTAAGTTTTTTTGTTGATGTAGAAAATACAAAAATTATTTTAATTGGGAATTTGGGACTTGAACTACCAGTGAACTTTATAGGCAGTCATACTGTTTTTCATATCAGAGCCCTAATGTTTAGAGGCTGTCAAAAGTGTTTTATTTGTTTAGATAACTAATGACTGTGATACTGATTATAACCTGTAAAATATTTATTGGTCTGTATGTACTACTCTTATCATAGTAGACTGTTAACAGTATAACATTACAACAGTTGACTATTATGGCCCAAAGCAAGTAAAATTTATAGTTAAAGAATTAAGAGTCAGATATTGCCAAAAGGAATCTCTTTTATTACCTATACTATCCAGAAGTTTAAATTAAGAACTCCATAAAGTTTAAAAATCTCGGGTGCCTGGGTGGCTCAATCAGTTAAGTCCCCGACTCTTGATTTCAGCTTGGGTCATGGACTCAGGGTTGCGAGATTGAGCCCAGTGCATGGAGCCTGCGTAAGATTCTCTCCCTCTCCCTCTGCCCCTCTACCTCCCTGTCTCTTCCTCTCTTAAAAAAAAAAAAAAAAAATATATATATATATATATATTTTTTTTTTTAAATCTATTTCAGTCCTCTTTTTGTGTTGACTACTTAACACATTCTTTACAATTCCTTGCTTTAGCAAGTAGAACAGTAACTGCCTTCCAAATATTAGTAAGCTTCTAGGTGCTATAGCAGTAGTCTGTTATAGTGTGTTCTTTGGATAGATTTCTGTGATAATATTAGTAGGTGAAAAAACATATATTTAAACTTTTTCTACAGTAAAGTTATAGGAGACATTTGTAGGTTTTTTTTTTTTTGTATTGAAAAGGACACCTTTTGCAAATGTAGAGAGGAGATTAATATTTATCCATTACTTATCTGATATTTCAGTGCCTAATTTTTTATAAGGGCTCAAGAAAAGGCTGATACACTTCCTATTTTTGAGATGATGTAAAATATATGCCATTGCCAGCACAGCAATATGTAGACAATTTTTTATTTTACCTAAGGACATACTGTTGGGAAAAGACTGGGCAGACTCATCCTTAAGACTGTGGCTGGGGATCCCTGGGTGGCGCAGCGGTTTGGCGCCTGCCTTTGGCCCAGGGCGTGATCCCACATCGGGCTCCCGGTGCATGGAACCTGCTTCTCCCTCTGCCTGTGTCTCTGCCTCTCTCTCTCTCTCTCTCTCTCTCTCTCTCTGTGTGTGACTATCATAAATAAATAAAAATTAAAAAAAAAAGACTGTGGCTGAAATATGAAATGGAAGTTATACAAGTGACAGAAAAGAATAAGAGAATGCCTATTTACTTACAGATTAAAGTAAAGTCATAGTACGAGAAAGCAAAGCAGCAGTGTGGTCTCGAACCTTACTTAGATTTGAAATCAAAGAGCATTTGAGTTGTATAGGCAGACCAATAGTACTGAGGATTTTGGAGAAGAAGGTAATATATTGAAAGGGAGATGAGGTATTTGCTCTAACATGACTGCTAAGTATCTCAAAAAGTTTGGTAAGATTGCATTTCACTTTAGTCCTAAATTTCCTAGGAAATTAACAGTGGAGCTGGCCACAAAGGGATAGCTAAAATCATTTAGGAATGCAAACATGCTTCATGAGTGTAGTAATAGATATGAGTTACTCACTTGTTAGTGGCACTGGCTACGTATTTAAATTGCCTTTATAACAAAGGAAAATACTAGAGATTAGTGTGTCCACATAATTTGTAAATAAACATATTCTGTGTGGACAGCAGTGCTTAAAAAGAAGTTAAGTCCTACTTAAAGAAGTTAAGTACAGTAATGACTGTACTTTGATGTATGCCCCTGTCTTCTTTGCCATTGACTTTTTTACCTTTTCTGCTTACCACAATATACTGTAGTGGTGAAGGGGATGTGCAGATGTGCCTGGATCATGTGTAATCCAAATTACCTTGCACAAAGCAAACAGTGTTTACTATTAGAGAATATTTAACTCTTTTTTTTTTTTTGAGAATATTTAACTCTTAAAGAGTTTTTCTAATCAGAAAGTTTTAATTCTCTCTCTCTCTCTCTCTCTCTCTCTCACTCACACACACACACACACACACACACAAAAGATTTAATTCAAATAAAGGCTAACAGAATGAATTTGGTAAATCAAGAGAGTGTGGGCACCATGAGGGAGCAGTTCCCTTCAACACTAAGTGCAGAGTACAGTGCTAGATCTTGCTACTATGACTAAGTCATAATCTCTGCCCCCAAGGATCTTAGTAGAGGGAGTATCAGAAGTGTGTGGTTGACACACATAATGATGCAGATAACTCAAGTAATTCAGATGGTAGAAGCTGGAGTAGAAATACAAAGACAAAAGTCATTCACTTACAGATTAGTAGGAAGAATGGAGAATGTTACAGGAAGGAGGAGGCTCTTAAGGTGTTTGTGAAGAAAAGGGTATAATTTTAATAGGCAGACCTACATGATGTGGTGAGAGAAACCCGAAGCATGGAGAGAGGGTAGTCCAGTCTAGATTGGTCAAAGGAAGACTGGAAAAGAATTTTGGGGATATATTATGGAGAGTCTTAAAAGCTGGACTTAGAAGTTTGTTCTTTTAAATATAATGAACATTATTTGGAGCTGTGTTTTAGGATTGTTAATCCGGTAGCCTTGTGTATTGTAGTGGACAGAGACTACAGCAAAGTTGATTTAAAAAAATAATTCGTTCATTTATTCTCCCAGCCAACAAACATTGATACTTGTACATCAGGAGTTGTTCTAGGTGCTGGGAATATAAGAGGTTGCCTTCTTGGAGATGTTGACAATAAGTAAGTAAACAGTAGGGTGCTCTAGAAAGGTCTCTAAGATTAAGACACTTGAGCTGAGACCTGGCTGGCAGAAGAAGCCAGCCAAGAAAAAATCTGCGGAGAAAACCTACAGAGAAAAGAAAAAGAAAAAGAAAACCTACAGAGGGCACAGCAAGTGCAAAGTCCCTTCAGTCCCTGAAGTCTTGATTTACTGAAAGAAAGGAGGAAGAGGTATTTTAGAATTCATGTATTACTGATACTGTGGGAATATGTAAGAACCGTACCTGACAGACCAGTGAAGGATGGGATCACACATTTCCTTAGAATTAATTTCTCTTGGTTACTCTTCAATAGTCTCAGTACCTTGAGTCACTTTGCCAGATAACAAGATCTTATATAAAACCATTATATAATGATTCATTAATGGCCTGAGAATAATTTTTTTCTGTGCATTCAGAATCTTAGATAGCTTAAAGCACTCTAAGACCATTATATAAGCAGGGCAAGTTGATATATAATAATGCCTGAATGGATGAGTATCTTTCATGAAATTTGGTCTCACTTTTTTTCTGCCCTGCTTGCTAGGGGACCTGAAGGGACATTATTGCAGGTTTGCTATTTATTTTATGCCATTTTTCTAGTATTAACTATAGAACACCCTTGGGGACAGAACATGTAAATACATGGTCCACATATTTTAGTTAGTCAGTATATGTTTTAAAAATTATTTTGAATCCATGTTAGCATCTGAAAATGAGAACGTATCCTAGAAAATTCCGGATTTCCATCTTTAGAAAAATCTGAAGATGGCATCATTTGGCAGATACTCTTTTGTAATAGCGGTTAGCTAGAGCGTCCTAGCAGTTTCCTTCACACCTTCTCTCCTTAGTTCACTACCTCCCCCCATCTGGCCAGCTTCACTAATTTATGGTACTGGCTTGCACCTGTAAGACAGTATGTTTTCAGTGGCTGTTCTAGGGCAAGGAGTAGAGAGCATCGGCATCAAAGCAAGAGGTCCTCCTGTCACTGTTGTCTTTTTTTTTCCTCTGTAGCAGAAGAGGGTATATGCTCTGTAATGGCATTTCCCAAAGTTTGGTTTGTAGCCCCCTAGTGTGTGAGGTCAAAATTATTTGCAAACTAATAGCTGGTTTTTGCCCTTTTTTTCTGTGTTGACATTAGCATTGGTAGTTCAAAGTAGTGGCAGATAAAACTACTGGTCCTTGGTACAGATCAGTACATTTACCAAACTTTACTAGTATTATGTTCTTAACTGCTACAGTAGAGAAGCCGGTTTCACTTAATGTTCAGTGTATAGAAAAAAATTAATTCTATTAAATCTTAACCCTTGAGCATATGTCTTTTTAGTATTTTGTGTGAGGAAATGTTAAGTGTGCATAAAGCACTTCTGCATACTAAAATGTGATGATTGTCTTGAGGGAAAGTAATTTTTTTAAGAAAGATTTTATTTATTTATTTATTCATTTATTCATGAGAGAGAGAGAGAGAGAAAGGCAGAGACACAGGCTCTATGCAGGGAGCCCGACATGGGACTCGATCCTGGATCTCCAGAATCAGGCCCTGGGCTGAAGGTGGCACTAAACCGCTGAGCCACCCAGGCTGCCCCAAGGGAAAGTACTTTTATTTGAATTGTGAACCATATTTTTTCATGAAACACCACTTCTTGAAGGAACAACTAGCTACCTTGGAGATTGGGCAGATACTTGGTTACAAATGAAGACAGTGTGCCTGTCGTGTAAAAAACTGATGCTTTTTATTACAAATGATGAAATTCAAGCTTTCTGGCAAAAATTAGATTTCAACAAACTTTGTCTACAACTATGTGCTTGATTATTGCTTCCCAATATTTAATGACTTTTCTGAGGAAATCGGTGGTGATATTAGCTTTTGATTTAAAAAATATTGTATAAATGAAATGTGTCAACATTTGGAAGATCTACATAACCAGAACTAATAGTCTACAAATGACCAATGGAGGATGCAGTGCGCTTGGTACACCAGTGCATTTTAATGGTATGCAAAAATATGTGGCTTTGGATTCCATATTGCAACTGTATTTTAAGCATTTACCATTTGTTGAGTTTCAGGTTAGTATCAAAACATAAAATCAGAATTATCTGACAAGGCTATATTAAATCACCTTCTGTTTTCCAGTACATATCCCTGTGAAGTAAGAGTGTTCTCTTATATTTGAAACAAAGTGACATATTGCAATGAATCAAATATTAGACGGGTAGGAGACTCTTAGCTTAAACTATACATTAAGGAAAATTTGCATGCATATAAAACAATGTACTCTTTTCGCTAGTTTTGTTTTTGTTTTTAATGTAAGCTCTCTGCCCCAGGATCATGAGTCATATGCTCTAAGACTGAGCCAGCCAGGCACACCTTTACGCAATTTTTAAAATTTTGGAGAATAGTTATTTTCATAAAATTTTACATCACATATAATAAGATTTTTATTTTTTTATTTTTAAATGAATTTATAGATACATATTCCTAAATTTTAAAGAATTAAATTCTAATATGGTAAATATGTAAATATAAACCACAAAAACAAAAGCTTTGGGGGAGTCCTCAGTACTTATATAAAAAAATATATTTTTTTTCTCAATAACTTTTTAAAGTATGTATAAGGGATCCTGAGACCAAAAAATGTGAAAATCACAGCTCTAGGGTCCACAGCACTGATTCCCAAAGTTTCTTATACCAAGCATCTGTTCTATGAACCACTACTTCTAAAGCATTTTAATAGTCTCTGAATCAGAAAGAGGTTTATTTCTAGGCTACAGGATTTTTTTTTTTTTTTTTGGTGCCTCTTTTGGTCTAAAACTGCATTGTGTAGTCTCCACAGGAAATAGAATATCTCTTAATTTACTCAACTGCAGAGTCTTTAGCTTGACTGGCGTTCATTGGAATACATTTTGAAACTACTGCTCCATAAGTATGCCAGTGTTAAGAGTTGTGTTTAGCTGTGCTTTGGAGACAGCTGGGAACAGAGAGCTTTGGACTTAGACTAATAAAGCTTTGAATCCTGGCTCTGCCACTTATTAGCCTCAGTGTCCTTTCCTATTAACTGGGGATAATGGTAGCCAACATTAGAGAATTGTTCTGATCATTAAGTGTGATAACAAGTAAACAGCCTTCCTAATCATAGGTACTAAGTATAATTGTTCCCTACTTTCTTTTAATTTCTCTGGTAAATGTGAATCTTCATTATAAATACTCCCATGTCACTAAAGCTAATGAGTCAGAGATGTGTAGGGACTAGTCTAACAAGTTAGTAAATTAAGAAAAATGACACTGATTGGTCTACATGTATACACTACAATGCTACCAAGGTGCCTGGGCTTTTAAGCCAGCAAATACATAGCTTTGCCACCGATTCATTCCCATTTAATCTTTCATTTTAAAAATGAAAGCAATGGTGGATTCACCTCATTTTTAACCTGATAATGACTATAAAGGGAGGGTTTTTTGTTTTTTGTTTTTTTCTTAAAGATGTTATTTATTTGAGAGAGAGAATACCAGCAGGGGTAGAGGTAGAGGGAGAAGCAGATTCCCCGCTGAACAGGGAGCCTAATGCGGGACTCGATCCCAGGACTCCCAGGATCATGACCTGAGTGGAAGGCAGACGCTTAACTGACTGAGCTACCCAAGTGCCCTAAAGGGAGGATCTTATTTTCTATTGTATTTTGTAGTGCAATTGACCCTTGAACAGTATGGATTTGAATTTAGTGGGTTCACTTACATGCAGATTTTTTTCAATAAATATGGGCACAGTACTGTAAATTTATTTTTTCCTCCTCATGATTTTCTTAACATTTTCCTTTCTCTAGCTTACTTTATTGTAAAAATACAAAGTATAATACATTTAACATGCAAAATATATGTTAATCGACTTTGTTATTGGTAAGGTTTCTGGTCAACAGATTTTTAATTAAGTTTTTGGGAAGTCACAAGTTTATGTATTTTTGACTGAATAGGGGTTTGTCTCCCCTAATTCCTGTGTTGCTCAGGATTCAACTGTATTAAACATTTCATAAAATTTCATCTTGGGGAGAATATAGACAGCTTGCTACGATTCTTCTCCATATCATACAGTTTCAGTATAGTCCTCATTCCATTTTTCTGAATTCTTATATTGTAATTCAGCTCATGAATTCAAGCTCAAATGTGTAATTTGGCATCTAACCTTTTCTTATTTCAGATAAGAAACAACTGTACAGTGTTGCTAGCATTCCTGTACCTCATGTCCTGAACCTAGGATTAAAGAGCCTTGCTTACACATTTAAACTACTCTTTCATTGTCACTGGATTCTAGGCACTCTGGGCTATAAGACATGCGTTAGAGGTTAGTGAGGGTACTTGCCCTGAGGAAGCCAACATTATCCTGGGAAAAGGACAATGTACAACATGTCGTGGTGGAAAATTAAAGGCATAGTTTTGAATTACAGCTCTCCCTTTTGGGCCCTCTGGCCTTAGTTACTTGGCCAGCCTGATTCTTTCTTCATAAAATGATAATACCAATTCTTCTACATTATTTTTAGGATTAGATGGGAACACTTTGAGTAATTGGGATTGTGCTTAGCATTATGTATTTTCAATAAATGTTAATCCCTCTCCCCTACCAACAAATGTACCACGACCATTTGTATATCTGGAAGAAAAAATAATAATAATTTGTTCTTTGGTGAGCTCTTTGAGTTACTATTAAAGAACTATTTATTCTTGTTTTTATACAGTTTTAAAAGGTTCTATTTCTAAACCATGGTGGGCAAGGCAGAAGGGGTCAGCAAGTAGGAAGACTGCTGATTAGAGTAAAAGAGCTTGGCAACAAAGAAAAAGTCACAAATCATTAAAAAAAAAAAAAAAAAAAACTTCTGTTAATAGTGTTAGTCTATTAGGCGAAGAAAAACATTTCATTTTTTCTCAGGGGCTTTGAATGTATAACTGCAATATAGTACAGTGTACTAGTTTGTTTGTAAAATCTGTATTGTTGGGATGCCTGGGTGGCTCAGTTAAGCATCTGCCTTCAGCTCAGGTCATGATCTCAGAGTCCTGAGATGGAGCCCCACATCGGACTCCCTGCTCAGTAGGGAGTATTCACCTTCACTCCCTCTGCCTCTCCCTCAGTTGTGCATGTGCGCGCCCTCTCTCTCTCTCTCTTCCTCTCTCTCTTAAGTAGACAAATAAAACCTTTGGAAAAAAATCTATATTGTTGAAACTAAAAGTGTGCTATTATTACATCTTTCAAAAATACATACTTTAGGTTTTCATCAAAATAATATCTGCAGGGCAGCCTGGGTAGCTCAGCGGTTTAGCGTGCCGCCTTCAGCCCAGGGCGTGATCCTGGCGACCCGGGATCTAGTCCCACCTTGGGCTGCTTCTCCCTCTGCCTGTGTCTCAGCCTCTCTCTTTCTCTGTTTCTCTCATTAATAAATAAAGTCTTTAAAAAAAATAGTATCTGCATATGATTTAAAAAATCAGGGATTGTAAGGGTTTTCTGAACAGAGCAACAATTTCCTCTCCTTCCCCTGTCCTGTACTTCATCTGGGTTTCAAGGCGGTTGATGCGGATGGGTTTTGCTTCCAGTAAGTTGTGATTCTCTGTATCTGCCTTCTGTTGGTCTCCAGTTCCGGGGGGGCAGCAGTTTGTTCTGTGATCTGCCCAACTTTTCTTACAGATCTAAGAAGAGTTTTTGGTTTTTCAGTTTGTTCAGCTTTTTGCTTTAAGAAAGAGTATTGGCTTCTACTTCTTAAGTACTAGACCAAAAACCAGAAGTCCGTGACTTTTTCCCTTCAGCTTTCTTATCCTTCTTTGAACTTGTTAGTTACACTTTTACATATTTAATGTTGAGAACATTTGCACCTTGTTCTTAAACCATAATTCTTAATATGTTCCGACTTCAGATGGAATCTAAAAGTTGAAAACCAAAGTGTGTTTACGTTATGAAGATATAAATATTTTTACTGCAGATCCAGTTCTATGATATAGTACTGTGATTATTCTCATGAAGCTTTCCCTCACCAAACTTTCTCAGTTGCCTTTTTTTTTTTTATTTTTTTTCTTTATTTATTTATGATAGTCACACAGAGAGAGAGAGAGAGAGAGAAGGAGAGAGGCAGAGACACAGGCAGAGGGAGAAGCAGGCTCCATGCACCAGGAGCCCGAAGCGGGATTCGATCCCGGGTCTCCAGGATCGCGCCCTGGGCCAAAGGCAGGCGCCAAACTGCTGCACCACCCAGGGATCCCCCTTTTTTTTTTTTAAACCCCCTAGGACCTTTGCCTTTGTATCCATTCCTTCCCCTTTATTTTTTCTGAAATCTTCCTGGAACTTTCTGTCATTTTGCTCTAATATGGACTAGCTGCTCTTCGGGCCAGTTACATAGTTGTCATCCTGCAGCCTTATTTCCCTTTTTCTTGGTGCATATCTGCTTTTTCTTGGATGTTCTGTCTCTAAATTTTGCTGAGTAACATCCTTAAATATTTTCTCAAGGGAGATTTTATAGGAGGTAAACTTTTTTTATTTCTGCATCCACTAAAAGTGTCTGTTCTTTCCATCATCTTAATGCTAGTTTGGATACAGAATGCTAGGTTGAAAATAATTTTTCTTAGAACCTTGATGGTATTGCTTTATTGTTTTCTGATTCAGTGTTACTGATGAGAAGTCTGATTCCAGTCCAGTTAATATTTCTTCTTAGTGATCAGTACCTCTCTCCCTTATCCACTTCCCTTACACATATTCTGGATGCTCTTAGGATCTTTGTTTTATCTTTGCTATTCTGAAATTCCACAGTAATGTGTTCAGGAATTCTTTAACCCATTGTATTGAGCCCTCAATAGGCTCTCTCAATCTGAAAGATATCTTTACTTTAGATTTGGGGAAAATCTCTTACTCTATTTTCTCTGCCTTTTTTGTATACCTCATTTTAAGAAACATTTTGTCATTCCAAATTAATTCTCTGTTTTTCTCTCATTTCCTAACCCACCTTGTCCCTTCCTACTTCTAGAGAAATTTTTCTCTATCTTCTAGTATTTCTTTTGAACTTTGTGTATTTTCAGACATCTTGTTCTTTGGTTGTTCCTTTTTCATAGTATCCTGTTCTTGTTTTATGGATGCATTACTGTCTTAAATTTGTCAAAGAATGCTCACTAGAGTTTGGGGGGTGTGTGTGTGTGTGTGTGTGTGTGTGTGTGTTAAAGATTTTATGTGATTAATTTTTTTTAAGATTTTATTTATTTATTCATGAGAGAGAGAGAGAGAGAGAGAGAGGGAGGCAGAGACACAGGCAGAAGGAGAAGCAGGCTCCATGCAGGGAGCCCAACATGGGATTTGATCCCGGGTCTCCAGGATCGTGCCCTGGGCCAAAGGCAGGCGCCAAACCGCTGCGCCACCCAGGGATCCCCTTATCTGATTAATTTGACAGAGAGGGAGCACAAGCAGGGGGAGCAACAGACAGAGGGAGAGGGAGAAGCAGGTTCCCCACCGAGTAGGGAGCCCAATACAGGGCTCCGTTCCAGGGTCATGGCATCCTGACCTGAGCTGAAGGCAGACCCTTAACCATCTGAACTACATTGGTGCTCCTCACTGGAGTATTTTTAAGTGCTCTCTCTTTCCTGAATTACATTTTTCCCTCAGAGTTTTTTTCCTCTTTTTAAATTTTACAGTTTTCTTCCATTATGTAGGTTTTCCTCAGTTGTTTGTTGATGTTTGGTAACTTGTCTATATTTAAGGCAACAGTAGAATAACTGAGCTCTGTGTTCTTGCATTAGCTCTTGAAAAGGCAGCCTTATTTTGGGAGGACTGGGTCAGATGCTGACTCGTAGTAGATTGCTAAATACTAGAAACAGGAGCTTTTCTCTAGGGCAACAACCTCTGTCCATATCAGCTGATCTAGTACTTCCCTACATTTCATTCTTTAGAGATATAACTTCCAGCTTTTTGTTTGTTTATATTTGGAGGGTAAAGTCTGGTTGCTAATATTCTGTGAGCAGCTGTAGAGATACGGATCTTCATCTCTGTCCCAATTTCACTTAGTCATACCTGGCATTTCTGGGTGAGTCCCTGGATTTTGCAGGACAAATTAGTTCTCCTCCATAGGTATTCTTGGCACTGTTTCTTCCACCTACTTTATTAGGCATGAATCCATGTGCTTTCTGATTGCTAACATTTGTTGAGATTTCCTGCCTGCTCATTGTTTCCCCTTCTCTCCTATTTATTTTTGTGGATATATATTCCCTTACTGTCATTTTAATAAGATTCTTGAAAGGAGAGGAGGTAATTTCCTGTACTCAGGGTATTTTTTTAAGAACTTCAAAACACTTAAAAAGTCTTGAAAGCATCCTATATTTTAGAAGACTTTTCATAATGATAATAATAAAATCCACTTTGGCACTTAAAGAATTAACTCTTGGCTGTTGGGAGAATGTAGTTTTTAAGGAGGACTTAGTCTCTGGAGTCTCTGAATAAAATACATTATGATCACAGGTAAAAGTAATAATAATTCTATCTTGAATGAGACACTTTTGCGTTTTACAATTAAATACAATTTCATTGACTCCTGATAACCATCATAAGAGGTAGTATATTATGTTCCCCAGTTTTCATAGAAGGAGACTAAGACAATAGTAAAGTGATATAACTTGCTCAAGTACTATGTAAATGACACAGAATGACTCCCTAACCATGTTGATCTCTATAGGTATTAAAATGAACTGTAATCTAGTTTATCTTTTCTTCCTGGAAGTTAATGACCTTTTGATAAGTATTATGGAATAGTGCATTCAGGAAAAAAGTCAACACTGACTTATTTAGGATTGATATCCTCATGAAGCCAATAAAATTAATGAAAACTTTTGGCCTTTTTCTATCCTGTCTCCGACCATGTAGCCATGATTCTGTGCTGGTCTGTAAGTCATTCCATTTTTGGAGTGCTTGACTATATTATATTTTAAAGTGTATTCCATTTCTAGAAATTTGTCGTACAGTTCTACAAGTGCACAAAGATAATACACAGGAATGTCTATGGCATTATTTTTAATAGAAAGCTAAGAAAATCTAAGGGTCCATCAGTAGGGGACTGGTTAATTTGTAATACGTATGATATGAAATATCATCAATGTAATACGTATGATATGAAATATGAAAGAGACTTATGCTGATATAAAAAGATCTTCAAGTAATATGATGTGAAAAAGTCTCATACAGTATGACCCTGTATGTGTAAAAAATATGTGTACTCATATGTTTGTATACACGTGGAAAAAATGGGAAGTACATATGAAAAGAATTGTTACCTCTGATGGGGATTGGAGGAACTTTGAATTCCATATCCTTAGGTACTTATTTTACCACAATAATGTAAGTTTTAATGGTTTTCAGTAGCTGTTGTTAGTATACCAGCAACACTAGCTGGCCCTGGGTGTCGTAGGTGAGTAATAGTCTAATGAAGAGGTCTGGGAATCTGGATCCTAACAAGGGCTTTCGTGATTTTCAATATTAGACAACTGCACAAGCGTGCTCACAAATGTGTGTAATTTAGGCCAAGGGGAAGTTACCATAGAGAGGCACTTGAAAGAGTGGGACTGCTTTGAATAATGCTGAACTAATAGTAAATTTCAAAATTTGAGATGAGAAATGATTTCCTAGGAAATTATCATTTTAGAGATCGACAACCTAGTTTATTCAAGAAACAGACACATCTGAGATCATACTCAGCACGTGTCATAGGTGAATTCTTCCAAATCTTTATGGAACAGATAGTTCCAAATCTATTTAAAGTATTCAGAGCAGAGAGGAAAAAAAAGTAAAACTTGTTAGTTGTGTTTACAAAGCCAACATAGCACTACTTCCAAACCTTTTAGATATAAGGGTTTTGGGTTTTTTGTGTTTTGGGGGGGCCTAATCATTTTATGATTCTGTTTAAAATGTTGTAAATCTTATTTGAAACAGTAATATACACCATGACTAAATGGAATTCATTTTACAGATCAAAGGATGGTTTAATGTTAGGAACTCTGTTAATGGAATTATTAATAGACCAAGGAGAAAAATTGTGATCTTTTACTTTTCTGCCCAAAAGTGCACACAATAAAATTAACATCTATTTGTTGTTTTTGAAAACAGAAAATTCCAAAGAAAATTCTTAGACCAGTGGAACTAGTTGTTTTTTCTTTCTCTAAAAATATCTATTCTTCCTTTCTTCCTTTTCCCTTCCCTTCCCTCCCCTACCTCCTTCCTTCCTAGTGAGCCCATGAGTAAGGGAGAGGGAGAGAGAATCTTAAGCAACCCCCCTCCCCCAGCACAAAGCCGGATGTGAGGCTTCATGACCTGCAGTGAAATCAAGAGTTAGATATTTAACTGACCTACTACCCAGGCACTCTTTAGCTGAATAGTTTCTTAACATAACGGTGGTGTTGCAGAGTGTTACTAGCCCGGATCATGCTTAACCACTAGAAATGGTTTCATTAAAGTTAGGAAAAAGATTAAAAATAAATTGCCATTCCATTTAAAATCTCAATTTCTTTTGACAAATAATTGTAAAGATTATTTGGTGGAATAATAATATGAGAGTAGTCCAGAAAATTGTAAACAAGAAAGAAACATTGAAGTCTGGGCTAATAATCTGTCAGACATTCATTCATTCACTTAAAAAAAAAAAGATGTTATTTATTTATTTACTTGAGAGACAGTGCACTTGCTAGTGTGAGGTGGGGAGGGGCAGAGGGAGAGGGAGAAGCAGAGCCTGACAATGCAGGCCAACCCCAGGGCCAGGAAATCAAGATCTGAGTAGAAGGCCTTCCTTAACCAACTGAGCCACCTGAGTGCTCCTCTATCACATATTTAAATATTATAAAGCTAAAGTAAGAAATAGCTATATGAAACTCTGTAACACAGGCGGTCAAAATGCTACATGTAGGTGTGTGAATGACCTTTTTAGGTTACTGGAGAAAAGATGAAAAGGAAACACTCGTATTGATAGTGGGAGAATAAATTTCAGTAACCTTTTTGAAAGGCATTTGGCAATAGCAAAAGCATTTTTAAGTTTGTATGTTACAGCTCCTTTCCCTGTCAGCTGCTTTCTTTTTTTTTTGTTTTGTTTTCTTTGTCAGCTGCTTTCAAGGACTTGTAGCCTCTCTAATTGGAAAGATAGTCATCAGTGACACATATATGCCTAACTTGCACCACAAAGTGAGTTTTGTAGGTGATGCAGCCAGGATTATAGAGAAATAACAGCAAATATTTTGCTTTGAGTCCTTTTTATCTCCCCTTTGAAAACCTCATTCCTCTTTCCTTATAGGCAGCTTTTAATATATATGTATATATTTAAAATTTTTTTATGTCTGATACAGTAGAAATATAGTATACCTTCTTGCTTTTCTACCCTCCACCCCACCAAAGTGACCCCTTGGAAAGAGCTTTGGGTTTTGAATCAAAGGACCTGGCTTCTTGAGCAGGTTCTTCCACTCACTAGCTCTGAGAATTAGGAGAAGCAAGATTACCCTTCTAAACATACTTTCTTTGAGAGCCAAGCATCCTAACCTGTCTGTCCACTTGCATTCCTCTTGTTTATTCCTTAATCCATTGTAAATGAGATTTTACCCTATCGCATCTCTACTAGTGCTCAAGCAGCAAAAACCTAACTGCAAAATAGAGTGTTTTCTTTTTTTTTTTTTTAATTTGGCCCCACTAATTCTCTTGTTTGGAAATTATTTATAAATTTTTGATTAAATAATATTAAATACTTTTGGTAGTAATATAGGCTCATGTAAAGAAAACATAGAAATATCCCTTAATCTCAGTCCCTAGAAGTAATCACTGGCATATTCACTATGATTTATGTGTACATATATCCCAATAAAATTGGAATTTTACTTATGTATACACTGCTTTGTATCTTGCTTTTTGTTTTCATAACATTAATACTGGTAAGCTGTGAGTTTAAATGTTAATGGTTTTCTCATATATAGTTATTTCATAATCAACTGTATCTGTTTTGTTCTTGCGTTTAAGTTTAGATTGCTTCTCATTGTGAACACCTTTGTACATGAATTTGTATGTACAATAGTGATTTTCTTTAAGGCTTGCTCCTACCTTCTAGAACCTCTTTCCACCGTTGATTTCCTCCTTCTGCTGATACTTTTTCCCACTGCTTCTTTCATAGGCTCCTTTTTACACCTGCCTTTAGGTTTTGGTGTTCTCCAAAGTTCCCTTCACTGCTCTGGGTTTGTAGGCAAGCGCTCTCCTGTGCTCTGTCTCTCTCTCTTTCTCTTTTTTTTTTTTTTTTTTTATTTATTTTTTATTGGTGTTCAATTTACTAACATACAGAATAACACCCAGTGCCCGTCACCCATTCACTCCCACCCCCCGCCCTCCTCCCCTTCTACCACCCTTAGTTCGTTTCCCAGAGTTAGCAGTCTTTACGTTCTGTCTCCCTTTCTGATATTTCCTCTTTCTCTTTTTTAATTGAAGTTCAATTTGCTAACATATAGTATAACACCCAGTGCCTGTCACCCAGTTACCCCATCCCCCTGCCCACCTCCTCTTCCACCACCCTTTGTTTGTTTCCCAGAGTTAGGAGTCTCTCATGGTTTGTCTCCCTCTCTAATTTTCCCACTCATTTCCTCTCTTTTCCCTTATAATCCCTTTCACTATTTCTTGTATTCCCCGTATGAGTGAAACCATATGATGATTGTCCTTCCCCTATTGACTTATTTCACTCAACATGATACCCTCCAGTTCCATCCACATCGAAGGAAATGGTGGGTATTCGTCCTTTCTGATGGCTGAGTAATATATTCCATTGTATAAATGTACCACATCTTCTTTATCCATTCATCTGTCGATGGACACCAAGGCTCCTTCCACAGTTTGGCTATTGTGGATATTGCTGCTATAAACATCGGGGTGCAGGTGTCCTGCTGTTTCTCTGCATCTGTATCTTTGGGGTAAATCCCCAGTAGTGCATTTGCTGGGTCGTAGGGTAGCTCTATTTTTAATTCTTTGAGGAACCTCTACACAGTTTTCCAGAGTGGCTATACCAGTTCACATTCCCACCAACGAGCAAGAGGGGTTTCCCTTTCTCCACATCCTCTCCAACATTTGTTGTTTCCTGTCTTACTAATTTTTCCCATTCTCACTGATGTGAGGTGGTATCTCATTGTGGTTTTGATTTGTATTTCCCTGATGGCAAGTGATGTGGAGCATTTTCTCATGTGCTTGTTGGCCATGTGTATGTCTTCTTTGGTGAAATTTCTGTTCATGTCTTCTGCCTATTTCATGATTGGATTATTTGTTTCTTGGGTGTTGAGTTTAATAAGTTCTTTATAGATCTTGAATACTAGCCCTTTATCTGATAGGTCATTTGCAAATATCTTCTTCCATTCTCATTTCCTCCCTCTGCTTCAGTCATCACCTGTTGTTTGCTTCCCGGGTGTGGAGCACATCCCCACAGTGTACCTCTTTCTTAACACCCCTTCTGCATTCCTTCCTGTTCCCTGGGCATCTCCTACTGACTGAACCGCATTTAACAAGGATAAATAAACCAACTACCTGTGATTTCCTCGTAGGTCTTCCCTTTATCTAGCGTAGATACAGGGCATATTTTGGATGTTTTAGATTTGTTTTATAAGCAAGAGTATCTAAGATGTGTAATGATCCTTACAGGGTGCCGAGCAGGCAGACTTTTCTGGAAATCTTGGAAAAGGGCAGTAACCATGACAAAATGCCTGCGTGTCTTTCAAGGCTGTGTGACCTTCTTAACTCTTGCCCTCCTTTTCCTCCTAAAGGTCCCTAATGTGAACCTTCCTTCCTCTTTATCCTCCTTGCCCTTTTAAATTTACACTGAAGTGATGCCCCTTAGTGGCAGAATCAGGAACTTTCTCCGTTGCTGATCAATCACAAAAAATGACTGCGGTCTTCTCATGTGTGTAAACAAATGGTTACTGTGATTGTGATACGTTGCTTAATGGTTGGTGGTGCTTTTTTTTTCAATTCTAGTAAGTACTTCTGACTTACTACCATAACATCTGGGTACCCTAATCTTTGAGTGTTTTGGGAAAAAGAAAATAGACAAATATGTTCCCTTTCTATAGAAATTGTTATCTTTTGAGGTGAGACAACGATACTTAGTGTTTATTTTAAGATTATCATCTCTGGACAGTAGATATTACTCCAGCTTTTGGAGTTTTAATTTAATCTTATAACTGAAAATTCTCTTTTCTAATCTGAGACTTATTTGTAGTAGCCAGTCTAGAAAATACATGTTGAATGACTACAATGATCGATATAGATCCTTTTGTGCCTTAAAAACACAAAGCAAACAAAAATTGGGTTTTTCTTTTTTTAAGAAAAGTAGTATAACCACGTTAAATACAATCTGAGAAATAAGAGGAAAAACCCTACTCTTAATCTCCCTTAAGAAAATTGCTGTTAGAATTGTATATATTTGATTCTTTTCAAATTTGTGTTTATGTGGTTAAAATTATGTATCCTGCTTTTTTCCACTTAATATATCATTTTATAACTATTTATTTATTTATTTATTTATTTTATGACTATTACTTTAAATGGCTGCATGATAATCTATTAGTTGCAGGAACTTTTGGCCCTGTTGTATGCATAGTGTTTATGAAGAATGGATGATGGTACATTGTTGCTGAAAAATATGACCCATAAGAGAAAATAGTTTTTCTAATAAAATAAAATTGCTTTTATCACATGGATGCTTAGTTCTAAGTAGAAGACTATAACTTTCTTATTATAAGGTCAGTGCCTTTTTATTTTCAAACTTGCAAATCTGAAACCTGAGGAAGTTGGCTGTCAGTTGAGTGTAATATACTGTGTCAGTTATGTTTTGGAGAAGTCATATAAACAGAAGTTAGATATCTGCTTATTTGGAAAATTATTGTCATAAATCTTAATGTTAACATTGTGGTTTTTTTATAGATTATGGAGCTTTGTGGTGCAACGAGGCTTGGTTACTTTGGAAGAAGTCAGTTCTATATTGCTTTGAAACTTGTAGCTGTTGCCCAGTCTGGTTTCCCTTTAAGAGTGGAAAGTATAAATACAGGTAAATATGGCGTACATTAGTAGTTGAAGTGAAAATAGTCTTCTGATCACAAATGAAATAAAGTCAGTAGAATTTTTGAGTTTTCCTGATACTATACTGGCATTTGCAACTTAAGTGTCATGGCTTTATTCTCACTACCATGCTTTTTTCATTTGTGAATATTAGAAAAGTATCTCTTTGTTAAACCTGTTACAGCATGTATGTACTTAATACGTATTTGATGATAATATGAAAATTGTTAAAAGTGGTGATTTTAAAAAAAAGTGGTGATTTTTCAGAAATAATTCACTAAAATTGCTTAGAAAGTTTAGATAATTTTTATCAGAGTAAATGATAAGTCGTAGTGACTGACCATCTTCTTATATGTCTTCCTTATATTCTTCTTTTCTAGTAAGTATAAAACTACATTATACTTTGTGTTTTTTTCGTTTGAGAAGGCTGTGCATTTGAAATTAGAAGGAATTAGTTAACCAAAACTTTCTGATTGATAGAAACAATATTAAAATATTGGCAGGCTAAAGCCTAGTTATAGATATCTGTCTGCCTTACGAGTGTCACCTGGGATAATTAGTTTTTCTGCTTATTGATGTCGAAGTCAGTGGAAATTCTATAAAGCTAGGTACTTAACTGCAGAGAGTTCTGTGGTTGTTGTAGGGAAAAGAGGAAACAAAACTTGAGGTTTTCTGTAATGTTAAAATTTTTATAAATAGTTTTAAGGACCAAGTTCAGTTTATTAGTCACTGTGAGGTTTTCATTGTTGACCTCTGGTTTGCTACACATCATTTGTCTAGAATTGAGAGTTTACATTCTTTTTAGGTAATTTTGGATTCCTTTATGTAAATACTGAATAAGCTTAGTATTTTTTCTCCTTTGTATGAGGATTCAAGAGAGATGCAGATAATTATAGTGGAGGGAAGCGTACTTTCTTTTAAAAATTCTGCTCTTCTGTGTGTTGTCTAGTCTAAAAGTGTGAGCTGTGATTGATGTGCAATGTAGTTCTCAGTGTTCTTTCCTCTCTTTAAAATTGAATGTAGGGTATAAGCCAGACTAAAGTGGATAGATAAAATGCTTTGTTCTGTTGGTAGGTGGACAGTAAAATATTTTTCAGGAATTTGTGCCATGAAATGTCTAGATGAATCTAGTCTCAATCTAGTGACATAGTCTTTGTTTTACTTGTGGCTCTAACATCTTAGTTAAGAGAATCAGTATGAGTAGAAAAGAAGTAGCCTAAGCTTTCAGGTCAGGCTGCCCTGAGTTCAGATTCTGTCAGTCACTATCATTGACCTTGGCATCTTGTTGCCTCAGTTGTAAGCAGAGAGCCAGACAGGACATTTTTATAGCTATTACCATTAGCTGTAATTAGCTATTCCTGCCTTTAGAAGGAAAGTTTAGTGTTACTATTTCTTTCTAGGTTAGTCTCCCACAATCTAAGGGAGATGGTCTAAATGTCATGATAAATGTGTGTCTGCTTTTTCTGTATTTGTTTTTGCAAAAGTTCTTTTTAATATCTAATTCGTATAGCAGTTCTAATGTGTGCCCTTGTTTTATTTTAAAGTAATAATTATTTCTATGATTAACAGTAAAGGACCTTCCTCTGCCAAGATTTGTTGCTTCAAAGAATGAACAGGAATCTCGCCATGCAGCCTCATATTCTTCAGATTCTGAAAATCAAGGGTCTTACTCTGGTGTAATTCCACCACCACCTGGCAGGGGGCAAGTGAAAAAGGGATCTGTAAGCCATGATACTGTCCAGCCTCGTACATCTGCAGATCAGCAGGTAATCATGTGCCTGGAGATGTTATCTCTTTATGTCCTGTGTAGATGTTTACACTAAAACATTTGAGTGCTTTCTTAATGAAAATGGTATTTTAAAAAGATTTAAGTCTTAAAATAATAATAATACTAATAATACTGTTTTTAGGAACCTGCATCTCCAGTAGTTTCACCCCAGCAGTCCCCACCAACTTCTCCACACACATGGAGGAAGCACAGCCGTCACCCCAGTGGGGGAAATAGCGAGAGGCCTCTTGCAGGACCTGGACCATTTTGGTCTCCCTTTGGTGAAGCACAATCAGGTATTTTGAAATTCTTTAGAAGGGACGGTTATTTATGAAGGGTCATAAATTGAAGGAAACTAGATAATACTCCTTTAAGAGTTGCCTTCAAGACCATTTTTAATTATAATTTAAGTGCCTTAATTAGAAGCAGAAGCCAACAATGAAAGTTTGTAAGTAGATATATCACTTTGAACAGTGGTAATTACGTTTATTTACACATGTAGTGCTCAGACAGAAGTTTATAGATACCAGATTCTCTGAAGGTGAAATGAATAATGATTTCTCAGAATATGAGGGGTGTATTACATTAATTCCAGTATTGACAAGGAAAGTACAAGAACAATTTAAAAAGATTTAAATGAAGTTTTAAGTTGACAGAGGAGATTGATTTTGGAAATCGTTAACATTTTTTCAAAGTTAGAGTTCAAAAGAAAACATAATATATGTATGGTGAGTTATGGTAAAAAACCTGGTAACTTTTCTTCAAAAGTGAGCCAGCATGTGTACCCATTCTCCTCTTAGGTTCTTCTGCTGGTGATGCAGTGTGGTCAGGGCATTCTCCACCTCCACCACAAGAAACTTGGGTCAGTTTTGCAGATACTCCACCAACCAGTACTCTTTTAACCATGCATCCTGCTTCTGTCCAGGTGTGACATTTTATTGGTATTGCATTTTTATTTGCTTCATTCAGAGTATCGCTGCAGTCATTCATTTTATATTTTGCTGTTGCAAATTTTGTAAATGTAAGTTCACTCTTTTATACAACACGGAACTCTGCTCTGTGTCTTAAAGTCTGTTATCATTGGAATGTTTCACTAAAAGTTTTGGCTGATTTTCTTTCTAATTATTCAATGACATTTTGAAAGTTTTCTGCCCCTAGGAATATATTTGCTTGGCTTTCTTAGCACATTTTTCATAACTTTCTGTTGCTTACATATTGCTATCATTCTACGCACTTATATAATCATTGTACAGAAACATTCAGTAACCTGATTATAACAAATATGTGGTTTGCTGATGAGTTTGTGAAGACTTCTTATATTTTAAACATCCACAAAAAGTAAGTTTCACTTTCAAAGAATAATAACCTAGCAATCTTGGTCCGTATAATCATATAGATAGATACTGTACTGAGGAAAAAAAATGTTTCCTTACAGGACCAGACAACAGTACGAACTGTAGCATCAGCTACAGCTGCCAATGAAATTCGTAGGCAATCCAGTAGTTATGATGATCCCTGGAAAATAACAGATGAACAAAGGCAGTATTATGTAAATCAATTTAAAACCATTCAGCCTGATCTAAACGGATTTATTCCAGGTGAGTTGTTAAAAACAGAAATTCTTCTAGATGGGACAAGACAGAGTCTCAATTTCATAATTTCAAAGATATGGTTTTATTGGTCAGAGATTATAAAAGATAATTGATCCTCAAATTGTCTGAAAAGTTTATAATCACTGGAGACAAAAACATGACATAGACACATGTTAAGATTACCATTTTCCCAGTGAAAAAGTCTTAAAAAGACTCTTAACCTCACATTTTATTCTTGAATCTGTAAGTTCAGAATAACATTAAACAACACTGTTTTAATATTTCAGGATCTGCAGCTAAAGAGTTTTTTACAAAATCAAAACTTCCTATTCTTGAACTTTCTCATATTTGGTAAGTGTGGTATATCACATCAGTTGGGTAATGTGGGTTGTTTCAAAGGAGTTTCCTTCCAGCAGGTGGATTTTCAAACCTTAAAAAATAAACGATGAGAGCACAAGCTCTTCAAGAGTGTTCTCAAAGAACACAGTATTGCCTTAAAATGGTCAACTTCTGTCTCACTCTCTGGAAAAGAAATAAGTGATGCCAGTACAGTAGTTCTTTAAAAAGTGCTAAAATTCTTTTAAATCATATCTGCTATTTCTTGTTGCTAGCATAATGCATGGAATAAAAGCTAGTTGGTACTTACATGGTTGTGTGTAGCCCATTTGGTTTTAAAACAGTTATCAGATAAACATAAGTGTTATTTCTACTTTAAAGGGTTTTTAGTAGTGTAGAATGCTATAGTAGAAGGAAGATAGATAATGCCTAAACTGAAAAATCTAGAACTAGCAATATATACATGCTCTTTATAGTGTGAGGCATTAAATACATAAGTGGTTGCTTCTGCATCTATTAAGTGAAAGGATAGAGGGGCTGCTGTTTTTTTTATATCAAGCCTTGTAATTCTATTGAATGCTTTAAAGTGGATACATGTAGGACTTTCATAACAATAAAAACAGTTTTTTATAAATTTAGTGATTTATTAAGTAGGCCTGACTTTAAACTAAATTCTGTTACTAAAAATACATATTGATTAAAAGTCATTTTTTGGTGATCTTATTTATTGAAGCTGTTTTTTAGCATTTGATTATAAGAATTTCAAGCATTCAGAAAAGTTTAAGGAATTGTGCCTTAAATACCCAAAATGCCCACTGCCTAGGTTGTATAATCCATTTCTTTCCATTTATGGGATTATTGATTGCACTTTTTCTGGAAAAGGATTTCTTTTTCTTCTTTTTGAGACATAAAGGGATCTAAAGCAGATGATTATATTTATAGTAAGTTTGTCTTCTAGGGAACTTTCAGACTTTGATAAAGATGGAGCATTGACACTGGATGAGTTTTGTGCTGCTTTTCATCTGGTAGTTGCTAGGAAGAATGGCTATGACTTACCAGAAAAACTCCCTGAAAGCCTAATGCCCAAATTGATTGATTTGGAGGACTCAGCAGGTAAGATTGGGAACTGAAGGGATCTGGTTGCAGGCCTTAAACATAGCACTTGATTCTTTTTTTTTTTTTTTTTTTTAAAGAATTTATTTATTTGCTTGAGAGAGAGAGAGAGGGAAAAAAAAAAAAGAGAGAGAGAGAGAGGGAAAGAAAAAAAAAAAAACCCTCAGAGTCTGTGCTGAGCACAGAGCATGTCTCACAACCCTGAGATCATGACCTGACCTGAAGTCAGGAGTTGGACGCTCAGCTGACTGAGCCACCATGTGCCCCAACACAATTCTTAAAAGCAAAATCAAGATAGTTATTAAAACTCAAGAACATAGATATTTCATCAAGAGCAAGTAGATTTGCCATCAGAGTATGATATACAGGCTGAACTTGGATTAATGGTTTGTCTTATTTAGTTTTAAAGAGATAAATAATACATGCCACTACTTCACTTTATACTTTTGATTTGCTGAGATTTTACGAGCATCTCATGGTATCTCTGGTTGTTTTGCCACCCCTTTAATTACGTTATGTATTATCTGGGGTGAGCAAGGTAGCCTGTCTGCATCATCACCATTTTTCCATTGAATACATCTTAATTTATTGAAGGATGATACCTGGTTTATCATTAGACCAATGCAATATGCAGGCATTTTTCTTTCAAAGGCCCAACTCTTTCCTTCAGACTATAAAGAAATCTGGTAATTTTGTGTTTGATTATTAGATAGGTGCCATTTTGTTACCATGTTTATAAGAATGCTTTTGTAAATGCCCATATATACTGGTAGCTTTCTTAAAAAGGAAACAATATAAGGGTTAAAGAAATAAATAAAATTCAGAATGAATAAAAGGAAATCTTAACGTTAAATTCTTAATGAGCCTAATTAAAACTTAATTATTGTTTTCAGTTTTCTTATCTAAAATTTCTTTTGGATGTTTTAATGGAAGGAATTTTATACTTTTGAAAGAAAAGTTAAAACAGAATTTGGCTCTCAAAAGGACATTTATCTATTAGGCAGTGTCTGTTTAACCCAGAAATGCACATGATCTGACCTTATTGCCTAAATTATACAGAAGGAATCATATGCATGTTATTAATCTCACAAAGAGAATAATCTCGATGGTGTTAAGAATCTGAGTCAGCTTCTAGTTTTACTAATTATTCCTGTGACCTTGGGCAAGTTCTGACCATTTATTCTATTTTTTCCTTCTGTTTCTCCACCTGAAATGTGGATTTGATGCCATTCATGTTTCAGAACCTGAATTGTACCCTGACTTTTTATTAATGAATAAACTGATGAAAAATTTTAGCATTGATTTTATGTTTTTTAGAAATATGATCCTATGAGACTCCTAGATTTTCCTGATCATTTCAGGTAGTTATAAGGTAACCTCTAACTTGAGCTGAAAGCTATTTTTGTTGGTAATTTTGCTTCAGAGTACTTTGATTTGCCTAATTGAGAAATAAATAAAAAGAACTTTGTCTAGCTTATTTGATAGTAGCGAAAGGGAGATGAAACTTTAGTAGCTGTACCCTTGGTGTATCATTTTAAAAATTGGTCCTTGTATCTAGAAATTTTCTGTGACTTTAGTTCTTTGAAAAATGATAGCATACTAATACAAGAAAATAAGTTGAGTTTTTTTCTGTTACGTTATTCTCTAGAGACTTGTCTGAACCTGTTATCTGTTGCATTCAGATTGGTAAATCTGGCTATTGCATGTAGTCAGTGGAATTTTTTGTTTTTTATTTTTAATTTAAATGAATTCTGGTTCTTCGTAAATTTGATCTATTGCCTGAATTTTAAATTAAAGCTCATGATTGAAGAATTTCTTTTTTGGGGCCTTTGTTTTTTTAGACCTGTTAAATCTGTATGGCAAAAAGACACTGGGTTTTTTTACCTGCATTTATCTGTATACAATTGCTTTAATTATAATTTTAAAGATTTCAAAGAATCAGATAGTTTATTCCCATCCCAACATAATATTATATGGTTTTCTGACCAAATTTATTATAAACATTTGGCTACACAATATTAAATTCAGATCTTTGCCTGCTTATAAATTTGGAATTCAGTTAATTTTGGGGTGAAACTGATTAATCTTTTTTTTTACCTACTTCTCAGAAGCCCGAGATTCATAGTACATAAAGCCCTTTGAATATAGAAACTGTCATGTGACACTGTGGATCCATCAGTATCCACAAACACAATTTAAAATAGCTGTGTCTTTAGAAGTTCACTTTAGAAGTTTTAGACACTAAAAGTGAAATACCCAAACAGTTTCTTTTGACTGATCTGAGAATTTATCGTAGGTATTCCCTCTTTGGAGGTTTTCTGACTGCCAGGCAAAAGTAGTTTCTGTTTTCTCTGATCTCTCATAACATGTCCTACATGCTGCTTATTATGGCACATGTATCATACTGAATCCTGTTCTTTCTTTCCTCTTTCTACTACCTCAGTGAGCTCCTTAAAAATACAGGAAATGCATTCTACTCTTTTAGTATCCTAAGGATAGCACTTTGCCAGGCATGTGCTAAGTTGGTCAGCAAATATTGAATGAATTAATGCTAAATATGTGCCACTTTTAAAGAAGAATATTTTTAACACATTTCTATCTTTGAAATATAGCTGTTACTATATTTTGTGATATTGGGGGACATACTAAAATATTAGCTCTACAGGTATTCTGCATTGGCAATTTAAATAACTTCTCAAAAAGCAAACAATGAGTAGTGGTGGCTTGAGTTAATAGCCACATGGAGTAACAAGCTATGCTTTTTGTAGGCATACAGACATGGTTGGGGACATATGTAACTTTTCCAAAATTATTTGACCAGGTTTACAGTTTAAATAGCAGATAAAACAGAAAAACTGATGATCATAGGTAGAGTGTTTATGTGGGCTTGAATCAAAATACTTAATATTTAACATCAGCACTGAATTTGGCACCTAGAGGGAATACAAAGGAAAACTTGGTTTTTATTGTTTTAGCCAAAAAAAGCATACAAAAATTCATCTATGAAAACACCTTTCTGAAGGTATTACTCAAAGAAGAATGTTCATCTTCTTTTTTTTTTTTTAAGATTTTATTTATTTATTCATAGAGATGCAGAGAGAGAGAGAGAGAGAGGCAGAGACAAAGGCAGAGGGAGAAGCAGGCTCCACGCAGAGAGCCTGACGTGGGACTTGATCCAGGGTCTCCAGGATCATGCCCTGGGCTGCAGGCAGTGCTAAGCCGCTGCGCCACTGGGGCTGCCCGAATGTTCATCTTCTAAGAATGATTATCTACTTAAAAATTTTGAGACTAAAGTGATCTGCTAGCCTACAATAACACTATATCTTAAAAGGACAAAACCAAATGTATTTTGATGCCATCTATACACCTTCAACTCAACCCACAGAGATTCCTCTTCAGACCATAGTTGCAATGTGACATACAGCTTTTGTGATTATTTGGTAAATATCTTTCTCTTAAATTAGCCTGGAGGTTACTACCTGCCTGGGATCCTATCAGTCTTGTTCATTATATCTCAGCACCTAGCAGGATGCAAACTGAGTGTAAAGTAGGCATTCGCATTTTTGAAAAGACTAAATGGCTGAGCCTCTTGTTTTATTTTCTTATTTTTTAAAGATTTTATTTATTTATTCATGAGAGACACAGAGAGGCAGAGACACAGGCAGAGGGAGAAACAGACTCCATGCAGGGAGCCTGATGTGGGGCTCGATCCCAGGACTCCAGGATCACACCCTGGGCCAAAGGCAGGCGCCAAACCGCTGAGCCACCCAGGGATTCCCTGAGCCTCTTGTTTTTAAACTGTTTTCTGTCTTGATAGCACATTACTCATGAGCAATTCAGTAATACCTGGTTGAGATGCTCAGCGCAGGAGAGGAATTGTTCCCTGTTCTGTCTCCTCCTGCATCGTCACTGCCTCACATAGTAAATTTGAGCATGTTTCATTATTGCTGATTTGGTACATAGCATGGATCCCCAAACTCCTAGCAGTCCTAACAGGAATATTTTTAAAGCCATAGACTCTTATGAACAGTTTACCAAAAATCTGTACTCAAAACTAGCGTGATGCTAAATCACTGTTGAGTTTTCTCTTCATCCAGAAACTTTTGACGTAGAAAAGCCAACACAAATAACACATGTAGATAACTGTTTTTACCAAGTACAATCACAGTATAAGCATCCTTGATTTTTTTTTTTTTTTTTTGCATCCTTGATTTTTATTTAGAGTGTTGAGCAACTTTGCACTTTGTCACATATAGGGCTGTCTCATTCTTAATCATACAGTGTATCCCAAAAGATAAATAAGCTTTAATTTAACCAGTGCCTTGATGGACTTTTGGGTAGTTTTTTGACTTTACCTTTAAAACAGCGCTGCCAAAAAAAAATACATATATTTTTATTTTATATAAAGAATCATAAATCTTTATTTTTGAAAATTCACTCTTCCAGGTGCCGTTAGTTGCAGAGGAAAAATAATGAAAATATGCCCTACTAATAGTCATCATCAACTTTACACTGAGGAATTGCTTCAAGCACGCCGACATCCCCATATACATGGGGATGCTGCCTTTTTTTTTTTTTTTTTTTAAGATTTCATTTATATAGTTATATGAGGGACAGACAGAGAACAGAAGGAGAGGGAGAAGCAGCTCCCTGCTGAGTAAGGAGCCTGATGCAGGGATGTAGGGCTCGATCCCAGGACCCTGGGATCATGACCTGAGCTCAAGGCAGACACTTAACCAACCGAACCACCCAGGTACCCCAGATACATACATTCTTAACACTAGTGTCATTTCTTTCCAGATAGTTGGGTATTGTAGCTGACAAATCAGGACAATTAAAGATATTGGCAAAAACACATCATTTAATGAAATTGGCCAAAATAGTTAAAACTCCCAAAATTTCTAGCAAAGACATTGACAGAGAAGGCTAAATAATATTTGAAGAAGAAAATTTCTACAAGAATGACCCAATAGGAGCTTTAAAAGATTAGGGCTTACATATCAGGGGATTCATAATACTCCTTGGGAATAACTACTGATACTTTTAATTCTTTTTTTGTAAAAAAGGACAAATTTTGTATTATAGAAATAATAATTACAATTTACAATTGTACTGCAAAAATCAAAACTGAAGTAAAGGACAGCTGTCTTCCTCTGTTAGAGAACTCCATGTAAATAAATGGGAGCCTTGTCATCTTGCTCAATATTGTACATTTATTTAATGTATTTATGTATAGGCCCTCAGTAAATGCTCACTGATTGAATTCTTGCTTTTACTAATTTTGCCACCAAATTATGCCCCAAAATTGTAACATCTTTTATTCTTTGGTCTTCATACTCATTTTCACAATGTTCTGTGTAAGTTTTGAAAACAGCCCTAATTATTTTTCATTATGAAATTTTAGTTATCTCAAGTAGATTAACATTAGGTAGACTTCTTCCATTTTTAGTTATACTTGGATAGTGGGAACCTCGTATCTGCAGGTAATAATCTTTGAAGTATAGTAGCCAAGTCAAATAATAGTTCCTATAAAATGCTGACCAGTAATACAAAAAAACAAAAAAATCAACAGGTTACAATTTAATTAGGATTTGAGTGAATGTTTTTTTCTTTCAAACCGTGTTGCACACATTTTTATCTTCACTTTAAAAAAAAAGAATCCTTGGTTTCAATTTAAAACTAATAAACTTCTATGTAGACTGTATAAAGGTCTGCATTACTGAATAAGTTTCCATTTTAATTAAGAAAATTAAAATTAATTTTGCAAATATAATGTAATTTTTTGATGGATATGATACCGTTCAAAACAAAGTGTATATCTTAAATTCTTTAATTTCTCTTTTCATTTTCATTGCTTATCTGTATCTTTTTATTTTAAAGATTTTATTTATTTGAGAGGGAGCACGTGAGAGAGAGTGAGTATGAGGTGGGGGAAGGGCAGAGGGAGGAGAAGCTGGCTCCTCCCTGAACAAGGGAGCTGGATGCTGGGCTCCATCCCAGGGTCCTGGGATCATGATCTGAGCCACCCAGGTACCCCTGCTTATCCCTGTCTTCTAAGTATGAATGAAAAAGGTACCATTAGTACTTTTCCTTGCAGACTTAAAAGTTTATCCAAATCTGTTAATTTTTAATTTTAGGGACTTTTTCAGGTAAGAATAGTATTCACATTTCAAGTAAAACATGTAGTTGTTTTTGCTTTTGTAAAGCTACTAAATGAGTTTTAAACTATGAGACTTTAGGAAATGTATCTATTTCTCTAAGATTAATAATAGCTGCAGTCATTTTTGAAACAATGCTTAGCATGTTGAGTATAATACTGAGAAAATAAACCTAGAATATAACTGATGCTCTTTCACAAAGAGGTTGTTCAGCAGGTACCCAATATTGAGCTGAATCTGGGAACTTCTCAGAATCTTTGGAGGCTAGAAGGGTGAAAACTACTGATGGTGTTTTTATTTTATAGTGTGATCCTGAAAATGAAGTTTGCACTCTTTTAATACTACCATTTCTCACTTTAAATGTAGATTGACAGTATGTCAGTGTGATCACACTGGGTTGTATTTTCCAGACACACTTTTATACATGGAGATACTCTTTGCATAAAAGCCCTTTCGGGATTTAGGTTAACAAATAATTTAGGCTCATGCTCTTCTTTTTCAGCCCTGATGCTCTGATGATGTCAGGGGCAGAGCAGAACCCTCAGGAGGGAGGCAGGGTTGACACAGTGTTCCAGCAGGAGGCTAGGTTGGAACACTGCATCAGGTAAGAGTAAAACTACACCCCTGCCTCCGAAAAGATACAGTCTCAAAGACTAACTTTTGTGTGTGGGCACGAAGCTCTTTGTTGGAGTTTATAGGGAGCCAAGTTGAAGGAGGTGCAGTTTATTTACAGACCTGATACTTCTCCTCGGACTCATGACTACTAGGATGTTACCTTTCTAGAACATAGGTAATTTGTTTTTTTTCTACTACTATTTATTGTTCTAAATATGAAACAGGAAAGAAGCAATGTGTAATTTTGCTAATTTATTCCAGAAATAATTTTTGGACTTTCTAGGACAGTAATTTTTCAAACTTTTAGTCTTAGGACCCCTTTACATTCCTAAAAATTGTCATAGACTGCAAAGAGCCTCTGTTTATGTGAATTAGATCTATCAATAGTTTACCTTATTTTTAAAAAGTTACCCTATTAGAAATTAAGACTGATAAATTTTATGCTTTATTTTAAAATAACTATAGTAAACCTTTACATACTAACAGATATTTTTAGGAAAATAATTACATTCTTCAGAATATTTTTTTTTCTTAAAACATTATAAAAAGGGTGACAATGTTTAACATCTTTTCCAATCTCTTTAATATTTCGGTTAATAGAAGACGGCTGGATTCTCCTATTTGCTTCTGCATTTCCTGTTGGATGTTATTTTGTTTGAGGAAATTGACAAACTAAGTGCTGAGGACCAGATTCAGTCCCCTCTCTTTGTACAGCTCACAAGCAGAGTGGTGGTGGTGGTGGAGTTTTTAATCAGTGGGGGGGCGGGGAGCAATATTTCATGATACATGAAAATTATATGAAATTCAAATTTTAGTGTCCACAAATAAAATTTTATTGGAACACAAACCAACCTCATTCCTTCCCGAATTATTTATGGCTGCTTTTGCGCTGCAACAATTGAATAGTTGAAGCAGAGACCATATAGGCAGCCTGCAAAGCCTAAAATATCTATTATCCAGCTCTTTGTAGAAAAAGGTTGCCTGTACATGAAGAAAATGTGTCCTTAGTGGTAAAAGGGAGAAGTGTTTTCAGATAATTACAGATGCTCTTTGGTACTAACTCCAAAACTCAACAGATGGCAATTTCTTAAAGGTTGATTGTAGTGTGAAAGCTGAAACCATATTAATGAATTGTTTATACTGTTACATTAAAATCCACATATCCCTCTTGCACTTTGAATGAATCTTTTACCCCACAGCATGATTTTGTAACATAGTGCATTGATTATAGAGTATCAGTTCCAGTTCGTGGAGTTATACAAATCTTTCAGTTGTTGGGGCATTTTATTATAAAATATCAAAAAAACATTTTTGCTAATATAAGCTATCTTATCAAAGAAGTATTGGACAGCTCTTGACAGTATGGACATGGATTTTTTTTCTAAAGTTCATATTTTTGCTAAAAGCTCAAACTTTGAACTTTGTCACTTGTAACAAGTATTGAAGACACACACACACACAAATATTGAAGACAGTCGGTTTCCTTGAAATGATAGGCTCATTAAATTAATTTTTGAAAAAAATGCCTAATACCCAAGTCTGAATAATTATAGTTTATCAGCTATTCTTTCAAGAAAAATGGTGTTCCAGGAAATTAGCTTACAACTAATCACACAAGTACTTTTCCTTGAGACAACCATAATCCTAGGTGCAAAGCAGAATGCTTTATATATATTTCCCATTTTTGCCATGCAGAGTATTAACATGCGTTTTCAGGGTTGAGATTTAATTGAAATAATTTTTACTGTGATAATTATGGGCATTCTTCAGTGAAGTTGCCATGCATGTTTATTTTAACTAGAATGTATGGCGGTGAAGAATATAATGACTAACGTACTTTAGTGCCACTGCCTTGATTCTTGCTGATAAACAGCAGTTTTACCCACCATTGCTTTTGCATCATCTTATAGGTGCCAACACAGGAAAAAAGCATTATTATCATTACAAAAACAATTTTGACTTTTCAGACTCCCTAAAAGAGTCTTGGGGATTCCCCCAGGAGTCCATGGACTACAGTTTGAGAACTGCTACTCAAGGAAAATAACTCTTAGCATAACAATGAAGTGTAATTATTTGGGAGAATAACATTTTACTTCTCAGCCTCAAAGAGGCTGGACCCACTGCAACTTTGTACCAGTGAATCCAAGAGATTCAAACAATTTACCTGAAATTGTAACTGCCCTGAGGTGGGGGTAGGATGCAGTCTGATCTTAAATTTGTAAGTGGAAAACTAATAGAAAGAATGTCTGGAAAGCCAAACCAGGGCCCCAGGTTCCCCTATGGTGGCATTTAAAACTTAGCTGATACATTGTGACTTTAAGTAGGTTCTTTGAAAATTATTCATCCTATCTAGTTAATACTATTTTAATTCTGTTTTTCTTCATTATTAATACCTGCTTTGGGGCATCTCTTATAAGACATTTCTTCATTCTCCACCTCCATTTCACTTTCAATCGACTTAGTCAAATTTATAGCTATTATCTTCCTTTTCTTAACTCCTTTCCCTTGGTTATCATTGAAAAAAAATCCATAATTTTCATTCATACTGAAAACCACAGCTCTCCCCATGAGGGATTTACCGTTATGATTTATCATAAATAATTTTTTCATTAGTCTTTAAGAGCTTTGTCTTCATTGAATATTATTGGAAGCATTGGTTTTATACTACTTCAAGACATTTATTGAAAAAGGGATAAGATTAAGAAGAGCACCTATTCTTGGTCTTAGAAAACAGGAATTTATCAAGATATGATGCTGACTATAAATTAGAACTTGCAGTGTGATGAGAATATAAAGAAATTACATTAGGATCAGTAAATGGGAGAAGTGTTTTAAGATAGACAGAAAACAAATAGGGTAAAGAGAAATTTTGAGAACATAAAAAATATCAGTAAGTAATTTTTGTTTTAGGAAAATAACAGTAAAGGAGAATGAATTTAAAATGAAGGAGAACCTGAAAACAACTCAAATAAATACTTGAGTGTATGGTATGTATTAGGTCCTAGTATGTTAGGCACTAACATGTAAAGGATTTATTTATGAATAGATTGAAAGGTAAAAACCTACACTGCTAAATTATTATATGGCTGTTTAGGAATTTTAATTACAGTGCTAACTAACATTTAATGGCAAATGTCTTTCTTTCTGATGGAGAAACTCAGGTGCTATTTTATTCAACTTGCCCATGGTCAGTGAGATAGTGACAGATTTTAGAATCATATTTTTGATACAGGTTCTCAACAGATTAGATATTCCCCATTATTTTGGCAATTTATGTGATTTTCAGATTGGGATTGTATTCCAAACCACATACAATTTGGAAAGCTTGGATTGAGAATTTAGTTACCATTGAAATTCCTTCTGTTTTTACATTGTAATGTAATTTTACGTTGTAATGATATAAGTTGGTTCAGTGACTTTGCTCTTTGCCCACGCCTGGGACTCTTCCTTTTCTTCTGCTGTCTGCCTTGCCAATAGATGCAGCTTTTTGGTAACAGAGGAGATTTGTAGAGAAACTGAATGAATTAGTTATAAATCAGTAGTTCCCAAATTATATTCCAAGGGAATATGGAGGGATTTTGTTTGATAAATGGTCTGTGTTTGGGAAAAAACTGATTTAAATAAGGTTTATTTGCTCTTAAACATTACAAGTCTTTGATATACAGATATGCATGGGGATGTCCAACAGGGATAGAGTATCCCCACATTTATTTGAACAAAAAGCCTAACTTTTTAAAGCATCTTAATGATTAAATATTCCATGAAATACACTTTGGAAACTGTTATAAGATTATTAGAAAATGATTCAAAGCTTGTGCCCTATTGCATTATTGTTATGTGTAACACTCTTTTCTGTTTATGCCTAACTAGATTTTATTTTCATGGAAAGCAATGGTTTTAAGTAGACAATAAGTAACAGGAACAGGTATTGCCTGATTGATTGTTAAAATGATTGGGGAACATAAGGAAAGTCAGACTATAAATCACTACTTGTAAAACTCTTCTGTTAGATTTTCTTTTATAAATAAATATTCCTAAACTAAACTCTGTTGTTTATAGATAATTTCTCTGTTTTTAAATTGCAGATGTTGGAGATCAGCCAGGTGAGGTAGGTTATTCAGGCTCTCCTGCAGAAGCACCTCCAAGCAAGTCACCATCAATGCCGTCACTAAACCAGACTTGGCCTGAGTTGAATCAGAGCAGTGAGGTTAGCAGAGCTTCCCTTTTCTTTTACTAACTTAAACTGTTTGAAGGTAAGAAGTTCCAGGCAGAGTAATTTCAGCACATATATAGCTCTTTCGATATGCATGCACAGTTGAGAGAACATATCCAATAAGACTGTGATAAATGTTTATAATTATGTGACTAAGGTTTTCAAAGTACTTTTTCACAGTGAATACTATCATTTGGTTTCCAGCACTCATTCCTGCTAAAACCTTGTGAGTTAGATGAGGCAGACACATGAAATCAACCAAAGGGTGGTATCTTGGCCTTAATACCTCTTAGCCAGTGAGGGACTAGAGCTAGGCTTTAACCACAGGTCCTTTGAGATTCACTCAGCTGCTCCACCCACCATATCACACTCCTTCCCCTTTCTGTAAGCAGGATATGTGATTATATATTTGCAATCTTAACATTGGAAGTGGTGTGTGAAAAGTCACTAATCCAGTTTTCCACAGAAGAAAGCATTTTCTACAACTCAGGCTATTTATAATTTATTCTATGTAATACAAAATGGAATGATTTCACTGTTAAATGCAGTGGTTAAAGAAAACTGGTGTAAGATCAAGCACAGCTTGCAAAACAATGAAATTCGAGATGAATACACTGCTCCCCTATCACTTTGGAACTCCATTATAGAAAACAATAGAAGTAGGGCCGCTCTGATTAGAGAGATTGTCTGAGGCCCCCAGTCTCTTAAACCTTAGTGCTCTGTAGAACTCCTATTGAAAACTGTTCCAGGCTGCTTAGAGCAGTTTTGTGAACAAGTCACTTTTTTTATTATAATTTTTAATATCACCTTTATAGTGCTACAAATTTCAAAGTTTGCTGACTTTTAGGAAAAAAATTCCAAGCTTTCTATGCTTTCCGTATATTTTAAAGGCTGAAAACCACTGGGTTAAAGCAACACTAGTTAATTTTGGACAGTTGAAAAGCAGAGAAGTAACTGGCCAGTTTAAAGTACTTCTTGCTTTTGGACATGATCACAGATACCTGTGTTGGAGACATTATAGCACATTTATCATAAAACAACTGTTTAGGTATTTTTTTTTTTAGAGGGAAGAATTAAGCCTTAAAAGAATTTACTAATAGAGAGGCTTTATAAAGAGTAGGATCAGTTTTCTTGAAATCGTTAATTTTTGCTGCATTTATTCATTTGTCATTTTTTAAAAGCACTATCAGATTAAGAGTATTTATATTCCTTTGATATCAGTTCATAAATAAAAGCAACTCTAAGAAGCAACTGAATTCTAAATCCCATCTTCATTCTAAATAAAAATTGCAGTGTGATCATTCAAGCCTCATCATGGCGTCCCTTCCAAATTCTGATTCTAGTAGTTGCATTTTCCCTTAAATATTCCTAGCAAGTTTCATTTGTAGTGTTGCTAAAAAGTTCATGAATGTCATAAATTTTTTTTACTGTATGTGGAAAATCAGAATGTTAATAAAACATTGATTTTGATACATTTCAATAATAATATTTTCTAAAAATACCTGAGGATATAGAATTTAAATTATATTTTAACTTTCTACCACAAAACACTAATACTCTTTCAGCAAACACTTATTCAGCACCTGCAAATATGGATGGAATTTAACACTAATAATCATCCCTAACATTTATCGAGCACTCTTGATGTGCCAGCTCTGTTCACAAAGCTCTTTACATGTACTAACTCCTTGCATCTTCACAATAGTCCTATGATACAGGTATTATTAATCTTGTGTTAATAGATAGTAAAACTGACACACAGGTTAAATAACTTGCCTAAGGCTGTATAGCATAACTGGGATTCCAGCAGCCTGGATCCAGAGCCTGCGGTCTTAGCCATTATACTAAAGTTACAAAGATCAGGATGCTCTCTGCTTTCCAGGTAGCTTACGTACAGTCTTACTAAAACTTCATGCCGCCAAATAGAATAGGTAATACCTATTTTATGGTGAAAATCTTCTACATCTAAATTTTTCTCCACAATTAAGTAATTGGGATTTTAAAAATTCCTTTGTTTACCCCTACAACAGTAATTATTGAGAAAACTAATTATACTAACATCACTGAAGTGATGCCCCTTGATAAAAGTGAATTATTGTGGATTTTCTTTATTCAACAATCACTTTGCATCAGTATTAGTTTGTTGAAAGATTATATTATCTATTTTTATAGATAATTTTCATCAACATGTTTGCTAATAATTTCTACATGTCTTCTCAAATAGAGTATCACTGTTTTAAATAGTAAATCGAACTTTGAAGCATAAAAATGTATACTTTTCCATACTGAATTATAGAAAGGATTTTGGTTAAATGAGTAGGTGTGTCTGTGTGTAAGCATTTGTATGTATATACTGTATATGTGTAGATGTTTTTCCTTCTTCAGAGGATAACCGATAATTCTTAATCAAATTTAAATGATTTTAATGCAGTTTTGATATAAAATCTTACACTATTTTATTACTAAGATCTTCAAAATAAATGGAATTTACTAAAATTAATGTTATCACTCCACCTATTCTAAGAGGTCTAATACTTGTGTACCTCTTTTAGAGGAGTAGTATTTCATATCAAAATCAGTCTTCTGTATATAACACCTACTCAGATGCTTCATTTGCTCTCATTGTGGCCGCAGTCTGATTTTTCTAGCATGGGGTAGGGGACGTTGCCTGAGGCAGTTGTCTTGTGGTCTGGCATGGCCCTGTGTGTAGTGCGGATTGCAGGGGTTGACTTGCTACAGATGGACAGAAGCTCAAACATATATTAATTCCAAAAATCTTTTCATTTTATCTCAATTACGCCTTATTAAATATCTATACATATGTATAAATTATGTGCACGTCCATAAATAGAATCATCTTTCAGGGGTCGCACTGGCAAGTCACACTGACTTGCTTTGTTTTGACCAGAATTTTGGTACACAGGGTACATTAGCATCACCAAACCAATACATTAATGTTAGAATTTTGAAAGAAGGATTTGAAGTAATTTTTTCTCTAGACAAACCCCTTTACATTTTTACTTTGTTACCATTTGTACCACTTAGATTCTGTTCCTATTTTATGTTTTGAGTTTTAATTCTGTGAGACTTTTAGTCTCTTACATTGAGATTGCAATAAATTGTTATTATACGTTTGAATTTGAAGCTGCTCACCTTACATTATAAGATGATCCACCATAGATAAGTATAAAATGTTTATGGAAAAACAGAAATTATGGAATTTTGTCAGGCCTTTGAAACACAACTTGCAGTGCAACCTCTGAATTACTTTGCTAAATCTTCTCCAATGATCTTTTACTCCATCTTTCTCATCATGCTGACTTGTCTCTCCTCTGTCTGTTCAGCAGTGGGAGACATTTAGTGAACGCTCTTCAAGCTCACAAACTCTGACCCAATTTGATTCTAACATTGCACCAGCTGATCCTGTAAGTCAATCACTTAGCTTGCTTGTTTGAAATTAATTTTATTAACCCAAATTTCCATTCATTATGGTTTTTAGCTGATATGCATGATTGAGTGGAGTGCTTAGGGGGGAAATGGTGGCAGGCTTTTCAATTTTTGTGTGCTTAATGGTGGAAAGAACATTTTTTTTTTAATCATTTGTATTTTCTAGTTATTTTGATGGGAGATAACTGTATGTTTTTAAATCTAGTACATGTGTCTAAGGAAGCATTTTGTGAAAATTGAGCTGACCTTGTTTTGATTTGCTAATTAAGTGTATGTTAAACATATACTGTGTATTTCATAGTAAACATACTGTGTATTTCAGTGCAATGACATTTAGTAAATACTATTATTTGTATGCTTATACATCATGTAATATGTACTTTATATGTAAATATGCAATGTCATCTTTTATTTTAACAGTCCAGATGGTATGGCTTTGACTTAATTAGTATGTTGAGTTCTGTTAAGAGAATCAATTTCAGCAAAAAAAAAAGTTGTTGGTCACAGATTGCCATTGTGCAAGGGACCCTCTGTCTTGTCTTCCTGTGGCTCACTGTGTTGCTTTGAAAATGCTACAAAGTTCACATCCTGATTTAAAAAGTAAATTCTGTCCCCACAGAATTAATTTCATATATGCCCTGCCTCTCCCTCAAATCATTAGAAAACTTCAAAACCTTAGCTATTAATCATTCTCTTCACTGTTCACTCCTGCTTGTCCTTTTATTTTTTCTTTTAAAGAGAAGGATATAGTAATAAGCATCTTTCAGAAAGAAAAAAGGAAGTAAGTAGGAAGGGAAGAAGAGAGTAAAGGTAGGATTTTTTTAAAAATGAGTGAAAAGATAAAGTGTCACAAGACTTTTTTTTTTTTTTTAGATGTTTCTGATCAAAGAACCATTAATTTTTAATATAGTAATGTCCTTATTTAGTGTGGATTTGGGAGAAATGGCACATAAAGATAGCAGTACATCTTCAGTAGTTTAAATTATTGGATCTTTCATGTGCTTTATAATTTTAAAAAGTTGGTATCTATTTGTGAAATAGGATGCTGTTACATTGAATTCAAACAGATAAAATATGGAAGTGTTTTAAGTGTCTGTTTTCATAGTTTATTAATTATTTATGGGCCAATTAATATGTAGATCATCTGTGCCCTTTGCTTCTTTTATTGCTATTTTGAAGGCATTAATCTTTGGTTTCAACCTGAAAATTGAGGAATGAAAAAGCAAAACATAATATCTGCTGCTTATTTTCAGTTTTAATTAAGGTCTCTTGGGAAGTGACAGGTGCTATAACTTAAAAGAAAGTTTACCTTTGCTCTAAGATTTATTTCTCCATCTTACTCTTTTTTTTTTTTTTTTTCAAGATTTTATTTATTCATGGAGACAGAGAGAGAGGGCCAGAGACACAGGCAGAGGGAGAAGCGGGCTCCATGCAGGGAGCCTGACGTGGGACTCGATCCTGGGTCTCCAGGATCACGCCCTGGACTGAAGGTGGCACTAAACCACTGAGCCACCCGGGCTGCCCTTCATCTTACTCTTACCTACTATTTACATAGGCAGGTTATTTTTTTTAAATACTTAATTTTAAAATGTTTTATTGGGAAAGCAGGTTAGGTTTAGGAATACAGAATTGCTCTGTTTTATTCCCCAACCCATAAGAGATGGTGAAAATAATTATGCAGAATATTACGATTTTTTTTGTCAGGCCAGGAAAGAACATTATATATAAAAACATAGAACTCAGAGGCAAAATAAATTGACTCATGACTGGCAGGAAATGCCAGGAAATATTTGACTTTATCATAGTGATGTTCTTGTAACTTCTTGGAAAAAATACCCAAATTTGTGAGTTCTAGCTCTAGTGTTTAAAATATTATGGCTCAGTACTTTCTTTTATTATCTCTTGTGTGGCAGGAAGCTGTAAGAAATTAAAAGTTATAATTGCTATTTTAAATCTGAAATTAGATCTCTAAACTTGAAAGTTGGCAGTCTTAAATATTTATAATGTTACCTAGAAATCTTTTTTATGATGATAAACTTAAATCTTAATTTTGTTCCCCCAACTTAGGGATCTCATTAATAAACCTGCCATTAGGAGAATGCCCTTCTCCCATTGAGGATCTAAGTTCTTATCCTTCATTTAATACTAACCTGGCAAACTGCCTTCTGTATAACACAGCTTATACCCATAATCCCAAATGATCCTTTGCAAGTCTTCTATAAATAATTGTAAGTGAGTAAATAAGGTCCATACAGATTGGAAGATAATTGCCTAAGAGAAAAATATCACTGCAGTTCTAATATGAATTTACAAACCTTACAGTCTTGGAAATATTTAATGGAATATTTTTAAAAAGCTAAAATTTGATAATTAGCTGTTTGCTCAGTAAAGTGAAAGTCTATGAGAAGCCCCACAGTTCTCTGTAGCATTTAGAGACTTCTGCATCACATAGTACAGTGACCTCACATGCAAACTGAGATGGATAGTTATTAGGCTCCCAAAATTATAATGAAATTGAGCTTCTGATATATCATTTCCAGAAACTTGATTGCTTTTGTTGAACTGCTTATCGTTAATAGCCTCTGGGAGAATCTGCTTCTGCTACTAAATTCTAGACTGATGAGAAGTGTAGTGCACTAGTCTTTGCCATGATTTATGCCTGATCTTAAGTGCTGTAAAACTTCTGAGTAATTCAGGATATAAAAAGAAGTTAATTTGATTACTACTGATGCCCAGCCAACCCACCTGGTTTAGTGGAGCTCCCTTCTAGGTGCCTGTGACAGTCTCTAGGAGTATAAAAAATGTCAAAAACTTCACTCGTAGGTAGCCCACAGCTTAACCATGATAGGTGATGGTTGTAAAATCACTGATTGTGATAATTATATATAGTTGTGAGCAAAATTTTAGGCAGAGAACTGTGGGCTAATTCAGCCTGGTGTATTTGGGAAAGTTTTCACAAGAGTGGTTATGCTTTTATGCTGGGTTTTGAAAGAAACTATGAATTGGCAGAAATGGACAAGGGCATTCCAAGCAGAGAGAATATCACAGGCAGGATCTGGTGAGTGTGCTGAGAGTATAGGGTAGACATGGGGTTGAGGGGGTCTAAGCAGTATGGTTGAAACCAGACTGGGAAGATCTTTTGTGCTAGACCAAGGATCTGAACTTCATCTCATAGACCTGAGGAGCCAACCAGGAGTACCATGAAAAGATAGGAGTGAGAAAGAGGCAGTTGGGGAAGATCAGTCAGGCAACAAACAATGTGAAGAATTGATGGGATCAGAGAGAGCAAGATGATGAGTGACAGGAAAAGCAGGGAGGGTGGATCATGAGATTTAAGGCAAGTAGAAAATACAGGTAGATGAGTCTAATATATTCAATAAAGTGTATAGTATAATATATATAATATATTCAAGTATATTATATTATATATTATAATACACTTGAGTATATAATATATTCAGTAAAGTATAAAGTGAAATGCCCAAATATATGACACAGATGTACCATGAGTGATTAAGAATGGGTTTCCTAAAGGTGACGAGGTGATTTGAATAGGTAGAAGAAGCTGGGCAGAGCCTGCTAGTCAGTCTTTATACTTTTTTCTCTATTTGTAAATTTGGGGTTGCTAATTTGGAGCATCTGATGGCTCAGGACTTAGAAGAGTATAGGCATTCATGGTTCTTCATTTGGATGTCGAAATGCTTAATGTCAAAGCTGTCTATCCTATTGCAAACCACAGTCACAAATAGAGCTTCTTATGTGTATGCTAGTTGGTGGTTAGGCCTGCCATCAGTGTAAAGCTCTGTAAGGAATTCTCTTGTCCTGCTAGCAGCTGGACTTGCAAGCTCACAACAGCCAGTGGTTGCATGTCTGAAGTATGTGATACAGAATTGATTTGCTGGCACAGAAACTTATGCAAATAATTTGGAGAATGAATAGAACATTCATGATTTTCTTTTCTTAGAGTCATTATCATGACTTCCACATACTGTACTGGAAATATATGAAAAGATTACTTAATAGTTCCAACTGTCATAAGTTTTATATATCTGATTTTATACACACAGAATATATATTAGATGAATATTATGAATTAAAATGTCTAACAATTTTTTTGCTTGTTTTTTCCTAGCTTGTTTTGGGTTTGGAATAAGAATTTATTGTCTCATGAACTATCCTTTGTTTTTCCTTTAATCTTGCCTTATAAGGTTAAATTCTGATTCTTATAGCATTTATTTCTACCACTAAAGTTGTGAGTTAAGAAAGTAGTTATTCCTAAAGCCATGTTTTTATAACCATAAATGCAACAAAGAACATATTAAGTGTATTGTTAAAAATTATTTTCCTGAAGAACACCAGGAGGCTCAGTGATTGTGTGTCTGCCTTCAGCTCAGGCCGTGATCCAGGGTCCTAGGATCGAGTCCCACATTGGGCTCCCCACAGGAAGCCTGCTTCTCCCTCTGCCTGTGTCTCTGCCTCTCTCTCTGTGTCTCTCATGAATCAATAAATAAAATCTTTAAGATTTTTTTTTCCTTGAGAGTAACTCATTATTGTTTGAGAAATCTATAAACTTTTATCCAGCTATAATATTAATCTTTATAACCGTAATTTAGAGTTGTAGGGGAAATGTTAGAACTCTGTCCACAACCTCGCTGGTGTAGGGACAGAAAATTACTGTGAATGGATCTATCAGTATGATTGCAAAAAAAATTCATTTGTTATAAATTGGTTGATTTGAGATTATGAGAATAAGCTAAGGGGGCCTGTCAAGCAAGAGGCAGTATGCTAGAACCAAACTTCCTTTAGCAGAGGCTTGGTGTTACCTAGTACTGTCAACCAAAAAAGGTGTCTGACTTAAACTGAATCTAAGATGTTTGTCTTCATCTTCTCTTCTTGCTTTGCTGTTTGCATTCTTTTCAAAAAGTCTGTACTACAGTTTCCTTACTCCTCTAGCTAGACTTGCCACTCATGAAATTTTAAGAATATCAGATATATTCCAGCCATGAAAAGGTTTAAGAAAAATAATGGAATGTTAAGAGTAGGAGTCTTACTTATTCCTTTTTAAAAATACATGGCTTTGTGGAATTTTGTAGGGTTCTTTGTTAGTTTTTGTTTTTATTTTATTTATTATAGAGACATGGGAATAGTGAAGGAGATAGCAAGCGAGAGAGAGCATAGAGCAGGGAGGAGAGGGAAAAGCAGGCTCACCACTGAACATGGAGCCTGATGCAGAGCTCGATCTGAGGACCCCGGGATCGTGACATGAGCCAAAGACAGGCGCTCAACCAACAGCACTACCCAGGCGCCCCAGTTTTTTTTTTTTTTTAATTATTTATTCATGAGAGACACAGAGAGAGAGAGAGGCAGACACACAGGCAGAGGGAGAAGCAGGTTCCATGCAGGGAGCCCGATATGGGACTCGATCCTGGGACTCCAGGATCATGCCCTGGGCTGAAGGCAGGTGCTAAACCGCTGAGCCACCCAGGGATCCCCGGTGCCCCAGTTTTAAACAGTTTTATAGAACTAATCTGTAGAAACAATATATTATGCTGTTACAATATAGCGAGCATTATTACCTTGTTTTATATAGGAAAAAGTAAGTGTCCATTTTTTTCAGCAATTAGAGAAAAATTTGAGTTCTCATGAAATAGTTCACTTTAACTTCAAAGGTTTAGATTTGTATAATTTCATTAGATCATCTCATACTTTGCCTTTGATATAGTTCTCAAATATAGTTTTATAGATCTTTTTTCCACTCAAATCTTTAACCACTCAAAAATTAAAATGTACTTTTTTATTAAAAAAATCAGATTATTAGGGTACGCATAGTGAACTTGATTTGTACGCATAATTCTAAGATTTCTAATTAAGAAATTTATTTTCATGCTTGCCTTAGCATGAATAAGAAAGTCTATTTAAAGTATTGTTAGTTTGGATTATTCATGGTATCAGCTTGGCGTTTTTAATGCAAAGTCTGTATTTCCTCCCATTCGTCTCTAGGATACTGCTATTGTTCATCCAGTTCCCATTCGTATGACTCCAAGCAAAATCCACATGCAGGAAATGGAACTGAAAAGAACTGGCAGTGGTAAGGAAGCTGTTGCTGGGTTGTATTTTAGATTAGCATCTAACTAAAATACACAAATAATTATTTGAGGACTCAGATTCCTTCATAATTGTTTATTTTTTAACATAGTACTTTCTATAAGTATAGATGTATTTTTGTGTATATTATTCAATTTATATTACAGTTTCAAAAGGAAACTGTTAAAGGGTGCCTGAGTGGCTCAGTTGATTGGTCAGCTGACTATTGATTTTGACTCAGGTCACAATCCTAGGGTCCTGGGGTCCAACCCCATGTCATGTTGGGCTCCATGCTCAACAGGGAGTCTGCTTAAGGATTCTCTCTTTCACCCTCTGCCCTTCACCCCGAGTGTATGCTCTTTCTTGCTCTCAAATATTTTTCAAAAATTTTTAAAAAGGGAAACTGTTGAATTTATATTATAAAGAAAAATAAGGACACTTGGAAGATGTGACTTTTCTAATACCCAATGGGTTTTGTGGGGTTTTTAAAAGATTTTCTTTCTTTCTTTATTTTAGAGTGGATGTAAGCCGGGTATGGGGAAGAAGTTGGGAAAGGCAGAGGGAAAAGGAGAGAGGATCTTAAGCAGGCTCCATGCCAATGTGGAGCCTGACGTGGGGCTCAATCTCAAGGCCCTGAGATCATGACCTGAGCTAAAATCCAGATTTGGTTGCTTAACTGACTGAGCCATCCAGGCATCTCTACCTTATGGGTTTTATGATAACTGCTGTGAACATATATTTAAAGTATGTTCAGATTTTAACTGAAGAGGAGGTAGTATGTTAAATCTTAGCTTTGAAATTGTATGTTTTGCTTAAAGTCTTGAAGTTTCTCATTTTAGATTAAATGTTTTAGTTAGACATCTATTTATTTTCTCAGAGGTTTATCTATTTTCTGTATAAGTCAACATCATAAATTATTTTATAACCATTTGTTTGGGGTTTTTACTACCCTGAAGGGATAAATTAACAAAGTATGAACATGCAAATTGACATTTTTCATTAAAACCAATCTTCTGTTGTGGTAGAAAGCAAAATTCGCTATGAACAAGCTCATATTTTTATTAAAAATACTATTTTGTCTTATATCTCATGAGGTTTACCTTCTACTTCTTTGGAATATATAAATGAAGTCTTATACTCTGAAGTTTATGAATTTATTAATTCAGTTCTTGTATTTTTACCTTTTACTTCTCTACTAGATCATACTAATCCCACTAGCCCATTACTGGTGAAAACATCTGACCTGTCGGAGGAAAGTAAGATAAATTCATCAGTGAAATTTGCTTCTGGAAATACTGTAGGTAAGTGAAAAATAGCATTACAGCTTCCATTTGAAGTTGGTTAAGTGTGGATTTAGAATCTGAATAATTCAAATGTATAGCTATTTCATATTACCTTACTGAATAAAGTAGAGATAAGTCAACCTTTTTAAGTACCCTACCCTCTGTATGAGTAAATGGTTGCTTATTGCCACCTGGACCTGCTTCTAGGCAGGCCTTCTGTTTGCCATCCTTCTCCGTTAGCCACATTTAGTCCATGAACTCTTCACACTTACTCCTTCCTCTCACAAGAAATTAGGTGTACATTCATTTATTTAGCCTATGTTAATGGAATAGTATGTGGCAGGCTCTGTTCTAGACACTGGGGATTCAGCAGTTAAACAAAAAATCTTTGCCTTTATGGAGCTTACATTCTGTAGGGAATATAAGAGAAAAAACCCAAAACAAAAATCTTAACTCCTCCTATCTTAAAAGATAATTAACACATTGGATAAGAATAAAGCTGGCAAAGAGAAGAAGAGGGAGTGGCAGTTTAAGGAAGGAGCTCAAAGAAGACCTTACCAAAAGATGACATTTGGGTTAAGACTTGAATGAGATGAGGGATTCGGCTGTGAATATCAGAAGGAAGGACATTTAAGGCACAGGAAACAGCACATGTGAATCCCTTATTTAGAAATCTGCCTTCTGCTGGGAACAGCAGGCAAACACCTGGAAGAGAACCAGTTAGCAAATTTGGCAGCCAGAAGTAGCAAGTAGTAGAGGAATAATCAGGGAGCAGTGTAAGAGTGACTTTTACTGCATGAGATGAAACGCCATTAGAAGGTTTTGAATGGAGAAGTGATGTGGCCTGACCTTCCTTTTTTTATATACGAGGATCACTACAGCTGCTGTAAGAGTAATAGCCCCCAAGAAAGCAAGAGTCAAAACAGGAAAGATTGTTTAAAAAACAACTGGAGGAACATATGTAAGAGAGGAGGACGGCTTAGCCTAGGGTGGTAGCTGTGCTGGGAAGTGGTCAGATTCTGGCTATATTTTATAGAAAAAGAGTCAGCATTTGCTTACTTGTGTTATAAAGTGTGATGGTGGGAGGTCACAGGTGATTCGGGGAATTTAGCCTGAGCCACTGGGAATTGTGGAAGACTGTGATAACAGGTTTATTGGGGAAAAACAGAAGTTGAGTTTTGGACATCTCAAGTTTGAGATGCCTATTGGAACATCCAAATAGAAATATGTTAGTTTTAACATCATTCATGGGCCAATTAATTAAACAGTTCAGTTATTTGGTAAGAAAAAGGAAGGGATACATTTTGAAATGAAACCAAACCAAATAACCAGTCCCTTCAATTCATAACCCTTCAAAGTAAGCAGCAGTGTTCCTTCACATTGTCCCTGAGTTTCTGTTTTAAGATTTATCATTCATCACAACCATTAGTCTGTCTCTGGGACCCTCTGCTCTTCATAAGATTGTGAGGATTTGGAAATGATATTTTCTCAGGTGAAAAATGGGGAATGTCTGGCTAATCTCATAAATTTTATTATTGTGGGATCCCTGGGTGGCGCAGCGGTTTGGCGCCTGCCTTTGGCCCAGGGCGCGATCCTGGAGACCTGGGATCGAATCCCATGTCAGGCTCCCGGTGCATGGAGCTTGCTTCTCCCTCTGCCTGTGTCTCTGCCTCTCTCTCTCTCTCTCTCTCTCTCTGTGTGTGTGACTATCATAAATAAATAAAAATTAAAAAAAAAATTTTATTATTGTCTAAGCATATTTTTTAATTCCTATATTAACTTCTCTAGACTAACCTATTCTGTGTGCATGGTATTTCATTGTGTAAATATGCCATGATTTGATTGATATTTAAGTTTTTACATTTCATAACACTAGGATGAACTGTTAACCTATTAGCCAATCTTTAAATATCTGTGATTTGAAATAATAATTATTATATTTGTTTAGATTATATAGAGTAAAAAATGAATAAAAGATTATTATTAAATAGGATATATTCCATTTATCAGCAGATGGGTACAGTAGTTCAGATTCTTTTACTTCGGACCCAGAACAGATTGGAAACAACGTAACTCATCAAAGGTCAGTATTTCTTCAATTAAAAAGCATATTAAAATATCTTGTTATGTTTTAATTGAGAATATTTTAGAACCAAGTATGAATTATTTTCCTCTATTCTTCAGCTCTCTGGAGACTGTTAGGTTACCTGTTGACTTATGTAGAAGGGAAATAATTTTTTTATTCTTTTCAACTATAATAGGAAATAAAAGGAACCTTATTGTTCCCATGATATTCTTTGGAAGGTCTAGAAAGAGCTATGGTAGCATTAGCAGTTTAATACAGTCCTTTTTGTAAGTAAGTAGTTGAGAGTCTGTTTAAGTAATGTACAGATTTTCTTGGATAGCTTTATGGCAAGTACCAACAAAATTCTGTGTTTTAAGATACCATCTAGAAGCACACACCCTAGTGTTGGGCTATCTACTTACCCTGAGGATCTGCATTACATATAACTTTTCAGGCACAAATAAAAAAGGTATGGGATAGGGTGAAGGTGGCAAGGGATTTGTCTGCAAGGGTTTAGCCATCCACTAAAAATTATGTGCAGGACAAGAGTATCTTTTCCCCCTCATCCTTTATATGTACTAAGTATCGTTTCCCATATTCCTGGAGGATATAGAGACTAGTAATATAGAATCTCAGAAGAATTTCCAGAGTCAAAGACTGCTTCTTTGTATAATTATTTCTCTTCAGATATCTTGGATTTTATTCTCCTTTTTATCCCTGTACATGAGGATCAGATTGCCAGGGTCCATGAGATTCTTTTCAGAATACAGAAGACTTTGGTGGCAAAAAAGTGAATCTCTAGGGTGGGTCAAGAATGAGTACAGCCCAAAAAAAAAAAAAAAAAAAAAAGAATGAGTGCAGCCACTGCTACAATGAGATTGCCTGTGGGGACACAGGAATGGGCACCTCAGTAGCTGAGCCAGATTCTCTTTCAGCTTACCAAACTTCAAACTTTAAATAAGGTGAAAGCTAACCATGTCTGAAAGTAAAGTTTCTCTTTTTTGAAAATGTTTTTTCAAACTAGTATTATCTTTAATTGAGTGGGAAAAAGTTACTAGGTTTGTGTCTACCTTGAATTCCTGTCAATAACTTTCTTTTCAAAATTTTTGAAATTTTAAAAAATGTAATAATTATGCTTCATAAAAAAAAGATTATTTGACACATTGACTAATTACTTGCCAATGCATATCATAAACAGTCTTGTCTTTATCATCATAGGACTTGTATACCTACTTGAGAAAATGTCACACCAATAAAATTTTCACTGCTTAGCCAAATTTGAATGCTTAAAAAGGAAAAAGCTCCAATACCAGTAACATGACCAGTTATAACGGGGTATATTTTGTAGGTCTCATTCAGGAACATCTCCTGATAACACTGCACCACCACCTCCTCCTCCAAGACCACAGCCTTCTCATTCTAGATCATCATCTTTAGATATGAATCGGACCTTTGCAGTCACCACAGGTAGGGATTAAGAGCCATATCTATTTTCATTTGTTTTTTTTTTTTTTAAGATTTTATTTATTCATTTGACAGAGAGAAAGAGAGCACGCAGGTACAAGTAGGGGGAGAGGGAGAAGCAGGCTCCCCACTGAGCAGGGAGCCCAACGTGGGGCTCAGTCCCAGGACCCCAGGATCATGACCCAAACCAAAGGCAGATGCTTAACTGACTGAGCCACCCAGGCACCCCTGATTTTAAAGTTCATTAAAGAGCACAACATTTTTATTTAATCTTTTCTTACTATGCCTTATTTTTTATTTATCTGAGGAAAAATTTTGAGTTTAGAAGATGTCAGATGAGAGGAAATTTTTTTTCTTCATGTATTTGAGGGAAAATGATAGAGATGGGAACCTGAGAGTTGCCACAAGAGATTTTAAAACAACCATGTGGAGAGATCAAGGAGGGAAAGCTGGCTAGGTTTTCAGTTAACTAACAAAGGAGAGATAACACTCATAATTTACTTCAAGTTTTAATTTTTATATAACTGGTTTATTGTTGTTAATAAATTTTTTTTTTTAATTTTTATTTATTTATGATAGTCACAGAGAGAGAGAGAGGCGCAGAGACACAGGCAGAGGGAGAAGCAGGCTCCATGCACCGGGAGCCCGATGTGGGATTCGATCCCGGGTCTCCAGGATCACGCCCTGGGCCAAAGGCAGGCGCCAAACCTCTGCGCCACCCAGGGATCCCCTCTGCGCCACCCAGGGATCCCCTGCGCCACCCAGGGATCCCGTTAATAAATTTTGATCAAAACAGAAAAGTTAGAACCAAAGGGTGATGATGTTCTATTTTAGACGTCATAGGTTTGGAATGATGAGGAAAACATGACATAATAGTAGGCCATTGGACTTGTGGACTAAGAAAGATTGTGTTATTTAAGAATTATTTACTTAGAAATGATTGAGTGAAGTATTAAATGCAAAGAGAAAATTTGGAAGTCTGCATATTTTATAGCTGAAGAGCATTCAGAAATTTTAGAAAACCAAGAATGTATAGTATTATGGAAACAAGAATACCATGAGTGCCTTGTGCAATAGAACAAGAGAAATGCGATCTGAGATAGAGTGCCTGGGTGGCTTGGTCAGTTAAGTGTCCGACTCTTAATCTCAGCTCAGGTCTTGATCTCAGGGTCATGAGTCCAAGCCTCACATTGGGCTCCACACTGGGTGCGGAGCCTACTAAACAAAATAACTCCCTAACAACAACAACAAAAAGATAGATAATGAGGTCTCACAAAAGGCTATGAGGCTTGGTTACTAGGTCATATCTAGATAGTTTTACAGGATAATAAATGCCTTCCAATACTTGTCAAGCATTCTTAGAAGTCTTTGTCATTTGATCCCATTCACTCTGCTTGTTCGTTCTACTAGCAAAGTATGTGTTTACTAAAGAAAAGAAATGACTTGTGTATTTACTCAGGACAACAACAGGCTGGAGTTGTTGCCCATCCTCCTGCAGTGCCTCCAAGACCACAGCCCTCACAGGTAATTCTTCAGTGTGTTCATTACTGAACAATTATATTTGTCTGTTAGGGGTTTGCTTCTACTCTGGAATTATTTTGAAGATCAAGAATTACCCAGTTAATCATTCTTAATGAGCATTTCATTTAGGGAAGCTGGGTCTTATTTTGGAAGTCCAGAGGAGTTACCTTTGAAAGAAACTTAAAAGTGGACCAAATGATAATGTCTTAATAATGGAAGGTTTAGTGGAGAGAACAGTGGGTTGGGAGATATATGTCCATGTATGTCCTGGGTCTAGCAGAGGCTCTGTGCCCTCCCTGCATCTCCCTGCCAAGGATGTTACTCCATCAGGAAAGAAAGTGTAAGAAGACCTCTGCATCCCTGCCAGGTGGAAATTGTTTTCATCTAGTATGTTCTGAGACAGATTCTGGATTATAGCTATAGTTTTATGTGACTGACTGGCTGGCTGCCTCTTACAAAAATGAATTTGGTTGATTTTTTTCTGAGTTAGATTCTGATCATGAGGTTGGTTACTTGAAGTTAGAAAGATGGTTTCTTAATCATAAAAGGTCCTGAAATTTGAATGTTTCCATATCTAGTTTATCTAAAATGCCAGCAAAAATATTTGTGTTGGGTTAAACTGTGAAACCCAATGAGCTAGTCACTTGACTCAAGAACGAGTTCAGTGGGGAAGACAGACCTGTAAACAACAATTATAATGGAAGGGCTATGCTAGATATATTTATGAAATGCTTTGGCACAGCTTTACTAGCTAGTAAAGTCAAGGATCTCATTGAAAAGGCATAAGTAAAATGAAAGAAGTAAGACTTTAAGCAGAGACTTGAGAGATAAAGTAGTGTTTCTTGGGGAGAGGGCACTCCAATCAGAAGGAATGACATTGCCTGGCATATTCAGGGTAAAGGAGTCAGTTTAGTGCAAGTGGAATGATGGGAGATGAAACTGAAGAGGTGGTTGGAAAGGGGCAGAGTATTTCTGTGTCGTACTCAAGACCCAGAGAGAGTCATGAGACTTCTCACGCTGCATTTTACGTTCTTGTTTACTTGTCTCTTACCTTGCTCTGGTCTATCTGCTTCTTTAGGGCGCAGACTTTATTTGTTCATTCACTATTATTTTCATAATGCTTGGCCACAAGTTACTCGGTAAATTTATTTTTGAACTGAAGATTTTAGGATTGCTCCACCAAAGGAGTGGAGGACATACCAAAGGGAAGTGAAGTACACTGAAGTATTGGGAGGATCCTTAGAGCAGTGATTTTCATACTTTAAAATAACCCTTTTAGAAACATAATGAAACAGTTTAAAAATAACTTGTTAAAAGCACACACTATTCTGCGGTACCCTAATTAAGAAAACAGTGGATGCAAGTGGAGAATCAGACAGTAGGGCCATACCCTCCCTCTGCTTTCATGTACTTTCTTTGCAAAAAAGAATTTTGTAAAAGTATCTTTTTTATTGAAGGTTTGTCATCTTAATTTTTTTAGTGTGTCAGCATTCCACTTACGGATTTTAGAGCCAGATGCTACCGTCCCTTATCACCCTGAATTTACAGATAACAAAGCATATCTACAATATATGTTCAGAGAAGGTTGCGGACAGTGATTCACTAATGAAATATGTGTTCCTCTATCCTGATCCATCATGTAGGCTCCTGGTCCCGTTGTGCATCGCCCAGTGGATGCTGATGGCCTGATAACTCACACTAGTACCTCACCTCAGCAGATACCAGAACAACCAAATTTTGCAGATTTCAGCCAATTTGAAGTATTTGCTGCATCAAATGTAAATGAAGAACAAGATGATGAAGCTGAGAAACATCCAGAGGTCTTGCCGGTCAGTTTTTAAGGGCTTATGTAATTTTCTGCTGAGAAACTCTTCCCACATTATATTCATAAGCAGGTCTATAAACAGAGGAACTTCTAAAAGAGCAGATATTAAGAGTGACTATAAGTGAGTAAAATTGCTGCTGCTGCAGAGGATTTATATTTCCTACATCTGTGCATTTTACTTATTTGACCTCAGGTACCTGCTGGTTACGATATATGCTCAATAAGAATCAGAATCTGGGTGGGAGTTAGCTGTGGTGTGAAAAGACACAAACACAACCATCTGAGCGTGGCTAAAACACTGCTCCGGGGTTTGCATCTGATGTGTGATTTGGTGAAGATTTCCATGTAACAAGTGGTTATGGTTACCATAGCTACACTCCATTCATATGATAGTAAGTCACCTTAGTTAGACCTACAGACTACAGGATGCCAAATTCAGTCTTTGCAGTGTTCCAGGATGTGCTGTTGAGTTCTAGTGGCAGGAACTTCTACTAGCCACTTCTTCAAAATTGAAACTTTCTGCCTAGCCCTGGGCCCATTAGGGGTATGGGCTATGCCTCCAGGAAGCAAGGGAGGGCCCAAGGGGAAGTACAGGTGTGCACAGGGTACTGGTCCTCATGCCCTGTAGTGGAGGCATCCCCTCCCCTGCTCCCTCAGAGATGCATTCCCTTCCCTTTTCTCTGCCCTTCTGCACAAGAGAATGGTCATTTTATGGGGTTTTCTCAAATTATTTATTATCAGAATGAACATTTTCTTATAACATTTTGCTCTCTGACTTGTTAACATATATTTATGCATAATTATTATATACTGCTTATGTGTAATTAGAAACGATAACGTATTCACCTCCAGGTTGAAAAAGCTTCAGATCCTGCAAGTTCTCTTCGAGTTGCCAAAACAGATAGTAAAATTGAAGAAAAGACAGCTGCTAGTGTTCCCGCCAATGTGGTATGGAAAAAGTCATCTATAATATTGATTATTTTGTACATATAAAAAATTATATGACACCATTTTTACTTTGTAAGATTTTAAAGATGATGAAAATCTTAGAAATGAAGTTAACTACAGAGTTTCTAAGCCATTCCACTGCCTTCAACTGTAATATATTTGGTCTGTCTCAGAACAAGGTCTATCTATTTAAAAAATCTGGGAGAGGATAGTCTGGATAGTCTGTCATCTAGTATTTGCCATAGGTTCTCAAAATTTATCTGCTGATGACATTCTTCCACATATATTGTCAAATTGTTTTATTGCAATCTTAAGTGTCATAGGGAAAAATTACCAATCCTCTAAGGGTGTTATACTCTCTGCTCTTTTTCTTTACTGTTTTGGGGATAATTTTCCCCCCAACATTTTATTATGAAAATGTTTAAACATACAGTAAAGTTGAGAGAAGTTTACGTTGTATATATATCAATAAACCTACACTTTGACTATACTATTAATATTTTACTGTACTTGCATTATCCTATATCTCTCCATCTATCTACATCAATCTTTATCTTTTTTTGAATTTCAAAGTAAACTCAAGATGTTTGTATATTTTGGGATCCCTGGGTGGCGCAGCAGTTTGGCGCCTGCCTTTGGCCCAGGGCGCGATCCTGGAGACCCAGGATCGAATCCCACGTCGAGCTCCCGGTGCATGGAGCCTGCTTCTCCCTCTGCCTATGTCTCTGCCTCTCTCTCTCTCTCTGTGTTATCATAAGTAAAAAATAAATAAATAAATAAATAAATAAATAAATAAATAAATAAATAAAAGATGTTTGTATATTTTTCCATTGAAAGAAAAGTTTTGGTAATTTTTTTTCTACTATCATCTGGACATCTCCCGTAGTTATTATAGCGTGTGTTTGAGAGTACTTAAATTCTACTTTCTGGACACTTTATTTTTTACTATATTTTTGTGATTTTTTTTTAATAGTGAAATAGATTTTTGTCAGCTTACAGCAACAAATTTAAAATAGCACTTAACCAAAGATATGACAGTTTATTGTCATTTTTATTTATTAGCAGATCAAACCAAGTTATGGTAAATACCAAAATACTGTATTTGAATCTGTTGAGGTCAAATTCACAGTTTCTAAAAAAAATGTCCATTCAGGGCAGCCCGGTTGGCTCAGCGGTTTAGCGCCGCTTTCAGCCCAGGGCCTGATCCTGGAGCCTCGGGATCGAGTCCCATGTCAGGCTCCCTGCATGGAGCCCTCTGCCTGTGTCTCTGATTCTCTCTCTCTCTCTCTCTCTCTCTCTCTTTCTCTGTATGTTTCTCATAAATAAATAAATAAAATCTTAAAAAAATATATCCATTCATATTCAAGAGTTAAAATAATTGTGCATCTTAGTTGTGAGTTTTTAAAGAATTGCCTTTCTATTTTATAAATTGCTTTATATAAGATATATATTTTATGTATTTATTAAGACACAGTTAAGTATTTTTGAGTAGGAAATCCTATGATGATGATAGATACATACTTCTGGACTCCCCCACTTTTTTTAAAGATTTTATATATTTGAGAGAGAGAGCACGAATGGCAGGAGAGGAAGAAGCAGGCTCCCTGCTGAACAGAGAGCCCGATGGGGGGCACCCAGGTCCCAAGACCAGGATCATGACCTGAGCTGAAGGCAGATGCTTAACTAACTGGGCCACCTAGGCACCCCTGAAGACACCCTTTTATATTATTAAACAGTACATATATATTGAGCATGTTTTTTGTTAATATTTAAACAGTGGATTACAGTTTTGAGTCATATTTAAGCCTCAAGGAGCTTATGTTTCCCTTTTTTAAAAAAGTAGTTACATTTCACAATTGTGTCAACCAGGAACAAACCCTTTCACATTGAAATTTAACTTAACTGTGTTACAGATACATAAATTAAAGTAGGACAGGTGACTTTTAATTTTTGGAGAATAAGCAGTTTAAAGAAAAAAAAGTGCTTTATGGTAAAGTGCTGAGTAACCATGAATGTCTTGAAGACATGCTTATTGTTAATGGACTTCTTCTCTTGTAGAGCAAAGGCACAACACCTCTCGCTCCACCACCTAAACCTGTTCGAAGAAGATTAAAATCAGAAGATGAATTAAGGCCAGAAGTTGACGAACATACGCAAAAGACAGGTGTCTTAGCTGCTGTGCTTGCATCACAGCCTTCTATTCCTAGGTAATCAGAGTTGTTCCTAAACACATATAATTACAAGGAACAAAAAGCACAGCAATTAAATTTCTATCAAAATAAAAGAAATTAAAGTCAGACTAGCTCTCTAATTGAGCAGAGGTTCTCAGCTGTTCCCTCTCTAAGAGTTTTCTTTTTTATGAATAGGTGTAATATTCTTCCCCACTTTCCCCCCTTTCTATTATCAGGTTCAATTCCAATTTCATTTTGATAAACTAACACAAACCCTAGAACAAATTTTTAAAAATTAATAGTGTACATAACACTTAAGATTTTAACTATGGTTGTCCTGGACCCAGAATTGGCCAAAAAGGGCTCATGGGCCAAATTCACCTTATGGCCTGTTTTCTGTAAGGCCCAGAGCTAAGAATGGCTTTTATATTTGTGTAAAAAAAAAAAAAAAGAAGAAGAAGAAGAAGGGAGAGAAGAGAGAAAGAAGAGAAAAAGAAAGAAAAGAAACAAAAACCAAGAATATGCTGTAGAAACCATTTGGCCCACAAATTAAAATATTTACTATGTGGTCATTGATAGAAAATGGTTGCCGATGCCTGCTCTGGACTAATAAATGCAGGTGATTCTACAGATAAGAAGAATTAAAACAATAACCATAATACTTAAGCTCCTGAAGCTTAGGTACTTTTGGTTGACCATTGAAATGGAACAAGTAAGGTTGAGCGATGCTGCTAAGGCAAAAAATGTTCCCTCTAGTTTCTGGATTTAGAGATAGGTTGGAAGAATGGAGAGAATTTAAGATAAGAAATGACAATCTGTTTTTCTTGCTCTTTTTATCTTCTTAGGTCTGTTGGGAAAGATAAGAAAGCAATTCAGGCATCAATTAGACGCAATAAGGAAACCAACACAGTTTTGGCCAGATTGAACAGTGAATTGCAGCAACAATTAAAGGTATTCTGAATCTTTATTTGGGAAGTCCCATGGACTCAGAACATCTCAGTTAGCTAGAACTTAAAAGTGATCCAGCAATTCTTAAGCTAGTATAAAACTTCCCAGGCACCAAGAGAAACGTGTATCTAAAATGTTCTTTATGCCTTTGAATCTTTGGGTATTAAAAGAAGTTTTGTATGCTTGATTCTGGTCTGATTGTCTTTATATATTTATATATATATATAAAATAAGACACTCTATGTATGGCATCACTGTTTGTATAATGTTCCTAAACTTTCATAATAAAACCCAAGATAAGAAATGTTGTGACCTCAGGTACATCCAAGATCATATACATGATTTTCTATACTTTTATTTAATTTTAAGATGATTTGAGTATTGTTAGTTTATCCCTTTATCAAAGACAACTCAGATTCTATTAAAGGGAGTTAAACGGGTCTAAAGAAGGAGGGTGAGGACAATTGAGGTCATTTTGAATGTGGAAAAGAAAAGAAAAGCCTTAAGTAGAAATGGGACTTACGGCCAGTGTATATTCCCATCATTTATACTTGAGAGGAATGGGTTTTTCTTTCTTACTACTATGATTTTTTTGAATCCCTACAAGTAAAAATTAGCCAGAATCATTCATGGTTTACCAACATTATTAAGCATTCATGTCTTGTAAACCAGTGGTTCTCACATCTTGATGTGTATACAGTTAATCAGAGATCGTGTTAAAATGCAAATTCTGATTCATACTAGGTATGGAGTGGGATCTGAGAATTCTGCATTTCTTTGTAAGCTTCCGGATGATGGGAATGACTGTTGGTCCCACTTGGAAGGTTGCAAACCACTAAAATGAGGAAAAAAGAGTCCGTGGAAGTGTAAAATGAATGCTTGTTCCCATAACATTCTGTTTTTATCCCTCAACCAGCATTCATCACACTATCTGGAATTATTATGGCACATTTGTCTCTTTGTCCTACTAAAATGAACTCACTGAGAGTAAATCATAATTTTTTTCTGTGCAGGTTGACCATATATAGGTTGTCCACACAAAAATACTTTGAAGAGAAAAAGAGAGAGAGGGATGTGTTAATGTTTAGGCAGGAAATCAGAAATAAAGTGGGACTCTCCTCAATAAACTCATAACCATCTTGTCTCTACCCCCATACCTAGCACATGTTAGGCACTTGATAAATATCTGTGAATGAATGATATTTTTGTATAGCTCTTTGATCAAAGTAGATATTTGTAGTCATTCTATGATTATGAATTTGGTCTATTATAAAGGAATAACGTAAAACTAAGGATAAGCTTGCTGTTATCATACTTTGATAATGGAAATTTTGTTGATGGGTCTTTTTCTGAAGAACTAAAGACGCCTTATAGAAACATGTATATAGGAGCTATTTTAAAAATAACTTTTCTCATTATTTTTGAGAACAGAAAACAGGAAGTATGATATGAAGTAGGAAGAGGTAGTTCTGATTAAAACACAATACTATCAGCATGATTGAGAAAAATCAAAATAAGTAGGTAAGTTAGGATTTGCTGGCTATCTGAAAAGACTGCTCAAAACCAACAGTGATTAGAAATTCTGATTGCAAAATAAATTTATTCATTGTGAAACCCAAACTCAAATCAGGTTCAGGAGTTGTTATGACCAGATATTATAATCACCAGGGGAAAGAGTCTGTGTTAATGGTCATCTACTGTTACTGTAGGGTGTAGGCTTAATGCAAAATGCATGAATTAATAGCATCATTTGCAAATATTGGCTTTTCTAATAATTAAAAAAACACTTTATTACCCTGATTTATTTAGTAAGAAAAATATTTTAATTAAGATCATATTTTAATATTACATACATATAAACTTTCCTAAGTGAAGTATCCTCTTAAAATATGAATGACTCTCCCTTCATCTTCTTAACAAATTTAGATTGTTTCCTTGATACTGAGTTGTTGTTAGATGTGCCTTACTTTTATATACTTCGAAACATAACTTAGTTTTGCATCTTTTTCAGGATGTTCTTGAGGAGAGAATTTCTCTGGAAGTTCAACTGGAACAGCTTCGACCATTCTCTCACCTATAAGCCAATTGCCGTTAACTGTGAACATACCCATTTTTAAGCAGTTTTGGGTTCAAGCCAATTTGGAGACCCAAACATTCAGCTCACTGCTTAATTCAACGTTAAATTTTATGATTCTGTTTTGCCCTATATGTTCACCTGTATTTAAGTATCTTTTATTTTTTAATTTCAACAATAAAAGGGTCAGGATGACTTTTCTTGGAGGATATATTTTGTTTGTTGGTATAGCCCACCCATCTTACTCCATAGTATCAGGAATACATGACATTGGTTCAGCATATTTACCTGGCCAGCACCTCACACAGATTTGGTTTACAGAATGGCCTTCCCATCTATATCTCAAGCACAAATACTTGTAAAAGGAGAGAAAATTAAATAAATTGTCAATTTGTTTTTTAGGTTTAATATTTTACATAAAGCATCTATATTTTGTAAAAATTTTGAAAATGAGTTTCCTACTTAATTTTTGATTTGAAAGAACTGTATTGGTTGAGGCATCCTTTAACCATAATCAGTGTTCTTTGGCGGTCCTGTGGTACTTCCAGGTTCTTCTATGTTAACTTGAGGGGCAGATATTCTTATTTTCCCAGTGAAAATTGGAGCAGTTTTGCCAATAACCTAGAATTGTTGTGTGTGTGATTTTACCTCAGCAGTCATGTAAACTTATGAAGATGCTATGAAGACAGGTCTTTCTTGATTGTCTCCTAGAAGCGAAGGGAAGGTATTGTGACCACAAACAACATAAGTACCACCCAATGCAAACATCATCATTTTTTGCATGATTTATGCATTTAACTCTCAATTAGAAGCTTATGCTTATCAGTTGCTACAGAGATTATTTTCAAATAATAATGTTTTAAAACATCTGAGGGCATTGATTATTCATGAAATAAATGGAAATTTCTGGAGATTTCTAATTTACTTTCAGCTATCTTGTCATTCAATCTTCAGCCATATAGATTGGTTTTTCCTATTAACAGAGCTTCTGCAGTGTGCCCTATTCAGGATGATATAATGTCGTATGATTTGTTTCATATTTATATGATATAGATACATTTTGATCACATATGTAAATTTGCATTCACTGCTGACCAACATCAGATGTAGAGGTTTATTCTGTAGGATCACAGAATCAAAGTGTGATTTTATACTAATAACACAGAACAATATTTTAACTTCTCTACATTTTTAATAGGAATTTAAATTTTTAAGAATTAGAAGGAATTTTGTATGTTATTGGAAAAAAGAAACTTTAAAATAGCCCAGTTCACAGTCCAAGGGTATACTTGTAGATTTTTATTATCTGAAAAGAGAATATGAAAGAGAAAGGAAACTGACAAATGAAAGCTCCCAAGATTAATACCGACTTTACTTAAAAAATGTGTATACATCAGCAGAAGTTCCAAGTGGCTAATAGATTTATAGCTTCAGTTTGTTAAATAATTAAATGATTTTAAAAGTACAGAAAACTACTGAACACCTGTTTTGCTGTTTCTTGAAACACAATTGTCTTAATTATTTTTGTTTCCTAAAAGTTTTTTTTCCCCCCAACAGCCTTCTAATTTAACAATGTCTAATTTAACTTTTTGAAACTTCTTACTTGGAAGGTCTGAAAATTTTAACTTTGCAACCAAAAGACACTTAAAAATCAGGGATCCCTGGGTGGTGCAGCGGTTTGGCGCCTGCCTTTGGCCCAGGGCGCGATCCTGGAGACCAGGGATCGAATCCCACGTCGGGCTCCCGGTGCATGGAGCCTGCTTCTCCCTCTGCCTGTGTCTCTGCCTCTCTCTCTCTCTCTCTGTGACTATCATAAATAAATTAAAAAAAAAAAAAATTAAAAAAATCACGGTACTTTTTAGTACTTCATAGTGGTTTATTTTTAATGCTCTCTGGAGGAGTATGTTCACATTAAGGATGTATGTAATAGGTTTTTGAGTAAATTGCCCTTTAAAATTCTTATACACATTTTTAAATCAATAATTATATCATGAAAATTTATAAAGATGGGATTGGTAAATCAAAATATTTCTCTAGACTGATCATTAAGAAATGCTTGTTTATACTGACTTTTTCATTAGATCATAAAACAAAAGTTTAAGTACACAATTATCCTTGTTCTGTCTTAGGTTTTATCAGTCAAATTAAATAATACTGTCTGAAAAATAACTACAAAAAGAAGTGCTTCAGAATTTTGGGCTCAAATTGTTATTACTATACATTTCTTTGCATAGTTGAACATAGGTGATAAAGTTTAAAAGTTAGGAGGGACTTTATGGGTCATCCTAGTTCATTCTCCCATCATCCATGACAAATCATCATTCCGCTTCCTACTGTATCTTCTGGAACACAAAATACACCATCTTTGCCAGGGAGAATTAGCGTCCATAATGTTTTCTCACTTCTCCATACTACTTTTGATTGCACTTTGGAGCACTGACAACCATAGGAATTTATCATCCTCAGCCTCTGTAGCACAAATCCATTCATGTTTTGGACCATGAAGAATAAATGCATTCTTGACATCTGTAAAAAATATTTCAAGCCCACTAATTAATCCTGGCAGGTCACAATCAAAAGAAAAGAAAATGTTTTAAAATTCAATAATTGATCAAGTCATCTTGAGGAGTGTATTGACAACTGAAAAGGAATTCCAACAAACACAAGTCCATTTTAGAATATAACTTACTAAAAATACTGAATAATTGTAATATAATCTAAAATAATCTCGTCTTTGTGATTGTTTAATTAGCAGTTATTTTTAAAGACTAAGTGGTAAATGATGTCATGTTCTTTAATTCCTTGTCTCAGCCACTCCAGAAGAAACTAGCACCAGTAACAGTCTGCCTTGAGTTGGTGCAAGTAAAGATGCTGAGAGCTAAGCCTGACCCACCTTGGTATGAAGGCCTTTGTTAGAATTAAGCCACCTATGTAGCTGACAGCAATTTGACAACTGGACAGTGCTGACTTAAGGGGAGATGAAAAGTAGATATCTTACTCTCCTTAACCATTCCTAGTGATTATAGATATGTCACCTGAGTTTGTCTTCTAGGTGGAAATACTTATTTTCACCTTTGGTATTCATTTTTTCTCAGGTTCAGATTTAAAATGATGCTAAAGCTAAAGGGAAGCAATCCTTTTTACAGGGTGAGTTCCCTAAAACCTTTGTCAGTCCTGCCTTCACGTGGTGAAAAGGATTGGAACGAGAGGTACTCCATTCAGATTGGCCTAACAGGAAAGAGAAGGATCCTTTTGAGCTTAAGAAGTAGAGTGTAGGACAATAATTAAAAATAGGCATGGTAGTTTTAAGTAGGGTTTCTTTTTGTAACAGACGACAGTTCCATTGAGATTAATGAGTGAAATGTTTGTTATTAAACATCCTTTGCAAATCTGTTAATTAGAGAAGAACTGTCAACTTGAATATGAACTTAAAAGGTACACAGATCTGTAGTAATCACTTTGTTCTAGTGGAATGGAAACAGCATATAAAAATTAAAAAAAAAATAGTAACATTGATAGGCAGTACAGAGTCCTAGTAAAATGGAAAAATAATAGGTAAAAGTGTAAAGTTGTAACATTTACAAGCAGTAGTAAGTAGTGGCTCTCCTGGCTGATTGCTTCAAAGAACTCAGGATAATGTGGGTTCATGCTTCCCTTTGTGATTTTCAAAAGTTATTTTCCTAATAATGTAGTGCATGTCTGACAATGCCAGCATTCCTTTCTTTTGCTATTTCAGGTAGATGCAAATTTACATTAATGAAATCCTAAAAACATTGGGAGAACTATTTGCAAACTTGGAAATGAAAATTCCATTCCTTTTTCTATATTTCAATAGTTAATGAGCATTATATAATACAGCTTTCTAAAGGTCTTTAACTCTTGGAAGAAAAAGAATACATACATTTGGAATCTGGAATATCCTCTACAAGTAACCTATGAAGGGCCACTGATGCAATGAACTGGTAGGTGGATTTTGAAGTTCTTTCAAATGGAGTATGCAGTGTGCCCCGACTAGAAACCAGCAGTGCATCATTGAAGAGGAAAAGACTGAGGTCACAGGTTTGTTCGTAGAGCCTGTGTTTTTTTGTTTTGTTTTGTTTTTTTAATATTTATTTATTTATTTATGATAGTCACACAGAGAGAGAGGCAGAGACACAGGCAGAGGGAGAAGCAGGCTCCATGCACCGGGAGCCCGATGTGGGATTTGATCCCGGGTCTCCAGGATCACGCCCTGGGCCAAAGGCAGGCGCCAAACCGCTGCGCCACCCAGGGATCCCCGTAGAGCCTGTGTTAAAGTGGAAAAGGGTTAGGTAGACCTACACGCTTTGTTACACAGTACACCATTTTTGCATTGATAAGCCAACAGTCAAGGCTTTGCCCACTACAGACCTTTGGGGTGGCTCGTTGGAGTTCTCATATTTTCCTCCTGGTGTGAAGAGTCCCTTCTGTCTCAGACCAATGCTGTGGGTGGGCCTCAAGGTTCTTGGTGGAATGAATTGACTTACCTGCTAGGCAAGGATTCAATCAATATGAGGGAAAGGGACATGGAACTTCTCCTTTCTGACATGAATCATGCTAGAGCTGTGTCATTAAACCTCTGTCAAGTTTGGAATTTTGTGTCTGATGTACCCTAGTATTGGTTTACTTGTGTGTGTACTCACCAGGGAGTCAAGCAACATGTTGTGGAGGAGCTAGCACCCCACACACACCCATACACCAGGAGAGACCACGTGAGGGTATCTCAGTGTTTTGATAGGATAACCCAAAAAACGTTTTTCTCTTAGAAGCATCAAGCAACCCTCAGTTACTCTAAGGAAGGGAGTCTGGCTTGATGTTCAGAGGAAGTCTCATTTTTTACCTTTACCATATTTGTTTGATTTTTAAATTGTCAATTTAAATCCTTATAAAGTTGTACATAAATGCTTAAGTGGCATCAATCCATACCATTGGCTTTTTTTTTTTAAGTGTCCTTTTTTGTTTCACTTTTTCTTTTTGCTTGGTCCCCTCCTCCCTGCACTCAGGCCAACCACTCTCTATCTTTGTTTTCATCCTTGCTCAGGTAATCCCACCCACACATAGGTATGTATGTATACATCTATTTATAGGTAGGTTGCCATAATTTTACAAAAATGGTTATATTATCCACAGTTTTTTCCTGCTTTTCTCACTTAGGAATGGGAATCACTTCAAGTTAACCTTTTTTTTTTTTTTTTTTTTTTTTTTTTTTTTTTTATTCATGATAGAGAGAGGCAGAGACACAGGAAGGAGAAGCAGGCTCCATGCCGGGAACCCGACGCGGGATTCGATCCCAAGACTCCAGGATCGCGCCCTGGGCCAAAGGCAGGCACTAAACCGCTGAGCCACCCAGGGATCCCAAGTTAACTATTTTTTATTTTGCTTTATTTTATTTATGTTTTTTTTTTTTAATTTATTTGAAAGAACTCAAGTGGGGGGAGGGACAGAGTGAGAGAATCTCCAGCAGACCCTACACTGATCCCAGGACCTGATATGACCTGAGCCAAAATCAAGAGTCCAATGCTTAACGAACTGAGCCACCCAGGTGCCCCTTTATTATTTTTAATGGCCAAATAATACTTTAGGGTGTGGGTAGACCATCATTTATTCAACTATTCCCCTTTTGATGCTCAGTGATTTTGTTCTTTGTTTTTGTTTAAAGATTTTATTTATTCATGAGAAATGGAGAGGCAGAGATACAGAGGGAGAACAGGCTCCTCGAAGGGAGCCCTGGATTCAATCCCAGGACCCAGGATGACACCCTGATCTGAAGGTGCACACTCAACACTGAGCCACCCAGGTGTCCCGATGCTCAGTGATTTTGTTTACAGACTTGGGTCTCTTTTCTCCCTTCCCTCCTTTCACTAGTTCTTTATTGCCACTATGTGCAATGTTCGAATAAACTGATCTTCACATAAAATCAAATCCCTTACACGGTTACTTCTATCAAATAGGCCTGTGGAGGGTAGGATTGATTGGTCAAAGGTTTTATGTATTTTTATCAAAAACTTTCAGATTGATGGGCAGCCTGGGTGGCTCAGCAATTTAGCACTGCCTTCAGTCCAGGGCGTAATCCTGGAGAGCTGGGATCAAGTCCTGCATCGGGCCCCCTGCATGGAGCCTGCTTCTCTCTCTGCCTGTGTCTGTCTCTTTCTATGTCTCTCATGAATAAATAAATAAAATCTTAAAAAAAAAAAAAAACTGATTGCTGTCCATAAAAGCTGCTAAAATTACCATTTAGAATTCATTGTATATGACAATGGCTCTGACTTACACACAGTACAAACTTTAATGTCCCTCTAAATTACCTGGAGATTTTTGTTAAAATGCAAATTTTGATGCAGTAGAGCTAGAGTTCTGAGATTTTCTGCATCTATAATAGCTCCCTTATAATGCTGATGTGCAGAGCACACTTTGAGTGGTGAGGCATTTAAACCATCTATTAGTTACAACTGTGTCATGCTAGGCAAAGGATTGGATCCAGAGTCCTGGTGAGGACTATTATATTTCAGGTTCAGCTATTTGGAGAGTGTTAGGAGGTACTGGCTATGTTAAGTGTATGGTTAAGGAGAAATGCAGTGGTCACCCAACCACCAGAGCCAGCTTTGCCTTTCTCACACATTTTCTCTCCATGTCTATGTGGTTATGACTTAGGCTGGAAGGAGTGTGGTGCTTCACATATACTGATGTCTTACAGGAAATCATATTCTAGATCAAGTTGATAGGGTATCCTGACAATAATGGTGCATATAGAACTAGTGACGAGGAAGAGAGGAAGCAAGAAAGGTAGGAGATATTTAAATCTGTGTGTAATGGTCTATATGTGGTGAATGGCCACTTTAAGTAGATAAGAGAACCCCACCCATATTGTCCTTTTCTGGCAATTTTACCATATAACTAATAAGAAGAACAATTACTTCTCCTCTCGTACCAGTTTAGAAAAATGTTCAAAGCTATAATAAAACTCTGCTGTTTTACCTGAATTATCAGAATGTGTTCTAAAGGAGTGGCTTTGAAAGGGGTGGTTGCTTTGGTAAGTAATCACCTTTTTCCTTTGGAAAGGGTCACACTGGGGGTGGAGGTAAAGGAGAGGATCCCAATTTTGTGACCCACAGGGAGCGAGCGGGTGGTTGGCCCAAGGAAGGGCAGGAGCAGGCACATTATCTCGGAATTGAGGCCACTTGTAATTAGAGGACGTGAACAGGGAAGGAGGCTTGAAGACACAAAGAGGTTTTCATTATTTCAATCTGATTATGCGAGTGCTATTTAAAATCTGTTCTATCTAGAAAAAAAGGTTTTCAGGGGGATCCCTGGGTGGCTCAACGGTTTAACGCCTGCCTTCGGCCCAGGGTGTGATCCTGGAGTCCCGGGATGGAGTCACACATTGGGCTCCCTGCATGGGGCCTGCTAATCCCTCTGCCTGTGTCTGCTTCTCTCTCTGTGTGTCTCTCTCATGAATGAATAAATAAAATCTCTAAAAAAAAAAAAAAAAAAAAAGGTTTTCAAAAGCCATTTACTAAGTTAAGACCCTCAAGGAGCACCTGGGCAGCTCAGTAGGTTAAGTGTTGTACTCTTGATTTGGGCTCAGGTCATGATCTCAGGGTGGTGGGATCAAGTCCTGTGTCAGGCTCAGCATGGAGTCTGCTTGTCCCTCTCCATCTGCTCCTCCCACCATTCATACTGTCTCTCACCCTCCCTCCTTAAAATGAGTGGATAAAATCTTTAAAAGAAAGAAGGAAAGGGAGAGCATAGGGAAGGAAGGGAGCGAGGGAGGGAGGCCCTCAAGATCTCCAACAATTTTCATGCAGAGATGAGAAACACCAGAACCTTTTTTAAAAACTTAACAATAGTTCTACATATGTCAAAGTAAATAATTTCACCTTTCATATTGACATAATAAAGCAATAGAAGTGGAAACTATGGATCCTAATAGGGTTTCAGAAAGCCACTTCTGCAGATTCAAAAGAACCAACTCCAACTCCAAGAACCAATTCCAAGGGTACAATTTCTTTTCCCCTGAACTTGTGTAGGGTTTCTTTTCTTGTTCAGAAATAGTTCAAATGACTCAGCAGAATATAACAGGTCTATTACAGTTTAAATTACTAATATCATTCTAGAAATGTTTTATTGTTGTTTATTGTATTAGACTGCCAACAGGATGAAGTACCCAACTTATATAAATACATAAAACCTTGAAAGGAATCTTACAACCTCGGGCATGAACAGACAACAGTGAGCTATAGGTTCTCTGAGCCGACCTGAACCACAACTGTAGCTCCTATAAATCCACACGCTGACTTTTGATGCTAGCGGCTTTCTGAGTTTCCAGGATAAGAATCGATTCAGAGCCAGAGGCCAGTATCCCTGGGAAGTCCCCAATATGTAGTTGCCTTGGTAAGTGACTGCCGGTCTCTTTGTGTAAGGCTAAGAAGAATGTTTACACTATGCATTTTGGGCAGTGTAATAGGGGTTTTCCCCAAGAGGACTTGGTCTGAGAAGTAGATGTCTCCCTTCGGTGATTCAAGGCCATGCCACTATTTACCAGTCCTAGAGGGCTTCATCTTTTGTCACCTTTGCATCAAGTGAAGGAAGAGAGAACAACAAGAACATAAAAAGCCTGTTTAAAAACCAGCAGGCTTGGGATCCCTGGGTGGCGCAGTGGTTTAGCGCCTGCCTTTGGCCCGGGGCGTGATCCTGGAGACCCAGGATCGAATCCCACATCGGGCTCCCGGTGCATGGAGCCTGCTTCTCCCTCTGCCTGTGTCTCTGCCTCTCTCTCTCTCTATATCATAAATAAAAATAAAATAAAAAAATAAAAACCAGCAGGCTTAAGTCACATCAATGCAAATTGGTGTTTCTGGAAAAATGATATAAAAGTTCCAAATTACGGGATCCCTGGGTGGCGCAGCGGTTTGGCGCCTGCCTTTGGCCCAGGGCGTGATCCTGGAGACCCGGGATCGAATCCCACATCGGGCTCCCGGTGCATGGAGCCTGCTTCTCCCTCTGCCTGTGTCTCTGCGCCTCTCTCTCTCTCTCTGTGACTATCATAAATAAATAAAAATTTAAAAAAAAGTTCCAAATTACATATTATAAAAGCTTAACATATCCCCAAACTGTGGGCTGTATCCATAGACCAATAGCTCCAAATCACCTCGCTCTAAAACGACCCTATGACTTCATCTCTAGCCCAGAGGAAATGTTTTCATTTATGGTGTAAATATTTACTTGTTTTTTTCTGTCACAGCTCTTGTCTATTAGTAATTTGGCTAGTACGTGCTACTCAGCTGATGAATTTATTTAGAGGAAGGTTCAGTTCATTTTTTCACCTGCTGGCCTAATCAGTAGATAGAGCAGTGAAACTTGGTTTTGAATTTCAGACCAGCACTTTTTCTGTGGCCTCAGAAAACTTACTTAAATCCAGATTCTCACCAATAACACTGTTCCAGTCCTACATGCCTTAGCAAGTGATTGTAATGAGTGTATCAAATGAGAGACTTTAAAAATATGATAGGGGCACCTGGCTAGTTCAGTGGGAAGAGCATGTGACTCTTGATCTCGGGGTTGTGAGTTTAAGCCCCATGTTGGGTGTAGAGATTACAATAAAAAATAAAAGCGTTGACTTAAAAATATGGTAAATTATAAAGCCTTATACTCATGTGAGTCAGTATTATAAATATAAGCAGAGTTTCCTCTGAATAGAAATCCCTAGTGGAAGTTATGGGAATGGGATTTCTTAAGTTTTATGGGACATTCCAAAATGATAGAAAACAAAGTTGCAGGCTAAATATTTTATAATACTTTTTGGAATATGAACCTATCTTGTATTTACTTAATTTTAAATGTTAAAGTTACATTTACATTTATTTGCTTGGCAAATCACTGAGATAGTACCTATTTTAATATAAATGTACCTCATAATTAGAGGGTAAAATAATTTAGTATTCTCCCATTGTCCTCAAATTCTTAATTGTACTCTCTGTTGTCCCAATACTGAAAACAAGCCTAAATTCTAATAATTGAGAATCTGGTTTCTGGTTGGACAGGTAAAGAGCTTGGAAGTCCTAACTTCCAACCTCACAACAAAAAAGAAGCTGAAAACCTCAGCATCAACAACTCTTCTCTGATGTATCGGTGAATTAAGGTCACAAGGGAAACCAGCACCCCAAAAGCTGGAGAGACACTGACAGAAGCACAGCTTACTGGAAGCAGAAACTCCTTGCTGGAGGAGCATCAAAAAAGAGTATTTAAAGGAGAACCGACTAATTGTTAAGAGTCAGTGTGAACTACTTTAAGAGAGTAGCAACTCCTGGAAGCCTAGCCTTAGGGGAACATTCTCTCTCCATTTGCATGAATTTAAAACTTTCAGGAGTTTTACTTCCAGGAGCACCACTAGGTTCTCACTGTGAAGATCAAAGAAAAATATTTTCATTATTCCTGATAGGGAGGGGAATGGTAACTTTTTAGAAATGGTGCCGGAAAAGTTCTCTTCTCTTTACCAAAGGAAAAGATGGGGTAAACCTTACAGTTTACCTCAAGGGAAACTATTTTACCAGAATCTAACCATATGGGGGAAGGGAAACACCTACCTCCAGGCCCCTCTAGCCTTCCTGTCTCTTAGAGGTGTACAACAAAACAAAAAGGACTGAAAGACACTTGTGAGAGTCCTAGCCCAGGGGCACAGCTCACTAAAAAATTAAGACCTAATCATGAGATTATAGAACTCTTCTTCCCTTCCCATTTGACACCACATCAAAAGGATTCCTTATAATGACAAGGGATTACAGCTAATAAGAACTAGAAGGCTCAGACCCTATTTAAGGGATCTCTAGGGAAACTTAGTGACAACAGGGGAGACAAAAACAAGAATACCAAAATAAACTGTAGCCTCTGATACCACAGCTACAACAAGCAGTAAAAATAGGCTAATATCTAGCCACATAAACAAAACCTCACACTGAAGAACTGTTTACATCAGTTCTTTTTTTTTTTAAGATTTTATTTTATTTTATTTATTTTTAAAGATTTTATTTATTTATTCATGGGAGACAAACAGAGAGAGAGAGAGAGACAGAGAGACAGAGACACAGGCTCCATGCAGGGACCCGGGTCTCCAGGATCAGGCCCTGGGCTGAAGTGAAGGCAGTGCTAAACTGCTGAGCCACCAGGGATGCCATACATCAGTTCTTTTCACCTAACATGTCATGTCTAGCTTTCAACAAAAAAAATTACAAGTCATACGAAGAGAAAAGAGAACAGTTTGACAAATCAAGCATCAGAGTCAGACTTATATGGCAGGGATATTGTTGGAATTATTAGATCAGGAATTTAAAATATTTATAATGAATAAGCCAAGTACTCTAATGAAAAAGGAGGACAACATGCAACAAAAGAACAGATGAGTAATAGAAACAAAGAAATGGAAACTAAGAATTAAAAGATTGTAGATTTAAAAACACTGAAATGGAAATGAGTAATGCCTCTGATGGGCTCTTTAGCAGACTGGACATAGCTGAGGAAAGAATCAATGAGCTTGAAGATACATCAATAGAAACTTCCCAAACTGAAAAGCAAAGAGAAAAAAAAAGACTGAAAAAGAAAGGAACAAACTACCCAAGAAATGTGGGACAATTACAAAAGGTGTACATATGTATAATGGGACTATCATCACATGGAGAAAAAAGACAAAGGAACAACAGAAGAAATACCTGAAGTGATGATGGCTGAGAATTTTCCAAAATTATTGAGAGTCCAAAACCACAGGTCCAGGAAACTTAGAGAATACCAAGCAGGGTGAATACCAAAATTTCTACACCTAGGCATATTACATTCAAAATCCAGAAAATCAAAGATAAAATCTTGGGGGGGAAAAAAAAAGAACAAAAAAAAAAAAAAAACACTTTACCAAAGAAGAACAAGAATAAGAATTACACCAGATGTCTCTTCAGAAACCAGGCAAACAAGAAGAGAGTAAAATGTTGAAAGAAAAGACAATTCTGTAGCCAGCAAAATTATTCTTCAAAAGTGAAAGAGAAATAAAGACTCTCAAGAATTGAGGAAATTCATTGCAGTAGATCTGCCTAGAAAGAAATGTTAAAAGAAGTTCTTTAGAGAGAAGGTAAATTATGTAGGCAAGAAATAAATTCTAATATTAAAAACAAATATAAAATAAATTCTAATAATAAAAAACTGGAATAATCCCTAGCACATCTCCTACCACCCCAGTGTGCTTAGAATTGCTGGTTTGATAGCTAGTTTCCTTCCATCCCTACAGCTCATTTCTATTGCTACTGAACAAAAACAACAAAACAAAACAAAAACACTATGATAATGAGAAAAGTGACACAATTGTGTCATTTGATTTTCATTTGATTTTTCATTTCTCTAGTCAAGAAAAAGGGGAAAGCCCTGGATTTCTTCCAACCACCCCCCCCCCGCCCCCCGCCAACCGACCTACATCTTTGGGAAATATTCACTGAAATATTAATTGAAATAACAGGCAAATCCATTTTTATTTCTTTTATTGGAGCTAGACAAATTAAAGGAGTTGATTTCTCTCCATTTGGTTACTATTTGCTGAGTTGTCATCTTTGCCATTAATATTGAGAACATAGTTTTGCAAACAATTTTCTAAAGCAGGTATCAGCAAATTATGGCCCCATCACTTGTTTTATAAATAAAATTTTACTGTAACACAGCCATGCTCTTTCATTTATGTATTGTACTGTTTATGAAGATTGCATTATTTATGTATCATTATGTTGCTACTTTTGTGCTACAATGAAGTTAGTAGTTGCCACAAAAATCATCTGGCCAACAAGACCTAGGATGTTTACTATCTGACCCTTTACAAAGAAAGTTTGCCGGTCCTTGTTATAGAGGAGGAAAGGGATTGCCAGCTTACAGAAATTAGCACCCCTCCCATCTTTTGTTCTTACACTACTGTGAGCACTGTGCAAAACAGATATGGTGAGACCTCAATATATGGTGGTCTCTTGGTGAGATCTTTTTAATACTAACCTCAGTAACTCTTTGAGGATAATTAACTAGTCTTCTCTTTCTTATAGTTGAGCAAATCACTAGTGTGATACCCACAACACTTGGATCTTCTTTCAGTAGGAAAATGACCATCCTCAGAATTCCTGACTCTACGCAGTTTGTGATTCTGGCAGAGATAATGTATTTTCTCACATTCTATCCAGTTTCTGCCTGGAATGTGAGTAAGGTCATAAAGCACCTTACAATGCTTCAGAGGAATGTGTGTGTTACATTTTCAGTCCAATACATAGATTACTGAATCCCATGTACAAAATGAGCAAGACGTAGTCACAGCCATAGGATAGCTGAATGTTTACCTTAAAGGGAAACTTACTGCCTCATCACAGCAGTGAAGTTGGGCTACATCTTGTACCCTAATCAAATATCTGTTTTCTTCTGATAGAGGCTGTGAAATCAAAAACAAAATTAGAAACATTCATAAATTTGTAGAAAATAAAAAGTTCCACTCCTGCAGAACTGTTCTATATCCCAGAAACTGTGTTGAGTAGAACTCTGTTGAATTATTAAAAAGTGAATATTTTTATTATTGACAAAATGGGTTTTCTTTACAAAGTCCACAGAACTCAGAATGAAAACTATATTTGATGGTGTTGTCCAATTCTTAAAAGTACCAGAAATTATGGTTTTATTTATAAATGCTTTAAATGCTTTCCTAGTATTAAAAAAAAGAGGGGGGGTGGTAGGGAGCATGTAAGAAGGGATCAAGGAAAGGAAAAGAATGGATTGTTAAAAATTCAGAAGCTGGGCCCTTGTACTGATTTAACCATGAGAGGATCACTTGGTGTGAACAGTGATTCAGAAGTAAGATCGGGCTCTGTGAGTTCCAAGATTTTGGACTTTTTGTAATCCAGTCAACTCCACTCTCCCTACCAAAATTTGCAGATCTAAATTCAAACAAAATAGCTCCATCTTGTTTCCCCAATTTGACCAAATAAAAATATTTCCAAAAAGTTGGTACCTTAATTCAACATATTTCATATATCGAGTTCCTACTATATGCCAAACATTAGAGGATATAAATCATAGCTCATACCTGATGGAGCTTCAGTCTCATGAACTAAGGAGTGGTAAAAAAAAAAAAAAAGTATGACAGAGATCTTCAGGGTGCTGTAGGATACCAAGAAGAGGGGAACTCACAGCTGGAGATGTTGGCAAACTTTACAAGGAAGGTAATGATTGAACTGGATTTTTAAAGGACAAATAGTTTATCCAATAGCATGAGAAAGAAGGCAATTTCAGAGAAGGAAAAGCATGGGCAAAGCACAAGTGTGTGGAGAAAGGCTAATGCAATTGCAGAACTATGAGATGATTTGTGTGATTTGATCATGAAGTGGGAGGCAAGGCAGTAAGAAAGAAGGAAGAGTGGAACCAGATGATATCCTATAGTTAATAACTAACAGAGGACTCTTGAGATTTTTTTCAGATGTCCTCAGTGTACAGAATCCTACACCAGGCACGATATACAGGAAAGTATAAAATAATAGGAGTCATGGCCCCTTTCCCCAAAGGAGGTCATGTTCACAGAAGTACCAATCAAGGAGCTGAGGCTGTAGAAAAGTTATGGGGGAGGGTCAAGTCCACTTGCACTTCTTCTCATATGCATCCTTACCGCTATCAAGGATGTGAAATGTGAAAGCTTGCTGGCACATGGCATGAAGCAGGCATTCAATAGATGTTAGCTGAATCAAAATCTGCATGTCTCCTTTTGCCAATGATGTGAGGTTAAAGTCACGAGCATGAGATGTAATGAGTAGGTCAGAATACGCACCGGGCATCCCCGCACGATTCTCTGTATGTCTGGCAGCTGATCTTTCATCCTGATGTTTTGCTTCATCTAGTAAACAAAGTGATTTTAAGCAAACTAAAATTGGAAAGTTTTTATACATTAAAAACAGGTTTAAAATATTTTATGGCACTTGAGACAGGGCTCAGTATTTTCATAAACTTAATAAGAATCTCAATTTTGTGTCCCCAATGTTTTAAAACAAAGAGGTAAGTGACAAGACTGTATTTACAAAGTATCTTCAGGGCATATATATTATCAGTTTACATTCAGCCCAGATGCCCATGTGATATGCACATCACAACTATATTTTCTGAACGATAGTCCTGTTTTCCAAGATGCCAAATTCTTTCAGAGGATAATTATGATTGCTATAGTTACGGAGGCAGACAAGTTCATTAATAAGAAGTACCTTCAAAAACAAAGGATTTTACTTTTTTCTTTTAGTTATCTAGAAAAATCAATCCAAATATTCAGTTCTTCAAACTTCCATAAAAATAAAAGTTTTATTGCACTTATACAGATACCTGAAAACATTGTCTCCTGTTGTGTGGCTTAGAAAAGCTGCCTTCGTGCTCAAAAATCACTGAACCCAATGGTTTCACATGAAAAGGAGGAAAGACTTTGAAGTAAAGAACACCACGAAAGGATAAGGCATTTCAGGATCTTTGAGTCAGTACCACAAAGCATTGTAACATTTTTAAAGAACATGAAGGAACCCTCATCAGCATCCAACCTGATCTATATAACTTTTATATTTTTTGATTTGGTCAATTGCAGTGGTCAAGTCCCCACGGTCAACGTGTTCTGCAGGAGTGTGAAGCCTCAGAGCATAGAGAAGATTAATATATTCTTCGAATCTTCGGGATGGGTACAAAAGCAGCTCTGCGAGGCTGAATAAGGCATAGAAAAGGGAAACCTGGTCGCTCCCTGAAGATCAAAGTGTGCCCTGTCCTTGGGCCACCCCCACTGTGTGCTCCCTCAGAACTTACCTCAGCATTTTGGTAGCAATGGTCTTATCATGCCTCTTCAGGAAAGCACAGAATGCTGGTATCATTTCTCTGCACTAAAGGTGAGCATTATGTCAAAAATTTGCTCTGTAATACGGTTGAAAAGCCTTCTGTTCCACCAGGCAAGCATGATCTATGAAGCACTCAAAGCAGAAGGGCAGCAAGTACATCTAACCAAAGTATTATTAGTACTATTGGTGCTTCCTAATATACTAAGTGCAGTGTATTAATTTTATCCGAAATTACCCTATTCGGTGAACTTAATTTTTTTTTATTTTTTATTTATGATAGTCACACACACACACACACAGAGAGAGAGAGAGAGTGGCAGAGACACAGGCAGAGGGAGAAGCAGGCTCCATGCACCGGGAGCCCGACGTGGGATTCGATCCCGGGTCTCCAGGATCGCGCCCTGGGCCAAAGGCAGGCGCCAAACCGCTGTGCCACCCAGGGATCCCCTATTCGGTGAACTTAGTACAGACAAAATGAACTCTGCAATCAGGTAGGTCTGGATTAAAATCAAAAATCTAATTTAATTCTCTTTAATTCTACATGACCCCGTCAAGTTATTTAACTTCTCCGAGCCTTGGTCTTACATGGATATCCTAGCTAACTCTTGTGGTGATGAGGGGGAAAATCCTATCCACAGAGTACTTGTCAGGCAGTAAATGCTGTCTCCACAGTAAAAAGCTATTAATAGTATTCACTGTCATACTGCTGTTAACTGTGTTTTCCATAGTAACTGTGCTAAATGTCTGCCTTAAATAGTTTTCATTCATCACCATTAGAGCACTCAGGAAATCACCTCATTTTTCTCAGTACATATGTGCCAAAAGATGCCCGTAATGCTAATTTCTAGAAGTCAAATATACACTGGTTGTAATATTAATAGCTAACATTTACTGAGTACTTACTTCTCTGCATGCCCCACGCTGCTAAAAGAGACACATTATTATCCCTGACTATACAATTTTGGCATCAATTTGTTTACAATATTATGTGACACTTTGTCCCCATTCTTGTCCTAAAGGTTGGGTCTATGAAATTGCCTTATTCATAAACCTTTCACATAATTCTGTTGTCCAGCAGTATTTAAACTCCCTAATGGAGCAAGAAGAATACTGCAAAGAAGATGTCTGAGGTCAGGACTTGTTCAAAGGCCCTCCAGTTGCCAGGCCTTCCCCCCAGGGCCTCAGAATGGATGGGTGAACACAGCCAAAGTGCATGTAGTAGACACTGGCAGCAGCGGAAGGTACCCTCACCTGCTGCACTTTTGATACAAATTGGGGAGGGAAGAAAGAGACACCTCACTGCCATCAGAAGAGATCCCAACAAGAGCAGCGCATGACACAGAAGGGAGCTGCATATCCCCGCTCGCCCACGGACAGCTTAAGTCACGACAGGAAGATCGTTCATAGCGAACTCTCAAGGAGTGGAAGACCAAGAAATTCCTTGCTTCAGAGTGAAATTTCACAAACTGGGCCTCTTTATTCTGAGAAACATGGAATATTAATTCCTCTTCTCCATCAGAGAGTTGAACTTGTCAAGGCCGCAGAGGGCTGTGCGGGCAGAGTAGAATCCGGGCTCTCGGTCTCGTCCCTACCTAAGTGTTAAATGTTTTTCTCTCACTGAACCAAGGGTACCTGGGGCGGGGGAAAGCCTGGCAATCTGTAGGATCCGTTCGGTCCAACAGCCAGTTCCTAGGTCCTGCTGTATCACGCACTGTGCGAACCCTCAGGGACACAAGATTAGATAAGTCCGGGTCCCTGGCCTCAAAGACCTCACGGCGAACTGGAAGCTAGGAGTGGGGAAGAAGTCTTTCTTAGGAATTCTAGTCCTTTGGATTGCACACGAAACTCCCTTTCAAGCTCGGATGGCAACTCCAGCATTACCTTCTCCGTAGTTCTCAGAACAACCGGGTAACTGTTGAAGGAATTGGTCTATGTGTTCAACTGGCTTCCAAACTTGAGGAATATTTCCGCCACGCAGTGGGCTGGGCCCCATTCCTGCAGCCTGTCTCTCAGGTGGTCTAGAAACTGCCTGCCCCTGCCGGGCGAGAAAAGCGTGCCTGGGACTTGCCGGCGGGACAACCCCGAAACGTAGGAGGTGCCCCGCGGTCGAGGTGCGCCGGCAGGGCTGCGGCGGGGCTGCGGGCCGCGGGGCGGGTCCCGTCCTCCTGATTCCCGCGGCGGTTGCTGCAGGTGGCCTGGGAGGCGCCCCCGCCGCGCCCCGCCCGCGCCCCCCGCGCCCCCGCCCGCGCCCCCGCCCCCGCCCAGGCCCGGGCTGGGCCGCCGCCGTCCTCTGCCTCTGCTGGGCCCGCGCGGGGAGGGGCGCGAGCAGCTCCTCTGTGGCCCGCGGGCGCTCGTCGGCCGGAGCCCGCCTTGGGGTCCCCGGCTCAGGACCCTGCGGACCTGGCCCCGGCAGTCCTTCGTTCTCCTTCCCTTCGCTCAGCCAGACGCCGCGATGAAGAGCGGGCCAGGCAGCCCCCCTTCCTCCCGCCTTGGGCGCCAGCGGGACCCCGACAGGACCCGGCCGAGCCCCAGGCTGGCAGCGGGGCGGGCCCGCGAGGCGGGCGGGGGCGGGGGCGGGGGCGGGGGCGGGGGCCGCTCCCCGGGCGCGCAGCCCCGCGGCCGCAGGGCTCCGGGAAGGGCCAAGGCCGAGCCTCCCGACGGCTTCTGGAACACGGAGGCGTGGCTGCCTCGGACGGCAGAAGGACTCTTTGAAAGAAACACCTCTTCGGGGCTTACCTGTTGAGACTTAACATCTGCACAACGTCCGAGAAGAGGGCCCGGACGCGGGCCGCACGGAGAAGCGCCCTTGCGTAGACGCCTCTCCGGATTGCAGGTCTCCACTAGGTGCCCTGCCCCAGAGGGGCTCCCGGACCGCTCTCCACCGCTTCCCAGCGGGTCGGTGCGGAGGCAGGCGGAACCCCCAGGCACACAGGATGCCTCCCCAGGCGACAGTCTCAGAGGAGGCGGAGAACCGAGGGGCCGCCCTTGGGCTCTGCAGTACGCGCCGTGGAAGGGGCCCGGACCGGGCACCGTCGAGGACCCGGGACCACTGCCTGCCCCTCATCAGGCCAGCGATCGCCCTCGCGGAGACGGGACTGAGTCTCGGCCCCTGAGAGCCGACTGCGGCCCCCGTTTACCCACCTCCCCCCCCCCCCGCTCCACTGTCCATCTGTCGGTGACGTGGGCTCGGTGCTGACCACACGTGGTGCGAGCACAGTCCTGCCTTCACGGCAGTGACCGTCCAGTGAGGAAGCCTTTGGGTTGTGCCCTCTCTCGACTGCTTTCCTATTTCTTTTCCCCCATGTTTTATTGATTTATACCGTTGTATTGATTATTCTGCAGACGGCAGCACTGACATGAGCTAGCCCTCTCATTAACAACTAACCCGCTTCTCAGAGGCATCTATGAAACACAAAACTCATGCACTTCTTTCAGTATTTGGGAAAAAGGACCCTAAAATGGAACTGAATGCATCTGGCTAGGTTGCCAAATGTTATCTACGTTTGAAAGTCCTGTTTTATCCTTTAATGCAGAGGGAAAAGTCATTCACTGGCGTAAAGAAATTCCACACCCTATTATTATGTATGCCATTTACACATATGGGGCAACTAATGTTCAGTACTGGGAATAGGTTAATTCTTTTTCTTTTATCTGTACTTTTCGAAAACTGAAAAATGAGTATCTTTACAACAGAAGACAATTATAATATTTAAATTTTAGAATTGTAATGGCCTTATATTTGAACTTAGAACACAATTTTTCCCCTCCAACCCTAGTATGCCCCAAACTGCCCCAAATAAAATATGACAATACTAAGTGTAATAATGTGAACTTCACCCAAAACAAATCATACCATAAATTCATGAACCAAAATTAAAATGTAAAAGTAATTTAGGAGAAAATTCCAAAAACTCACTCTATGGAATACTATAAACACACTGTTTTCAGCTAAGTGTTACCTAATGAATTAAAAAAAATAAATAAAACATTTGTATCCCACCTGGCAGCTGTCTTGGAACCCATATTACTTTTTTTTGCATACATTTAAAAAATTTTTGGAGTCTTCCAATATTTGTAATCATTTTGAATTAAGGCTTCAGTTGCCAAACCTTTCCTTGTTGTCTTAAAACCAACGTCAGGTGTTATGACCAGTAGCGGGATGAGACAATGTTCTTCATGGCACCATGTGAATGTGAACCCCCTGTCTGTAGTGAATCCTGGGGGTGGATCTGAGGGTGCACAAGTGCCCACGCCACAAGGTCCACGCCTTCACCACCTGTAGCAGGAGGATTCACCCAGCGTACAGAGGCGCTGGGGTAGGAGCTCCAGGGCTGAGCTCCAGACCACGGAATTCAAGTTTCTTTCTACCCTGTCCCCCGGCTGTCTGACCTTAGGGAAGCGATTTAAGTGTTCTTACTGGAGTTCCTCGTCTACAAAACGTGGTTGCTAATGTCTACCTTAAAGGATTCTGAGAACGAAAATATGATGATGAATTTGTGAATGTGTGATGAAGAAAGGCAAAAAGGTACTGCATGTCAGGGCAGGACAGAACAAGCTTTGGCCTGTCTGCAGCCTCCTCCACATACTACCTTTTATAAACAGAAGGACTGGGCCCTCAAAGTTATATTGATTATCCTCAGACTAGAACTCAGACCACCAGCTAGGAGGTGTTAGAAATTGTGACCCTTTATGTCCATGTGCCATTTCTTTAAATTCTGTCCTCGTGTTATATTAGAAAGCAGAGTAGCACAGAGATAGCTCTTACCCCCAAGATGTTACACTGCCATCCTCTTAGTTTGACTTCTCAGACCAAGACTTTCTCAAAAGAAAAATCTACCCAGTGGATTCCCTGAATTATATTTAGGTTTTTAAAATTCCCCTTAAGGGAAACTTTCAAGAAAAAAAGAACTAATCAGAATAAAGACTGAAGGGTTTTGTTTGTTTGTTTGTTCCCTTGTCTTTTTCTTTTGGTCAGGAGCAAAGCAATGGAAAATTCTGTGTAGTGATCGGCTTACCAGTTTAACCAGCATCTCCAAGTTTGGATCGTTTTTGCTGAGACTTGATTTTGTGTCCTGAGGGCTGTCTTCTATAACATTTCTTTCCTGAGAATTAAATGCAGACTTGATTATGTGGGGGCAGACCTTGGGATGTCTGAATGCCCAGGGGGTGCTGTGCCCACAGGAGGCCTCCAACAGCTAGCTGCCTGCCTTCAACGCCACTGTACCCCAGACAAAATTAATTAAGCACTTGACAAATTTGATGCCTCTCTTAAATTAAAGCTTATGTTTAAAAAAAAAATAACCTTTAGCTTCCTAAAAATGACATTACACTTGAGAAATGAAATTCAGGAAAACCCCCTTCTCCCTTGGGGGGCAGGAGAGTGACACGGCTCCTCAGCAGCTCCTCCAAGGCTCCCGAAATCCCACACACTCCAGGCTTCTGCCTCATTCTGCTCTGTCACTTGTCAGTTGAGGGCACATGGCTTATCTTATGTTTAAAATTGCCAGAAGAAAAAGCTCACAGCACTTTGTAAAATCCACTTCTTTTTTTAATCTAATAAAAATGTGTCAGAAACAGTTCACATGCTCTCTCTGGACCTGTTCCCACATTTAAATATAGCTTAATTATTTTTTCACTTTCTTTGTTAGTTGTTCTTGTAGCTTCCATATAAATTAGCACATTAAAAAAATACCAAACAAACAAAAAATAAATAAATAAAAAAAAACCAAACAAACCAGTCCTGGATGCGTGGGTGGCTCAGTCTTGGTTAAGCCACTGGCTCTTGGTTTCCACTCAGATCATGATCTCAGGGTCATGAGATGGAGATTGCGTCAGGCTCTGCACTGTGCATGGAGCCTGCTTAAGATTCTCTCTCTCTCTCTCTTCCTTCCCCCCTACCCCTTGGCTCTATCTCTCTCGAAAAATAAAAATAAAAAAATAAAATATAAAATAAAATAAAGTAAAATAAAAAATAGTCCCACCTGCTGCCTGCAGGGTCCACTCTAACAGGGGAACAATAGCCCTGCGTTGGTGGTGAGAGCTAATGGGTGATTCCTGGCCACACTGCTGCCCTTCCTGGTGGAAGATAAAAGTACTCATGGTAACCCCTTGAGATCTAGGGGTGAGACTTGAAAAAAAACATCAATTTACAGCCGAGACTTGTTTTATTCCCTTACTCCCTCAGGCAAAATGGAGTTTTTAGTTAGTATCTGTAGCTGTTCTTTACGGCTGCCTGAAGCCTTTTGTCAGAGCCCCAGGGCCCAAGCCGCAGGCAGCCAGCTCCTGCCTGGGGGGCAGGAGGCCCCCCCTGAGCCTGAGCAATGCGCAGCTGCCCCAGAGTCTCCCCCACCCTTTCTCTTCCCTGCTCTGTGGCTGTCCCGTCAGCCTGCCGTTCACTGACACATATGCCGGGCGGTGGGGATCTACTTTGAATTTTGATAAAATCATTCAGTTTCTGCGAAAGAAACACATTCTCTTCTTTCAGAATAAATCTTGGTGCTGGTGACTTATAGAGAGGCATGAAAACTTCAAGTAGCCCGTGGTGACACTGGCTGTTGTATGGGTAGAAGTGGCTGCAGACATGAAATGAAAATTAAATTCAAACTGGCCCAAGAGTAAGAGGACCTAAATAGTACAGAATCGAACGTGGATCTCACAGGTCAGGGAGACAGCCGGGTCTAGGACGCCATCCTATTGTACGGGTTCACAGGAGTGCTGAGCCCCTCAGCTCAGGTGTTGGCCTGGCCCCTTAGACCACCCCGGTTAGGTGGAACTTGCTCACTCCTACTGGGGCTTCATTTCACCTCTGGCTCAGCAGCAGCTATTTTTATTAAATATAAAGTTTTCTTTGTGGATAGGAAATTAATTTGGGGGAAAAAAGGAAATTAATTTGGCATAGTAATTTTGTTTGAATCTAAAAATAGCAAGTTTTTTCATTGTATACAATCCATCTAGGTTTTTAAAAAATTTTAGCCTTCTTTTTTTTTTGGAAAGAGAAGGGGGAAGAGCAAAGAGAGAGAATCTCAGGCAGGCTCCACACCCAGCACAGAGCTCCATCTCACCACCTGATCATGACCTGAGCCAAAATCAAGAGTCGGACACTTAACTGGCTGAGACACCCAGGAGCCCCTAAGACTATTTCTAAAAATATTTCATCCCTTATTTTATTTTCAGGTGTGAATTCAGAGGAAGTAACAGGAACAACAAACTTGGCACATTTATAAAGGAACCATTATTTTGGGCTGGTGAGTCTTTGCCTTGGATCTCTCCGTGACATATAAGGCAGACCTCTACTTACATGGTAAGAATTTTCCTAGCTTGCTTGCCTTGTCCAGATACATCCTAGTTACTGCTGATACTTCTCCCAGAAGTCATTCAGCTGCCTGAATTAGGGGCCCGAAATAGTTGTGAAAATGACAGATACAGCTCAAGAACAGCTCTGATTCTGGCTGTAGCCTGTCGCCATGGTTATACAGTATCAGTGTAAACACTATAGCTACACAAAACCAGGAGTGACAACTGATGAGGCAGTAGTGGATAGGTAGGATCTGATGGGCAGATAGTAGGTAAGTAGGTAGACAGACAGACAGACAGACACACACATATACATGTATCTGGGCAGAGTCTGGGCCTTCTGGGTGGAAGGTATGCCCTGTCTGGTCTTGCCTTCAGACATAGCTCCATGTGTGTGTGTCTGGTCCTGGATTTGGCAGGCACATCCAAATCCCTCTTACAGAATTCCCTATGGAAGGGTCTTTAAAACAATTCTCTCAGAAGCAATTACTTTTCATTTCTGTGCCTGTGAGGAAATGCTCCAAGTGACCATTGTAGGTGTTAGAGTTTCCAGAGATGGTTTTCATCTATTGTCACGTCTTTCAAATGTAAAATAAACACTTCAGGGGGTGCCTGGGTGGCCCAGTGGGGTAAGCATCTGCCTTAGGCTCAAGTCATGATCCCAGAATCCCAGATTGAGCCCCAAATCGGGCTCCCTGCTCAGCGGGAAGCCTGCTTCTCCCTCTTCCTCTGCCCTTGCCCCGCTTCATGCTCTCTGTCATAAATAAATAAATAAAAACATACATACATACATCTTTAAAAAAGAAACACTTTAGAAGAGGAAGCACTGGTCATTTTGTCCTTCAAGTTTCCTTGCTTCAAAGATGAACATTTCTGGAGTCTGTATGTCTGGCCTTGGGGGTGACAGCTTTGTTCTCAGGAAGAACGGTGGGTGGAAGAACTCCAGTGATGTTTCCACAGGTCGGGGATGATGCAGATGTTGTAAGGGCCTTGGAAGAATTTGGAACCCACGTGATGTGGTTGCATGTTGAGCATCCTCTTTAGTGAAGCAAGGGAAAGTGAGTGGTACTAGAATCCTGAGAGCTGTTGTTCAAAGGCTTTCCAAAGGCTGAAGGATGGATGGAGATAACATCCACCTTTTGGGGAGACTAAAACCCAAGAATCTCAGAGGATAATAGCTGCTATAATAAGGCAAAAGGCCTCTGAAAAGCAGAAGAGAAATCTGGATACTCATTTTGGTGTTCCCGCCCCCTCTCGCACATCCTGCTAATAGGCACCAGTCATGCCACATCTTCTGCTTCTGTGCAGACTTTATCTACCTCAAAGCAATGACCGTGGGCAGCCCCGGTGTGTCCTAGTTTCACCAAAAAAGTGTCCTGGGCTGCAAATGAAAACAGTTTCTCTTTAGTCTGTCCCAGGACTCCACTGGGTGAGCTGCATGATGCAAACTGCTGACTCTTCTCCTGTGCCTGGACGGTGCCACTCCGGTAGATGTGCGTGCCTTCCGCTTTCAAGGGGCTTAAATGTCACTCTTGTTATGAAACTACAAAACACCCTTTTTAATAATAATCCATGAAAGGGAAGTTCTTAGGGGAAATGACAAGTTGAAAGCTTTCCAAGTAGAATTACCCTTATTGTTTATGGATTTCTTAACCACATGTGTCTAATGTACAGGGAAATAATGGCTTAAAATTGCAGCAATAACTTTACCTTTGGGAGTAAACTGAACGCTGCCTTTGGGTCACATTTTGTCGGAATAACATTTTCTTCAAGATCCTGGCTCCCTTTACCACATTTCTTCAGCAGAAAATCTGACAAAAATTCCAGAGGTTTGTCCTAAAAAAATCCACCCCCCCAACACCAAAAGAAAAAAAAGAGATAATTTCTGATTAAAACATTCATCTGGAATACGGACCAATACAAGTGCAGCAGGAAAGAGAACATATTTTTGGTAGTGTCGTCTTCTTTCTATCTAATTAAGAGGCTAGAAAGCAAAGTATTATTCGATTAAAGTCTAAAAATGGGTTGTAGTTATTCCCGATTCTCTTATTGTCACAATCCAGTTAGGATGTCAAGGTCTTGCAGGAGGGTCTCAAGATCTTTGGAACCACGTGGCCCAAGGTGGCCCAGGTCAGCACCAAGGCCACTCGGGGAACGGGGGTCCTGCTGTCTCTGGGGGGATGAGGGATGTAGCAGCAGGATGACCAGGCACAACAGACTAGGACACCTCCACATCCTGTTTCCTCTCAGGCTACCAGTGTGAGCACCCATGAAATTACATCATACAAGATGATTTTAAAATAATTCGTTTGGCAGTAAGTACACTGAAATTAGAGTAAACACGTTTAGTAATTCTTTAGTCTTTCAGGAGACAGGGCAAGATCTTCTAAGACCTCAGGGTCATCCCTGTGAACATCCCTAATCAATGTATCAGCAAAGCCCCCCTGCCACCCAGGGGGTGGGGGAGGCTGTACTTGGTGGGCTGCCAATGGGTAGCTAGAAAGTGAGAAGCTGGGTCTTCAGAGAAGACAAGTCGTGGCTAACAGCAGCTTCTCGGACTCCGCACTCTGCACGGCTGACTCTGGAGATGCCAGCTGCTGACCCAGGCAGCCAACTTGAAACCAGGGCAGACCCACGTACAAAGGCAATGTTAAGTTTACCCACAGAGTAGAATTGCTATAGAAGAAGACAAGGATTGAGAATCTTTCCTGGAGAACTAAAGACCTTGTATATATAGCATCATTATGTTAATCCCCACCCCCGTCCTGTCCTGCTCTCAATTTGCCCAGCCCACAGCTGCATAGCTCATGGTCCTAGAGCCTCGCCATTGTCTCGAGGCAGACAGGGGGCCTGTAAACTCTCCTATTTCCTGATGTGTGGACTGACTTTTCTGGGAGAGTAGCCAAGATTGGTTTCTGATAAAAATGCTTCTTCACACTTTCCCCATGCCTGCCCCCAACCAAACTATTGATTTATTTATTCCTTTTCTTTCGCGTTCTCTTTCTCTTCCCCTCTCAGCCAGCCTTCTTTGCCTTTCATTTTTTTCCATCTGATTTCATGCTTTCTTGGTTTTCCTATCATACTATTAATTGTTTAAACCGTTGAGTAATGTTTATGTGAAACATAAAGCCACTAACATGTTGTTTAAAGAAGTCACTTCTGACTGAAATTAATCACGAGACAGAAAACAATGCACGGTGTAATGAAGTTTTAAATAACCTAGAAGATGTTCCCACTTGGCTATTTCCTATATATAATACATCTTGGGCCCAGAATTTCTCAGTGACTGACCTGATGTAATTTCTCAGGGAAATTGTGCCTCCAAAGGAGTACCCCCCACACACATACACACACACAAATAAGAGCAAACTAAAAATGTATTTAGTGTTGGGTTTTTAAAGTTTATGTTCTTCAAAAAAACACTTACAGAATTATCTTTTGAAAGTTCCATCAATCCATCAGCCAGAGCTTGTGAAATTTCTTGGTTATCCAGAATGTTAGCCATATTCATGTTGTCAAAAGTAAATTGCCCTGTAAATATATAAAGCCATATGCCTCGTAATTAATTTATGTAGGAGATGTGATCAAGAAGAAAACAACTCAGTCCTCACAGGTGCTTTTTAGTAGATAAAAAATGTGAAGAATAAAAATTAAAATTCTATTATGCCATGGGAATTATCCACCATGATAAAATATAAATTGAGCAAGAGTAACTAAATGTAAAACATATGCAAAAGTACCTACCCTGGTAAGGCTGATATTAAATAGAATCTATAAATTGGACAATAAGGAGAGAAGATGTGAACATAAACCTTTTAAGTTTAAATTTTAGATTCTCAATCCCACCAAAACTTCCTCCTCCCTCCCCTGTATGTTTGTGCTCAAGTACATAAATACTTTAAGTCTACAGCAAATAATATACATCTGTAGTTACATAGACATGTTTTATAGTTTTTTAATATTTTGAACAATGTGCATTTATATGCAAATAATTTTATTCCATTTAAATTCTCATAGCTTACAAATAAATATCATCAAAAAAATACTTCTATCGGGCAGCCTGGGTGGCTAGGCAGTTTAGCGCTGCCTTCAGCCCAGGGCCTGATCCTGAAGGCCTGGGACCGAGTCCCACGTCGGGGTCCCTGCATGGAGCCTGCTTCTCCCTCTGCCTGTGTCTCTGCCTCTCTCTCTCCTCTCTGTGTTTCTCCTGAATAAATAAATAAAATATTTTAAAAAATAAAAATAGAAAAGGAAAAAAGAATTCCTTAAAAAAAAATACTTCTATCTTGAAAAAGCTAATTTTTCCTGCTTTTCTCTTTGGTCCTTGGTATCTATGAAAAAACAAAAACAAAAACAGGAGAAATAATGTCTCCCGATTTATATTCTTATGACCATTTTTAAATATTGGTTGAACATCTGCTAAATGTGGTCAAGTGGATAGTATATCAAACCATGAAGACAACTCCCTGTTTTGGAGGCATTTATGTAAAGCAATGCAGAACATAAATTGACATAAAATATATCCATGCATACTTGTGTGCTATAGCTCTTGTGTAGACAGAAATTGTGGCAATAGGACCTTAATAATAAGTAGGGCAGGGAGGGAAGAAGGAAGCGAGGCATAACTATTAATGACTTGATTTTGAGGGCATTTTAGTCAGATGGGAAGAGTTAAGGATAAATTGAATAGGTAATAAAAATGGGGGGTCCTTTGCGCAGATGATAAACAAAACAAAAAAAAACTTCATTATAATGAATGGACTGATTTAGGGGAAGATCTGGTTGACACAGAATATGGTTTCCAAGACTCTAGTGTGATAAATAAGTCATGAGTAGGGAGTGCAAATGGGATGATAAATTCAGTGATGTCCAACAGGCTCAACAGAGGACCATAGAGCCCATCACCAAATCGAGTATTTTATATGGAAAATACACAAAACAACATTGTAGAACAATTTAAGTAATGGGCGCTGTGTCTAAGAATACCTGAACTTTTAGAGCAAATTGTGGTGGGAAAAGGGGCAGAGCCCTCTGGGTTAGCAAACCCTCAGAGTTTGGTCCAGGTTAACAACTGACTGGCATGGCATTAAGACGGTCCTATTTAAAATGAACTAGCTTCCCCATTTTGAAGATGAATATTTTTGCTCTCAGTGGATATTCACTACATTTGAAAGGAGATATGAAAAACAAAGGAAATAAAGTTTTACTACACAGGTATAAAAGACTTTTGCTTCCTAACCTTGTATTATCCACTCTAGATCCGGAACCACCTTCGTGATGAACCTGCAACAGAAGCAGCACGAGCTCTTACCTATTATCCTGGCACTGATATTCTTCTGCAACTCCTTGAAGAGAGGACTCAACTGCTTCCTTACTGATTTCAAGGTGTCTTCCAGAAAGTCTGTGACACGGGACCACGTGTACAGCTTTGATTCGCTGAAGTAGATGGAACATGGAGCCCTTTCTGGTCGTCCCAGCCAATCACTGAGAACTGACATTATTTTCTCCTTTTATTATTGTGGGCTGGAGCTCAGATGAAAGAATTCTTCATGTTTATGGTACAACAAAAACTTATTTGTATTTATAGTAGGCATGTTATCCTTTCTCATTAGAAGACTAAGATAAACACCCATTGTCTGCTTTCCAAGGTAAAATTCGAAGCTCAGGAAGGACACAGTGAATAATTTCAAATGCCTATCTCTTCTTTGATAGGTAGGGTCGACATATTATATTTGAAAAAAAAATTAAGTAGCTTCTGGATTTGTATATCAGGAAGCAGAGTAGGCAAGAAGGTGATGCTTTTTCTTTACATCCCAAAATGAACATACAAGACAACCCCACTCTGCCCAGTTTCCCCACCATGTTCTCCAAAGTCATCTTGGGCTAGCTGGCCCTGTGGCTTTCTTACTTCACATCCAGCTGCTCTCTCTCTCTCTGAACATCTCTACATGACTGTAGTGGGTGCTTAAGGAAGCTCTCTCGTTGGAACATCAATTACTAAATGATGCTGTGGCATGTTAAATCTGATTTTCTGTCCTCACTGGATAGACAGTCTCATTTGATTCACCTTCCCCCATTTTTGTTGATAAACATGTACAACTCTTTCTAATGTATTTTTCCTGAAGAAAACTATGAAGAAGAGAGGGAAAAGGAAGATGAACAGAAGGAAGAGAAGACAGAGGGGTAAAGGAAGAAGGCTGCTCCATCCAGAACAGTGTTTGCACTGAGCTCCACCCCGCAAGGCTGCCATCCTCTCTGCACGAGGCCCATTGAGCTATCACTTAGTAATGTGACTATGTAACTACAATAAACAAGTGGCTTCTGCTATCAGGTCAATGCTCTTTTCGTAGATACATGGACTCTTTTCCCTTACAGGTTTCCAATCATGCCGGTTCCCCCAGGCTTGAAACTCCCTTGACATTTGGGATTAGAGACATCATGCTTTATATAGTTTCAATGTGGCCCCAAACCCCGTGTAATAGGAGGCCAGGGAGTTTTAAAGGGAGAATTGTCCCTGCCACTTTAGCAGAGCAATGTGGATCTCTTGTTGGTCAGCCAATGTTACATCTGCATTTAATATTTGCAGCTTCAATTTCTAAATGAAACTTTGCTGTCAGCTCTATATTTTATCTTTGTGTTTCCTCTCAGATAATGCAATTGAATTGGAACCTGAGCAAGCCCCTTCACCATCTCTTTATAGTTGTGATTCTCATTTCCAAATGAAACCATATTAATCATATCTCCCTAAGAAAAATTATTCTTTGTACTTATTATTCCTCTAGACAAGCAACTATACATCTTTAACTATTAAAAATGATGTTTTCAACAGAGTTTGTGTACATCATGGTTTGAAGCAAATATTTGCAATAAATAATCCCTTTCTAAGCAAATGAAATGACAGTGGGCAGTGGGAAATGACACAGTTTGGGTAGTGACAGCATTCCTTTAGAGAAGGAATGGAAGGCAGTAAGTGACATGGGCCAGAAGGCTTATTATTATTAGCTGTGCTTTGTCTTTTGGTGACCTAGGAGCAGGCGGATGTCACTGGGCACCGTGCTCAGTCCCCATATACATTTACTGTGTTGGTAAGAGCCTGTTGCAATTCCCATTGGGGCAGTAAAGAACGTGCCAGTTAGCTGAGACAGCTGGGAAAGAACTTCTATTCCTGCCTCTGCAGAGTCAAAAATACTTTCATTAGCTTACTCATAGGTTTTGCCTTGGAACAGTTAAGTATTACTTAGGAGTGCTAAGCTGGCTAGGAATGGCTGCTAGGATTTCTCATCTTCAATTCAAATCCCTCATGAAACACTTTATAGCTTGCCCCTCAATGCCTAAGTCCAAACAATTGATGAGGACTGAACTGCTGGAGAGACAGGGCATGAAGGTGGACCTGGTGCTTATTTTTCAAGGTGGAATACTCAGGCCAAAGGACTGAAGAGTTTACATATCTTTTCTTTTCTTCTTAAGGATTTTATTTATTTATTCATGAGAGACACAAAGAGAGAGGCAGAGATATAGGCAGAGGGAGAAGCAAGCTCCATGCAGGGGACTGTTGCGGCACTCCATCCCAGGACCCTGGGATCACGCCCTAAGCCAAAGGCAGACACTCAACCACTGAGCTATCCAGGCATTCCTACTTATATTTTCTAAAATAGTCTGACTCAAAGGAGAAATCTTATTATAAGAGGAGAGATTTAAAACGGTTGAAACTGTTAAACATGAGGTCAAAATTTAGTGTGGCATTAATTTCATGCCTTCTTCAGGGACACAGCATAAAGATTGAATTCAGGATATAGAATTCAGGATTGAATTCAGGATATAGAATGAATTACTTTGAGTGAAACTAAGATATTGGGTTATGTATTTTAATTCTTTGTGGCCTAAGAATAAACAATTACTCCAAATTGTGTGGAACAAGGTGGCAGTAGATGAAAGAAAGGTGGGGATGTCTCTCATTTACCAGGGTCTAATCTTTTAACTGGCAAATGGATCAATGAATTGAATGATGTCCATAGGTATACCTACATATATGTAGTCGATTGATTTCAACAAAGATGCAAATGGAATGCCCTGAGAAAAGGACAGTCTTTATAAGGAATGGTGTTGGAAAAGTTAGATATCCATACATAAGAAATCCCACAAAACTGCAACTCATACTTCTAATGCTATATAAGACAAGCATATAAATCAATGCATTAGAAATCTAAAAGTCAAACTATAATTTAGAAATTATTTATTTCTAAGGGATGCCTGGGTGGCTCAGAGGTTGAGTGTCTGCCTTCAGCTCAGGGTGCAATCCTAGGGTCTGGGATCAAGTCCTACATCGGGCTCCCTGCATGGAGTCTGCTTCTCCCTCTGCCTATGTTTCTACCTCTCTCTTTCTCTGTTCCTCATGAATAAGTAAATAAAATCTTTAAAAAGAAAAGGAATTATTTATTTCTCAAATAAAGAAATCTTGTGAACTTTAGTTAGGTAGAGAGTTTTCAGATATGACACTGAAAACATAATCCATAGAAGAAAAAAATAGATATATTTGACTTCACAAAAATTAAGAACTTCATCTCTTCAAAACGAACTATTTAGAGGAAACATAAGTCACAGAGTGGGAGAAAATATTTGTAAGTTATTTTTCTAGAATATATAAAGTTTTCAATAAGAAAATAAATGGCCTAATTTTTAAAATGAGCAAAAGACTTGAACAGACATTGCACCAAGGAAGACCAGTGAATGGCAAATAAGCACATGAAAAGATGTTCAGCATCATCAGTCATTAGGAAAATGCAAATTAAAGCCACAATGAGATATTACTGCATATCCACTCAAAGGGCTAAAATTAAGAAGACTATGTACCCAGTGTGGGGGTACTATGCAACTAGAGTTCTCATACATTGCTAGTGGAAATGTAAAATTGTACAACCACTTTGGAAAATAGTTTAGCCATTGTTTAAAAAGTTAACACCTGTCATCTGACCCAACCATTTTACTCCTAGGTATTTATCCAAGAGAAGTAAGAGCATATGTTCACACATATGTTCATAGCAAATTTATGCATAAGACCCAGGAACTGGAAATAACTCAAATATCTATCAACAGGTGACTGAATAAACAAATTGTGGTATATACATAGAATGTAATAATTCCCAGCAATAAAAAAAACCCCAATGAGCCGTTGATACAGGCATCAAACAGATGAATCTAAAATAATTCTTCTGAGTGAAAGAAGCTTGACAAAGAATGCACAGTGTATGATTCCATTTATAGAAAATTCCATAAAATACAAACTAATACATTGTGAAAGAAAGTAGATCAGTGTTTGATTCAGGATGTGGGTGGGGAGAAGCAGGAGGGAAAAACTACAGTGGCATGAGGAAAATTTGGGAGGTAGTGAATATGTTCATTATCTTGATTATTTTATGGTTTCACAGGATATGTAGACCTATGTCAAAACTTATCCAAGTGTGGGCAGCCCAGGTGGCTCAGTGGTTTGGTGCCACCTTCAGCCCAGGGCATGATCCTGGAGATCTGGGATGGAGTCCCGTATCGGGCTCTCTGCATGGAGCCTGCTTCTCTCTCTGCCTCTCTCTTTCTCTCTTTCTATGTGTGTCTCATGAATAAACGAATAAAAATCTAAAAAAAAAAAAAAAAACTTATCCAAGTGCATGCTTTAAACATCTATAGTTTATTGTATGTCATTTATACCTTTGTAAAGCTGCTTGAAAAAAATTTTTAAGACTTTATTTATTTTATTACTTATTTTAGAGAGTGAGCAGGTGGAGGGAGGGGCAGAGAGAGAGAGAGAGAGGGAGAGACCATCTCAAGCAGACTCCCTGCTGAGCATGTAGCCTGGCAGTGTGGAATCAATCTCACAACCTTGGGATCATGACCTGAGCCAAAACCAAGAATTGGGTGCTTAACCGTATGAGCCACCCTGGCAGCCCTTTAAAATTTTCAAATAATGTCCCCAAAAAACAAATTTTAGGTTTTTGGCTTATGAAGTAACTGGGTGAATGATATCTTAATTGAGGAATCCTAGGGAAGGGGTTGGTTTGGTGCTAGGGAGGCAAATAAGAGTTTTAGATGCATTAACTCTGAGATGCCTCCTAGATGCACGAACCCAACATTCTTAAGTAGATGTCAGGTAGGAGCTAGCTATGAGTCTCAGCTCAGAGATCTCAGAGCCAGAAGCATACATTTGGGAGTCTTGAATTCATAGATCAGATTCAGAGCGGGACTGGATGAGGTTGCCTATGCGAAGAGTGTGGCTGTGGAAAGGTTGAAGAATTTTCAGAGAAGGAGGAGCCAGCAAAGGAGATGGACAAGAGCCCACTGGCCTAAGAGGCAATTCTGGGAGAGGGTGGTGTTAGGGAAATCCAGAGAAGAAGATGAGCTTCCAGGAGCAGTGTCTATCTGCATGAAATGCTGCTGAGGTCAGAGCAAGGTGAGCATGGAAGAAGGACCATTGGATTTGGGCATGTGGAAGTGCTTAGAGTCTCCCACAGGCAACTATAGTAGAGAGAAAGAGACCATTTGGAAGAGCTTGAGGAGTGAGTGAGGGGTGAGGAAGGTAAAGTTGTCAGCATAAACCAGTGGTTCCCCAAGCATGCCTTGGAGCAGCAGCACCTGGGAACTTATTAGAAATGCAAATTCTCAGGCCCCATGCCATAACTACTGAGTAAGAAATGCTAGGATGAGACCCAGCCGTGTGTACTTTAATAAACTTTCTAGGTGATTAAAATACATATTAACATTTGAGAATCATTAGTTTAGTCAGCATATAGGTGTATATAGGTAAGTATATAGAAATGAGGGAAAGTTCATGGTCTCTTTCTCTTTTTTTAAGCACAGGAGCTGCTACTACAGGTAGCATCCTGATGTGATAGGGATGACTCAGTAAAGAAGGAGGGATTGAGGCTGTTGGAGAGCATTGTGAGAATGTGGCGGTGAGGAGGTGAAAGGAAGTGGTATACAGAGTTCAAGTCAGTGCTTGATCTCTGATTTGAATGGAGCTGTTTCTTCCATTGTGACAGAAGGGAAGACAGAGAATGAAGGTTAAGAGGTGGAGTAGGTGGTGGATTTGGTGGTGGGAGGGAAATGTGGGAGTTTTTTCAGGGCAGTTAAAGGTGAGGTCAACAGCTGAGAGAGGTTCGTGAAAGATCGACAAGGAGAAGGGATGATACACAGTCATCTCAAAGAGTGGGGAAAGGAATTTACCAACAGAAGGTGGTAGGACCGCTTCTCAGTGCTGCAATCCCATTGATATTTTTGCCATGAAAGTCAAGGTAGATTACTAAGAATAGCTGTAGTACTGTTTTCAACAGGCTTTAACTGCTTTAGGGCAGGCAGGCATAGATTATACAGATGATGGCATTTAAGGAGCACAGAAATTTAGCCCGAGAAAGAGAAACAAAGAAGTTCAGATTCTTTGCAAGAGAGTAATGACAATGATGAACCTTTAAGTCCAAATTTCACAAGGATGGAACCGAGGATGAAGGCACGGTAATAGGGTGAAAAAGTGGGAGCGTGTACGTTGGTAGTCTTAAGGCAAAGAGCTGATAGAGTAGAAATGTTTGGAACATGGATGTTTGGATTATTTAGTACCTAATTTGGAAGTGGTACTCAGAGAGAAAAATGCTGGAGATCAAGCATTCAGAGGCTACACAGTTACTGGGGGTGACAAGCTCCGGAGTGATGTGTGAGGTGGCACAAAAGAGACTTTTGGACTGAGAAGCCAAGGTCTTTTCACTGAATCAGGGTCTTGATGGCTCGTCTAGGTGGAAATTACGCTTGACGAGGAGTTCAGGAATGATTTGGGGGCCATGATGGTGGTGAGAGATTTACCGTTGGGTTACCATTAAGTTTCACTGGAGACAATTTTTTGTCACCAAATTTATTGTTCTTTCCTCCTTTTGCCCTTATTCTCAATGTCTTTCAAGGTCACCTTTCAATGCCTTACTTTCTCAAATCCTCTTTTACTCCAGTTTAAAAATTTGCTTTGCAGGGCACCTGGCTGGCTCAGTTGGTGAAGCATGCAACTCTTAATCTTCGAGTTGTAAGTTGGATCCCTGTGTTGGGTGTAAAGATTACTTAAAATCTTTTTTAAAAATGCTCTTATTATAAAAGTAATACTAGTTCATTACAGAAAATAGGGACAGATAAGAGATTTTTAATAAAAGGAAAGAAAAGTCACGTACCTATCTAACTATTGTTAACACCTTGGTATACATCCTTCCAAACCCTTTTCTATACACTGCTACCCTTCCTCTCTCACACACACACACAGGTTTTATTTTATTTTATTTATTTTTTTATTTATGATAGTCACACAGAGAGAGAGGCAGAGAGAGAAGCAGACTCCATGCACCGGGAGCCCGACATGGGACTCGATCCCAGGTCTCCAGGATCGCGCCCGGGGCCAAAGGCAGGCGCCAAACTGCTGCGCCACCCAGGGTTCCCACACACAGGTTTTAAACAAGGAATCACACCATCCGTATTCTGATTTCAAAAGCAGAAAATCTGCAAAACCCATCTGGAGATAAATGCTGTTAATAATTTTGTTATACTTCCTCCTAGATTTGTCTAGGTATAGTTTAGTTAAGATTACACAATTATCATAACCATGTAAAAAAATCACAGTATTTTGTAATTCGTTTTCTTTTAAACCCCTTTCCATCCTTTTGTTTTTCCCTTTACCCCGGTTGAAACCTGTCAGGAGCATGCTTGGCATGTATGAATAGTTCAGTGAAATCTGAGGATTAGAAGGAACTTTAAAAGTCAGAGTTCCCTAAGGAATGGGTAATAAGAAACTGTTTGAGAAAATTTAATTATATACTCCCTCTGCCTTGCTCTGCTTGGCATTAAAAAAAAAAAAAAAAAAAAGGCCCATGAGTGTAGAGCTTTTATTTAATAGCTGTCTAAAAAGTGAATTTGTCCTAATGTTTCTAAAGTTTCTCTTCATGTTAAAATCAACTTTGAATTATAATGACTGGTATGAGACAGATGGGCACCTAAAATTCTATCAGCAACCTCCAGGATCAGCAATCAGTCTCATTTTTAGCAAGCACTTCATCTGGTTTTAATATTCAAATATTATTTAAACATTTCTATTATTTATTTTTATTGTAAGTATTTTTATAAATACAGTTATTGTAACTATTTACATTATTTTGATATTCACAAGACCTGTCAGGTAAAGTACTATTATCCTTATGAGGAAACAGAGGTTTACAAACTTGCCCAAGGCCACATGGCTAAAGTGGTGTGAGTGGAATTCAAGTCCAAGGTCCTTGGTCACAAGTTCATGCTCACTCCTTCCAGGTTCAGAACATAGCAGGGAGACTTTTCTCAGACCAACTGATTATGGTTTCAGCATTTCCCCCTCTATAGAGGAGGCTGATTTTACTGTATTTTCCAGAAGAGATACCGGTAGTATTCTTGGCTGGCTCTTGCCACTAGTGACTTCATTCTGCAGGGACAGGTTACTCTGACCATTAACCTCAGCTCTTTGCCCCCTAAATACCTGAGTATGTGAGGTGTGAGAGAGAAAGAAGGAGTAAAATGTGACTGAATCATTTGAATTGAAACATTCACAACATATTACTAAGGAAGGCCATGACCACTGCCATTTATTTATTTATTTATTTATTTATTTACCACTGCCTTTTAAAACTGACCTGATGCTCCAAGTGGTACAAAGAGGTCCACATGACCCCCTTCTTCTTCAGGGGCCACATAGCTTCCTAACTTCTCCCAGAAGTCTCTCACTTCAGGCCTCAGTAAATTTTTAATACCAATTTTATAACCTGAGGAAGAACTCAAAATGTCATATTAGTTTATAACATTATCATGAACAGAAACTCTTAGCACTCTGTGAAAATGCAATCACAATTCAAAAAGCCAGTGACTGCTGGTAAGACTCAGATCTGGAGGGAGCCTCTGCTTCAGTGGTGCACCATATCGGGGCCACAGGAGGACTCCGACGTGACCATAATCTCCTTCACATTTTGGGCTTATTGGACACGGCGCATTTAGATTTAGGACATTGTCTCTCTGCCATCACTGTGCAGCAAGGTGCATTGCCAGGCTAACAGCAGGGTTTAGGGTAAATGGCCAGTCAAGTCCTGGGATTTTTGCAACCAAGGTCCAAAGTAAGGTGTCAATCAAAAAATAAGTCATTCAGAATAGAAGGCTCTCAGAGATGGTAAACATCCCTGACACTCTCACTTGCTGGGAATTCTGGATGATGATTCAATGAATCTGCATGTGTCTCGACCCATTTCTAAAGGAGTCCTTAAGATTCTGAATTCTTAAATCCTGGTAAGGGAATGAAAACAAAGTCAGGGAAGAATCCCAACATTTCACTTCTTTCCATCAAGAAATCTAGATACAGGGATCCCTGGGTGGCGCAGCGGTTTGGCGCCCGCCTTTGGCCCAGGGCGCGATCCTGGAGACCCAGGATCGAATCCCACATTGGGCTCCCGGTGCATGGAGGCTGCTTCTCCCTCTGCCTGTGTCTCTGCCTCTCTCTCTCTCTCTCTCTCTGTGACTATCATAAATAAAATAAAAATTAAAAAAAAAAGAAATCTAGATACAGAAGGAAGGACCTCTTCAATTGAATGGAGTAAGAGATCTCATTTTGTTCTTAATTTTAAGGCAAAAGCTCTTGGGGAAACACCACAATTATATAGAGAGAAACTTTAGTTTTCAGATATTTTGTTATGTTAGTATTGGTTTTAAAAAAGAAAACAAGGTGGGGGCACCTGGGTGGCTCAGTCAGTTAAGCATCCAACTCTTGATTTCTGTTCAGGTCATAATCTCAGGGTCATGATTCTCTCTCTCTCTTTCTCTCTCTTTTTTCTCTCCCTCTCCCACATTCTCCCCCTTCCCCTCTGCCTCTGCCCCTCCTCTCTATTTCTTTCTCTCCTTCCTCCCTCTCAAATAAGTAAATAAATAAGAAAACATGGAAAAGGCAGAGTTTGAAAATCCTTCTCATCTGCACAACATAAAGTCTGAGATGCTAGAAAACTTTAATAGGTCCTTTTACTCTGTAAGAGGTAAACCTACTAAACCACAGTATAAATTTCAATTGATACCTCTCCATCATTTAGAGAAAAGCTACCATGTAATTACTCATAAATGTAAACCCTAAGTAGTAGCTGTGCTGTACTTCCAGGGGGGGATATAAAATTAGATGTGGAACACAACTTATTCCATACATAGGTCAACTAAACAAGGAAAGACAAAAATAAGGTAAAGATAAACCAGAAGTAGTTTATTTTTGTTAATAAAATTTATCAAACCTATTCCAAGCATGCCAAGTTCTAGCTGTTAGCAAGCCCAACTATAGAGCCCAACAGTTAAAACCAGAAATAGAAAAACAAAACTAAACAAACAAAAAAACCCAGAAATAGACAAGACTGATTAATTCACGTTTCAAATAAAACCCATCATACCTATTTCTTACTGCACCTCCTTGAGGCATTGAAAAGACATTTTTGCAATGATTGGAACATTCCAATCAAACCAGAAAAGCCCTGATAGCAATGAAATGCCTAGAAGACCACACCCCACGTGTCTCCTTCCCTGACTGTGATTGTAGGCTGAACACATACTGGCCCCCTCTCATGATCACGTGCTCCCTGCCTGCTCCCTTGCATGTACCCCCTAACCTGTTTCCTTCCTTCCTTCCTTCCTTCCTTCCTTCCTTCCTTCCTTCCTTCCTTCCTTCCTTTCTTTCTTTCTTTCTTTCTTTCTTTCTTTCTTTCTTTCTTTCTTTCTTTCTTTCTTTCTTCTTTCTTTTCTTTCTTTTTCATGAGAAACACACAGAGAGAGAGAGAGAGAGAGAGGCAGAGACACAGGCAGAGAGAGAAGCAGGCTCCATGCAGGGAGCCCGATGTGGTACTCAATCCCGAAACTCCAGGATCACGCCCTGAGCTGAAGGCAGATGCTTAACCGCTGAGCCACCTAGGCATCTCTGAACCTGTTTCTATAAAAGTCCAGTGTCCATCTCACAGGTGGAGAGGTCAGTTGTTAAGGCATAAGCCTGTCACCTCCCCTGGTTACTGGCACCCAAAATAAATTTCTTCCTTTCTTTTTTCCAAACCCTATCTCTTGAGTGATTGGCTTCTCTTGCCACTGAATTTATCCAAGTTTATTCAGCCACAGTGTTGACAAACCCAGCCAGGAGCTCTGCTATCCATTTTACAGCCCTCTTGAAATTCCCCCAGATGGAGCAGTTGGCCTCCGCAGAGCACCAGGGCTTCCCTGCTCATTTCCTGAGTTAGCAGCTGGGATAGATCACTGGGTAACATAGCCATAGAGGCAGTAGTTTGATGGGTGATTCAGGTACCCACTTTGCCATTTTATGAGTTCCCTGCCAGCTGGACCCTTGACCATCTCATTCTCTTTCTTCCCTCATCTCACAAAGATGGAAGATTTCACACTAGTAAATCTTAAAACCATTCTATTTTAGGTTTAACAAGGAAAGATGTAAGTTATAGTATAAGGAAGAAACTGAAACTTTAATTCTAAAACAGTCATCATCTCCTTCTCTCAGAGAAGGATAACCATTGACATTTTAAAAAGATGATCCATACAAGTTAATGATATCAGTCAATCCTTTCCTTTGTGGTATAAGCCATTTGGAAGTACAATGACTGCTGTTCATGCATACCAATTTATAGATCTTGGGTTTTGCTGCTATTATAATTGCTACACTTTCACCAAACTTAAAAACTTTTGTGAAGAACATAATTAGAGTAAAAGACAGCGTAGAGAATGAGAGAAAAAATTTGCAAATCGTGTATCTGATAAAAGATTAATATCTAGACTATATAAAGAATGTCTATACCTCAATAAAGAATGTCAAATAAACCCATCAGAAAATGGGCAAAGGACTTCATTAGATATATGTAAAGAAGATACACAAATAGCTGATAAGCATATGAAAAAATGCTCAATATCACTAATTAGTAGACAAATGCAAATCAAAGCCATAATGAATATCACCTTAAACCCATTAAGGTAGTTACTATCAACTAAAAACAAACAAAAACACAGAAAATAACAAGTTTTGACAAGGATGTGAAGAAATTGGAGCCCCTGTGCACCATTGGTGGGAGCACAAAATGGTGCTGCCACTATGGAAAATATTGTGGACATTCCTCAAAAAATTAAAAATAAATTACCATGTGATTCTGCAACCCCACTTGTGGATATATATCCAAAGGAATTTAAAGTAGAATCTCAAAGGGATATCCACACTCATGTTCGTAACAGTGCTATTCAAAATAGCCAAGAAGTGGAAGCAACCTAAATGTCCATCAGCAAATGAAATGTGGTCTATAGAAATGATGGAATATTATTCAGCTTTAAAAAGTAAAGGAAATCCTGTCATAAGCTACAACATGGATTAAACTTAAGGACATTATGTTAAATAAAATAAGCCAGTCACAAAGTTAAATACTGCATTATTTCACTTATATGAGGTATGTAAAGTAGTCAGTTTCACAGGAAGAGAAAGTAAATGGTAGTTCCTAGGGGCTGGAATAAGAGGGAAGAGGGAAGTTCTTATTTAATGGTGTGATGATTGATTTTACATGTCAACTTGACTGGGTTAAGGGTGCCCAGATATTTTGTCAAATATAATTTTGGGTGTGTCTGTGAGAGTGTTTGGGAATTAATGTTTGAATAGGCAGACTGAGTAAAGCAGATTGTTCTTCCCAGTGTGGGTGGGCCTCCTCCAATCAGTTGAAGGTCTGAACAGAACAAAAAGACTGATCCTCCCTTGAATAAGAGGGAACACCTCCTGTATGACTGCTTTGAACTAGGTTATCAACTCTATTAGCAAACTGAAATTTAAATAGTGCTCTGAAGTTCATACACGTGGACAAATGTGGCATTGGTGTAAAGTTGGTTGTTGTTTCCAATCTCGAAGCTTACCTTGGAGTAAATTGATTTCTCTGCTGTCTCCATCACTAAATATCCCCATACTTTGTACCTTCTGCCCATCCAGAGCTTTTTCTATGAGATAAAGCAGGCTGTCCAAGGTTAAGCTGCTATGTTCATACACCACAGAAATGATACCTGTCCTAATGCTGGCCACCACTATCTAGAAAATGAAACCAAAGCTGATTATTTTAGAATATTTATTAATAAAATTAATGCAATGGTATGTAATTTGCTGTGATTTTTAAACACTTTTTTCCAGAAATCATTGAAAGAGGAAAATAAGCTGTCTCATTCATTGCTTTCTTTTAAATGATTTTATTTCTTTTCTAATTATAAGAGGAGAAAATTAAGTACCCTTGTAACTCCAGCACTCAGAGATAAATACGATTAACAAGTTAGATTATTTTCTTCCAGCCTTTTTATCTTCGTATATACCCAAGAAGAGACGTATATGCAACTTTTATTTTTTTTTTTTTTTTTTTTTTACTTTTTTTTTTTAATTTTTTTATTTATTTATGATAGTCACAGAGAGAGAGAGAGAGAGAGAGGCAGAGACAAAGGCAGAGGGAGAAGCAGGCTCCATGCCCCGGGAGCCCGACGTGGGATTTGATCCCGGGTCTCCAGGATCGCGCCCTGGGCCAAAGGCAGGCGCCAAACCGCTGCGCCACCCAGGGATCCCCGTATATGCAACTTTTAAAAAACAAATTGAGATCATATGATTTTGCAATGGACTTTTAAAATAGATTTAAAGTTTTCCTCTTAATTACAAATTTTTTAGTTAGCAACATTAATTGGTTAAATATTTGTTATTTAAATAAATATAAAGACCGCTGTGCTTTGAATTCAACAACCAGCAGACAGGCTAGAAAGTCATTCAAGTCAATGATTTTTTCCCCCAAACCTCATGCCACTTTCTGAAGGTCACAGTGCAAACTAAACACAGGACTACCACATCGTTATATACTACTTTTTGCCTAAATACCCATCACATTCATAATAAAATGAGTAATTATGGCATTGATAGAGAAGACAAATAGGAGAATGGACTTACTTTAAACTAGATTTTTCACCCATACTGTACTACCAGATGCCCAGCTTGATGCCCATTATTAAACATTAGGGAAACTATTTGGGGCCCACGGGAAGATCAAAGCTCTGATCTTGCTTTCCTGTGAATTCATGAAACTGGCAGGTTGTAAATGATCAGAGTCAATTTCTAGGTGCCCAGAAAGAATACCGATTTCATATTTTGAAAGCAACCATTTTGTTAGAAATAGGAATTTTTAAAAATCTTTCTAAGTAGGCCAATTAATGTAACCTACTGAATGTAATCCCTTACATATGTCCCTCTTTGTGCATCAGTGCATATATAGATACATGCAATCAGATATCTATAAAATCATACACATATCAATGCATATATTTGCACTCACATATCTATAAAAATACATGCTTCCTATGTCGTCATTGTGCTTCCTTCATTTTTCTTATTAGTCATATTAAAATTAAAATACATAACTTCATTATAGAAAGAACGTATTCGGATAGCCCATGTGGCTCAGCGGTTGAGCGCCGCCTTCAGCCCAGGGTGTGATCCTGGAGACCTGGCATCAAGTCCCACGTCGGGCTCCCTGCATGGAGCCTGCTTCTCCCTCTGCCTGTCTCTCTTTCTCTGTGTCTCTCATGAATAAATAGATAAAATCAAAAAAAAAAAAAAAAAGAAAAAAAGAAAGAAAGAAAGAAAGAAAGAAGAAAGAAAGAAGAAAGAAAGAAAGAAAGAAAGAAAGAAAGAAAGAAAGAAAGAAAGAAAGAAAGAAAGAAAAAGAAAAAGAAAACATATTCTGGGGCACGAGCTGCTGGGACTCAGTGGTGGAGCGCCTGCCTTTGGCTTACGGTGTGATCCCAGGTCAGGGGATGGAGTCCCACATCAGGCTCCCTGACTCCCTGAAAGGAGTCTGCTTCTCTCTCTGCTTATGTCTCTGCCTCTGTGTGTGTGTCTCTCATGAATAAATTAATAAAATCTTTTTTTTTTTTAATTAATGGCACCCTCCTTGAATGGCTCACCAAATGGATTTCTGACATTCTCCTTTTGAGAAATGATGGTAATATGATAATATTTAATTCCTTGGATATGTCAAAGAGGTTTTAAAATAATCAATCACCTTGCTCTTTTCTGGAATAAGCATAACAAATTCAGTTCAATAAGAATTCACTGGACACTTAATTAAATGCAAGGTAGTTTGGGCCTTTAATGTTTTTTTTTTTTTTTAAGTAATTTTGACCTATGGTTATCTTTATTGCTTCTGATTTTTAGAAGTGTTTTGGGGTCTGTAAATTTCCCCTTAGGCCATTTTCCTTTTAGAAGAGGAATAATTTTCATACACATGGTGACCAAAAGACTGCCATACATCCCCCTGGTATAGATTCAGAAAAGGGCAGACCTCCTAACATACTCTGTACCTCATATGCAGGAATCCGAGATGATATTAATAAGAAGTGGGGCTGGGAAGCATGTGAAGAGCTGTCATCATTTTTATGAACTCCATGCCAAGTTTTCTTTGATAATAAAGGGTAGGAATGGCTTCCAGAAAGATTGTTTCTATAGGGAAAAGAAGGGTATACGTGAAATGTAAATTTTCTATTAATTGCATTTTGATAACTGAGCACCAACAGGTTGTTTGGGCATCAGTTATACTGAGCAAGGCGCGTGGCCTCAGGACCTCAGTGTCTCCCTCCCTCCCATGGGCACAGCAGCAAATGGGGCTCCTGGGTGGGTTAGGGCCAGAGTTGGCCTCTGGGTCTCTCCTACTCCATTCATGGGATCCTGGAAAGGCTTCCTGGAACTTATTTAGCTTTTGTTGGGCTCTTAAAATGAATGTAGTGACATACTCAGCAGTTCAAATGACATTTTAAAAAAGAACAGCTGAGAGATTTAAAATTTCCTAGATCATCTGGTCCTCACAGTTTTCTAAATAATGTCTCCATTCTCTTACCCTTACCCCCACATTCCCATTTGGATACACTTACTCCATAAAAAAAAATTTCTGAAAAAAAAAGTTACTTTTGCTCAATAACTTTGCACAGAAAATGTACTACATTGCAGCCTCTCCGCAGGGTCAAGAATATTTGAAATATAAAATTTGAATGTTACACATTTCCCTCTTTAGAAAACATGTCATAGACCACCGCTCTTGAAGATGAAGGAGTTATCTCTATTGCTATCTCATAGGATATGAGCCAGATAGTTTTACAACCTCCCTGTGTGTTAGCTAAATAATTCTAAAATGAATTCTTGGTATCATGGGATGGTCTTGAGCCTTCAGGAGATGGAGGTTTGCTTACTGCTTGGGCAAAGCTTCTAAGGATGCCAAAACAAGCTGTTTCTCCAAAGCTTCATGTAATCCCCCTCGATCCCTCAGATCCTTCAGAGCCTGGGAGAGACGTGGCTGGCATTTGGATTTTAACAATCTAGAGCAGCATGTTCCGCTCACCCAAGGGGGTCGAACTTTGAATAACTCCTCTGAAAAACAAACAGCAGCAGGCTCGGTTGTTTACTTCATTCTTCTCTCAGCCAAATCTACATAGATAAAGGCATCAAAAATAAAGCTGTACCAGGGTACTACTCCAAATGGCCAATACTTATAGCCCTTTTTACAGACTCTGTTTGGATTTCTTATCCTTTCCGTGCTGTGGCTGCAAGTACGATGGTTGGGTAAGATACCATTTTAAGATGCTACTTACTACTTACCAGTCATGTCAGGTCAAGAAACCAAACTCAGAGAACAAGCACCTCTTTTCTTGTGGAAACCACTTAATCGATTTATAGCCTTCACATCCATGTCTACCCTTCTTGGCTTCAAGTAATCCCCCATTTGTTCCCATCTCACAGAGGGTGAGTCAGTGAAAAAAAGATGTCAGGACTCAAATCACTTTCACTGTTCAAGCAGTGCACTGTGCAAATCAGAAGGCTTTGCTGAGCAGCTCTTATCCTTCCTCCCTTCCCACTTTTCTTTTAGTGCCATTCTTCCTGCGTCCATTCTCAGTTTCACTTCTCCCCCTCTGTCTCCAATCCCAATTTTTCTGTCCTGGACCTATGTCCTTGGCTTTTGCATGTGTTCATACTCCCCTCTCCTCCTTGTCTTTTTTTCTGTCTCATAAACCTGAGAGGAACCAGCACAATAATGGAGGCACTGATATTTGACTTTCTGTGTTTCATCTGAACTCTTTTTTTTCTTATCCATTAACTTGAAGTATATGGTGGAGGTGGGGAGGGGGAAGAGCTTGTCCTGAGTATACTTTAGAGAATACCCTCCACATGCTATTCCAGAAAGACATAGCTATCCTCCTCTGTGGGAATCTATACATGAATCCATTTTTTTCTACAATGGTTGGGTAAGATACCATTTTAAGATGCTACTTACTCTTACGTAGTGCACTTTTCTCCCAAATTAATTTTCTTAAGCACTTTTCTCTTTGTTTCTCCTGCAACTCCTCATATTTTGTTTTGGGTTCATTCAGGGTCCCATAGATAGCAGCAGCTTCCCTAGGTGTTAGCCAATCTAAGTTGGACACACAAGCAATGTAATGATGCTTCCAAGCACCATACTCATTATCTGCTGGAGTATAGGGCAGAAACCACCCAAACCTAATGCATTTGGACATCCATAAGCAATCCTACAGAAAAAGAAATGAGAAAGATGAGTTGCAAGAAATTTTTACTGATCTTTCTTAGGAATAATGTTTCTGGGTACACGGATATTTTTTCTTTACATTGAGATTTCTGTGGCAGCTGACTTGTCATCTGAATTTGACACTAACAAATAAGCATGCCTTATTCCATACAAAAATAGTCTTTGATGACAATATATGTTATATATGAATATATGTATTAGTCATCTCTGTATACCTGCTCCCATAGCATTCGGTTAGCCCTAGATTCTGAGTATTCTGCTACTAGCAATAGCGTTTTCGTTTGTTTTGGACCAAACCTCCCACTGGGAACACCTCTGGTTGAACCATATGATATTGCCAGTATGCAACCAGCTTTGCTATATGGAAACAGCAAATTTCATGTGGTTTAACTGAAGCACCTAGACCAACTATTATAAAACAAGTATTTGAAGGCATATAGAGCTACCAATGCAATAAGGGCTCATGCAACCATGACCCCAGAGAGAAGGGAAACCTAAAGAGGTAAGCCCAATATTTGGCACTACTTTTCACTTCAAGGCATTTGACAGTTCCAAAGCAAAGCTACGGCTGAGAAGCAGAGCAGAAAGTTATGGCTGAATGACATGGAAGCTAAGAAAGAATTTTAGGCATTCTCACAAGGAAGAGAGGAAACAATTGTAAACTCAGGGCTCACCAGGGGAAAAAGCCCTGATAATCACAGCAGACTTTCAGCTGAGATCCTTATCAGTGAGGGTAAGGAATTAGACAAACTCTCACAAAGACTGAAACCATTTTAAAATCTCTCCTTCTCTGACTGGATTTAAGTGATGCATTCCTACCCTAACCAAATGCCAGAAGCAAAAGCAAATTCTCTCTGGAGGAAGATTACATCATCCAGAGGCTCAAATTATTGCATCAATATTTTATATCCAATATCTGGTACTCAATCAAAAGCACCAGGCACACAAAAGGATCATAGTTGTTTGTTTCTTCTCTGTCTTTTATTATCTTTTATTAAGTAGACAGAGACTCTCAGGAGAGCCATATGTTGTAATTGTTAAGTATGAACTTAAAAAATAACCCTATAATTAATATGTCTAAAGAAGTTAAGCAGCGAGGTGTGAAATTTTGGTGAAATAATCAAAACCGATATTCTAGAATCGAAAAATATAATAACTGAAGTTTAAAACTCAATGGACCAGTTTAAAAGCAAATTAGAATCTAGCTAAAGAGGTAATTAGTAAACTAAAAAGCTAGAAGCAAAATCCAAGTAGAAACAATGAAGGCCAAAAGGACTAGGAAAAGACACATGAGAAAACATGAAACCGTGGGAGGTGGTGAATCAGTCTAATGTGTAAATATTGCAATCTCATCAGAAAAAAGTAGGAAAATGGGGCAGAAGGAATACATGAGGAGATAGTCTGTGAGAAGTTTTCAAAATTGATAAAGATATTAAATATCAGATTCAAAAATCACTGCAAAACACAAAACAGGAGAAATATATACACACACACACTTCTGGGTACATCATAATAAAATTGTAGAAAAGAGAAGATAAGACAGAAAAATATAATCCTAAAAGCCGTTAGAGTAAACAAAAATATTACCATTAAAGGAACAACAATAAAGCTTTCTACTTCTCAAAGAAAAAAAGAGATTATGGAAGCCAAAGAACAACAGAAAAGTTTCAAAGTTTTATAAAATTAACTGCCAGGATGGAGTTCATATTCCCAGTGAAAATATCCTTCAAATATGAAGGTGAAAATCAAGATAGTTTCAAACAGAAATAAGAGAATTTGTCAGCAGCAAGTTGCAATAGAAGAAATATTAAAGAGAATTCAAAAGGAAAGGGATCCCAAATGGAAACTCAGAGATGAAGAAAGGTATGAAGAACAACAGAAAAAGTATATAGTTACTTATAAGTAAATATTGACTATATCAAATAATAGTCTTGTGAGGTATATATATATATAATTTATAATAATATAATATATATAATTTATATATATAAATTGTGTTTGTGTATTTTGTGTGTGTGTGTATAAAATTAAAATATTTGACATGAAGGGCTCCTGGGTGGCTCAGTCAGTTAAGCCTCCGCCTTGGGCTCACTTCATGATCCCAGGGTCCTGGGATTGAGCTGTGTTGGGCTCTCTGCTATGTAGGGAGTCTGCTTATCCCTCTCTCTCTGCTGCTCTCTTGTGCTCTCTCTCTCTCAAATAAATAAAATCTTAAAAAACAAATTTGACAACAGAGTTGAAGGTAGGTAGAAGCAGAGCTATTAGAGTTAAAGGGGTCCTAAGCTCCTTGCATTATCTCAGAAGTGGTTAAAAAAAAAAAAAAGCCCTAAGATGAGTGGTGTAATCTCTAGTACAGCCATAAGAGAACTGCTAAATAATTCATAATTAACAATATAAAAAACATTTAAGAACTCCAAAAGACAAAAATGGAAACAAAAAATACAAAGTAAAATGGTGGATTTAAGCTTAAATATGTAGTATATACACAAATGTAAATAGAAAAATTACTCCAGCTGAAAGCCAAAGATTGTCAAATGTTAAAAAAACAACCACCAACAACCATATTCTGTTTACAAGACATATTCCTTAAATATAAGGGCATAAGTTGAAAGTAAAAAGTCAGAAAACAATACATGTGCAAACACTTGGCCTGGGTTCTTAAATGCTGTCAATCCAAGGCTCATGGTTGGTTTTGCATGTGGCCTCTCCATAGAGAGCTACGTATTCTCTGAGATCAGACACTCAATGCAAGCCCACCCTGGGAAGTTTGTTCACGGTAAAGAAGCAAATTCATTATTGACTTGTACTCAAAGTATGTCTGCCATTACACTTTATTAAATCTTTAAAAAGAAAATGAGACGACTAGGCCGGAGGCAAAATTAATGGCAGAGGAGGAAAATCTCTTTAACAGATGTTAGTCAAAGAGGAATCAGATGAGGCTGTGGTTGTATAACAGTTTTCAAGGTGAGTTATCATGGGTAAAATAATATCATATAATAACCAAAGCTTAACTAATTTCTCTTGGAAAAAAGTGGACTTCTTTAGCCAAGATAAAACATTTTCTAAATAATTAAATTGAGTAATTTAAAGATTCTTAAAATTACACGAATTATTAGAATAGTGTATATTTCCTTACTTACAAAGTAAATTACTGTATTTAACTTATCCCCATTTTTTTCTCTGAAGAGTAAGTTAATTATGGTTCAAATACCCTCAGTCATTATCTTCAGGAAGGAAGCTACCCCTATTGCTTCATTACAAAATACAGTTGTATTTGCGCCCTATTACTAGAAAGTGACAAGTAGTAAACCTGTTCAGTTAAAACTTCCAGGGCCAGCTGACTTGTGCAGCTGCACACAGATCTTTTGGATTCAGGAAGGAAAAGATATATAGAGAAATGAAGCGTGGTAACACTGTAGAGAAATCCAGTTTGGCCACTTGCATCCTTTCTGAAAAGTCTTGGACACACCTAAAAAGAAAGACATGGAAATTTCAATCAGAACACTAGTATCTAAAACTGACCAAAAATCCAATATAAATATTGGTCATTGTTCTTTCTATGATGTTCTGACTTTTAAAAAAAGTTAAGTCTGAAATAACATAGGGAAAAAAAATCTGAAATAAACATAGTTATTTCAGCTGTAAATCTGGATTTTCTCTCTTTTTCCTTTACCCCAAATTCAATAAATCAGCATGTCTTATCAGCTTTACACATATGTATCTCCAAATCCAACTACCTCTCTCCATATCCACTGCTATCACTCTGGTGCAAAGCACCTCCACCTTGCTCCTGCACAACTCCAGCAGTCCCTCCTGACAGTCTCCCTGCTTCTGCTCTTCTTCCTGGAGCCTATTCTCTACACAGCAGCCCAAGTGGTTTTTTAACGATATAAATTAGATAACATCACCCATGCAAGTAAAACCCTACAACGACTTCCTGGTGCAATTAAAATAAAAACCTGTAAGCCACATCACACTTAGTGATGAAATATTAATTCCTTACTCCTAACATCAGGAATAAAGCAAGAATGTTCACTCTCACCACTTCAATTTAACACATACTGGAAGTCCTAGCCATTTCAACATAGCCAGAAAAAAAGTAAAAAAGAATATATATTGGAAAGGAAGCAGCTCATGAACTCTCAATTCATGTATGTAGAATGTACAAAACAATGTTTAAAAAACAACTCAGGAATCTACAAAACAACCATTTAAAAAATTGAACAGGGATCCCTGGGTGGCGCAGCGGTTTGGCGCCTGCCTTTGGCCCAGGGCGCGATCCTGGACACCCGGGATCGAATCCCATGTCAGGCTCCCGGTGCATGGAGCCTGCTTCTCCCTCTGCCTGTGTCTCTGCCTCTCTCTCTCTCTCTGTGTGACTATCATGAATAAATAAATTAAAATAAATAAATAAATAAATAAAAATAAAAAATGGAACATTTTAGCCTAAAATTGTGATGATTTTCTTTTATCTTTTTCATGTTTATGGGATCAAAAGCAATATTCCCATTTTCATTCCTGATATTGGCATTTTGTGTTTTCTTTTTTTTTTTTTTTGGCTTGGTTATTCTTGTTAGGAGTTTATCAATTCTATTGCTATTTAAAAATAAAAACAAATATCCAGCTTTTGTTTTCACAGTTTTCTATTCATTTTCTATTTTATTGATTTCTACTCTTCATCACTTATTTCTTTCTACTTAGTTTGTAAGTAATTTGCTATTTGTTTCTAGCTATTTAAGGTGGAAATTTAGATAATTAATTTTAAATCCTTTTTCTCTTTTCTAATATAAGAAATTAAATGATATATTTTCCTCTCAGCTGTGCTTTAGATGGATCCTACCCACTTAGATGTGTTGTATTCTCACTGTCATTTAATTTGAAGTATTCTAATTTCCCTTGTGATTTCTTCTTTGGCCACAGGTAATTTGTGAGTTATTTTCCAAATATTTTGGGATTTTCTAGATATTTTATATTTTTTAACCTCAAATTTGTTGCATTGTTGTTTAAAAAATATTCATAATTAGATTTTAACAGTTTTGAAATGTACTGAGTCTTATTTTTTGGACTAGGAAATTGTGTATCTTGGTGAAAGTTGCTTTGCTCATAAAAAACATATATTTAGAAGTTGTTGGGTTTAGTTTTCTTTTTTTTTTTCTTTTTTTTGGGGGTTTAGTTTTCTATAAATATTAGGTCAAGGTGATTGAGAAGTTTCTCAGTTCTATATTCTTACTTTTTTGTTGTTTAATTGTTCTATTCAGTCAGCTTTGTTTTATGTAACTTGAAACTCTATTATTTGGTACATATATAATTGTTCTGACTTCTTCATGAATTGATCCTTTTCTCTTTACAAAACATTCCTCTCTATCTTTCTGGTAATATTCCTTGTCTTGAAGTCCATTTTGTCTGATATTAATATTGCCATCTTACTTTTATCCGCTTAGCATTTGTATGGTATATCTTCTATCCTTTTACTTTTAACCAATCAGTGTGTTTATATTTACAATGTATCCTTTGTGGTCAGTATACAGTTAGATCTTGTTTTGTTTTTCTTAAAGCTCATTTGACCATCACTGCCTTTTATTAGAGGGTTTAGTCCACTTATATTTAATATACTTATTGATATGGTTGAATCCAGGTCTTGATTTTTTGTTTTTCTCTTTTGTTTTATGAAAATTTATTTTTTATTATTTTTTAAAAAGATTTTATTTATTTTTTCATGAGAGACACAGAGAGAGAGAGAGAGAGGCAGAGACACAGGCAGAGGGATAAGAAGGCTCCATGCAGGGAGCCCAACGTGGGACTCGATCCTAGATCCCCAGGATCACACTCTGAGCCAAAGGTGGTGCTAAACCACTGAGCCACCTGGGCTTCCCTGTTTCATGAAAATTTATTCCTCCTCTCCTGCCTTGGTTTGAGATTTGAATTTTTTTGTATTCCATTTCAATTTCTTTATTGGCTTTTAGGCATACCTCTTGCATTATGCAATTAGGTTGTTGCTAGAAAGTGTACTATGCATCTTTAACATTTCAGTCTATTTAGAGTGAATATTCATTTAAAATTAAGGAACAGTGGAATGGTATAGTTCTTGCCATCCTTTAAGCTTTTGTCACAATACTGCACCTACTTATGTTAAAGGCCCATAATACACTGGGTTTGCTTTAAACAGTCATGTATCTTTAAAATGACTTTAAAATTTTATATTTTTCCACACATCGCCATTTCCTGCTTGTAAATCCAAGTATCCATCTGGTATCAATTTCCTTAGCCTGAAGAATTTCTTTTAGCATTTCTTTACTGCATGTCTTCTGACAACAAACTTTATCAGTTTCATCTGAAAATATCTTTATTTCACTTTAATATTTGTAGTATTATGACCTGCATTAACCAATTTTAATAATTATCATCTTGTAGCCAGTCTGGTTTCTGCTATATCATCTTTTCCTCCTTCTCCTCCTCCTTTTTCTTCCTCTTTCACTCCCTTTTTATTTGAAAGCAAATTTAAGACATCATATCACTGCATTTGTCCCACCCCCTTTGATGTATTGTACTTTCAATATTATTCAATTTGAAATTATCTAATTTCCTTTATGATTTCTTCTTTGATATTTCAATGTGCCTCAGTAAACAATAAGAGCATTTTTAAAAAACATATACTATAATATCATCATGCCTAAAGAAATTCAATAATAATTTCTTAATGTGACATTTATTTTAAATTTTTAAAGATGTATTATTTATTTACTTTGAGAAAATCCCCATGCATGTGCATGTGTGTATGTGTGTGTGTAGGGGGAGGGGCAGAGGGACTCCCCACTGAACAGGAAGCTGGATGTGGTACTCCATCTCACCAACCAGAGATCATGACCTGAGCTGAAACCAAGAGTTAGTCACTCAACCAACTGAGCTACTTAGGACCCCCATGATATCTATTTTAAAAACATTTTAAACTTATGGCATTCATTGAGAAAACTTTTTTTTTTTTTTTTTTTTTGAGAAAACTTCTTACATTGCTCTGCACATGGCCACTTAAGCACAAATGGATTTTGAATGAATAAAAAATCCAAGGTTTCACCAAAGTGGAGGCTTGGAGGCTATGTAGCCCTTGGACCAAAGAGACATTTTATAGCCCAAGAAAGATCCACTGCTGGTCCTGTAGCCACTCTACAAAAAAACAGATACCTAATACCTAATTGCCCTCTTTAGATATTGGCAATAAACATCTGTTATAATCCCAAACCAGCAAATAAGTCATAATATTTGCATAAGAATCACTAGAACAAGAAAGTTTGGAAGCAATCCAGGTATTGGTAAGTCAAACTCTTACCTGGAACCCCTAATTGCCTCCATATTTGGTAAAATTACAGATGTTTGTGGCCAATCTCACAGCTAATTGGAAACTTTGGCAATAAGTATTTACACCAGGGCAGCTTGGGTGGCTCAGTGGTTTAGCGCTGCCTTCAGCCCAGGGTGTGATCCTGGGGACCCAGGATCGAGTCTCATGTTGGGCTCCCTGCATGGAGCCTGCTCCTCCCTCTGCCTGTCTATATCTCTCTCTATCATGAAGAATAAATAAAATCTTTTTAAAAAATAAGTTTTTACCAGAACTCATTTATCTCAAGCCATTTGGACTATAGAACTAGTTCTCACTGCTAAGTGGCCACAGCTGTCCTGTTACTAGATCCTAATGGACACAGATTAACTCAGTGAAAGAAAAGTCCCGTCTCTGAGTAGATCTCATTCTGCAATGTGTCTTCTTTCTCTGACCTCTAAATGTGTAACCGCATAAGCTAAATTCCAACAAGGTGAGTCAAGCCCCAGAAAGTTCCAATGTGAAATGAAAATGACACCTCCAATTAGGGACCAGAAAAAGCTTAGTTACCTACATAAACAAACTGAACACTCATGAGACCCAGAGAAGGTCTTCACCAGTAATTTACTCAAACTGCTGGTTTAACTGGAGCCTCATCTATAAATCTTGGGAGAAGGAAAAATTCTATCTTGTAACAGAACATCAGTTAATAATACATGTAGAAGCAATTAAGAAGTCAAAAAATGAGCACTTGGCAGCTATCACAGTAATAATTATGTCAGATGAGAATCATCAATGGAGACTCAAACTAGTGGGTGAAAATATGATGAGGAATAGGGTATTTGCATAGATTCAAATACTTTTAAATTAATTTAAAATTAATCACTCAAAGACTTCCTAATTATTAATTAATAATTATAAAACATTTAATAATTAATCATCTTAAACAAGTGATAAGTCAACCTCATGAGCAATGGGACAAATCAACATGGTATGCCCCAGTGTGATCTGCTGAGAAGAACACAGCATCACTTCTGTGTTATTCCTGCCAAGAATGTTTAACTTGAACGTAATCTTAAGGAAGTATCAGCCAACCACACACTGAAGGTCATTCAACAGAGTAGGTCTGTATTCTTCAAAAGTGTTAAGCAATAAAAGACAAGGAAAAACTAAAGAACTACTCCACATCGAAAGTGGATATAGAGACGTGAAAACTAAATACAATAGGTGATCCTGGATTGGATTCTGGACTGAAAAGGAAAGGATGATTACAAAAGACGTTGTTGGAACAATCAGGAATATTCAAATGGAGTCCGTGGATTAGACCATAGTACTGTATCAATGCTGATTTCTTGATATTAGAGGATGTACTTTGATTTTTCAGCAGAATGTCCTTGATTTTTTAGGAAACACATACTGAGATGCTTAAGGTTAATGGAGCATCATGTTTGCAACATATCTTTTTTCTTTTAAAGATTTTATTTATTGATTCATGAGAGACAGAGAGAGAGAGAGAAAGAGGCAGAGAAATAGGCAGAGGGAGAAGCAGGCTCCCCACAAGGAGCCTGATGTGGGACTTGATCCCAGACCCCAGGATCATGCCCTGATCTGAAGGCAGACATTCAACCGCTGAGCCACCCATGCGTCCCATGCAACATATTCTCATATGATTCAGAATAATCAGGTAAAAATGGTAAATGTTAATAGTTGAAGAATCCAGGTAAAAAGCATAAAGGAATTATTTTCATTATTTTTGCATTTTTTTCTATTAAGTTGAAATTTAGGGCAAAATAAAAAAGTTTTTTGTTTTTTAAAGGTTAACTGCTTCATTTGGAAGGTTTAGTGACTGCCTATTATTTTGTGTGTTTCTACTTCCCTATTTTAGGGCACTGCTCTTTCTTTCTTTCTTTTTTTCTTTAAGATTTTTTATTTATTTATTCATGAGAGACACACACAGAGAGAGGCAGACACAGAGAAAGAAGCAGGCTCCATGCAGGGAGCCCAATGTGGAGTCAATCCCGGGACTCCAGGGCCACGCCCTGGGCCAAAGGCAGACGCTCAATCACTGAGCCACCCAGGGGTTCCAGGGTACTGCTTTCTTGATCCCTATCCATGCAGCTTTATCACAACGTGAGATAAAACAGAGTGATTTAAAATGATCTTACTAGATCTCACTCATATGTGGAATTTAAGAAAGAAAACAGGGGCACCTGGGTGGCACAGTTGGTTAAGTGTCTGACTCTTGGTTATGGCTCAGGTCATGGTCTCAGGGTCATGGGATCCAGCCCTACATCGGGCTCTACACTCAGCACAGAGTCTGCTTGGGTTTCTCTCTCCCTCTACCACCCCCCCCCCCACAACACTCTCTCTAAAATAAATTTTAAAAAGGAAACAGAAGAACATATGGGAATGGGGAAAAGAAAAAAAGGAGGGAGGGAAACAAGCCATAAGTGACTCTTAAGAATAAAGAACCACCTCAGGGTTGCTGGAGGGAGGTGGGTGGAGGATGGGCTAAATGGGGGTTGGGTATCACAGAGAGCACTTGTTGTGATGAGCACTAGGTATTGTGTGTAAGAGATCAATCACTGAATTCTACTCCAGAAACTAATGTTGTACTATATGTTAACTAGTAAAATTTAAATAAAAATAAATAAATAAAATGAACTTGTTGGTAAAAAAATAAATAAAATGAACCTGTTTGTATGCAGTAGGGGGAAAGTGTGTGTGTGTGTATGTACTGGCAGTATATAGTAACTACAGACAAAAGTATCACAAGGGGAATCCTCTCATTGTTAATAGATTAACATTGAGGCTGAATGAGCCTGTGATAACACCAAGAACAGTTAATCCCAGTGGATCCCTGACCTAACTCCTCAGTGTCCCAGGCAGGCTTCAGCATCATTTCATTAGCCCTTGGGGGACAATATGCTCTCATTTAGAATTCCAAAACAGAACAATAAAATGAGGTATAAAACAAAAATGTTTTTCACCTCCTTTTCAAAGATGGGTCTCAGGATCTTGAGTTTTCATTCCCATCCACAGCATCTACTATTCCATCCCAGTCAAGCAAGGGAGAACTAAATCTGCATTACTATGTATTTATTTATTTAATTAATTTTTAAAAGATTTTATTTTTAAACCATCTGTACACCCAGCGTCGGGCTGGAACTCAACAACCTCAAGATCAAGAGTCACATACTCTACCAACTGAGCCAGCCAGACACTCTGAGAATACTTTCTAAAGTGGACCTCGATTATGCAAGTTGTATGTTTGTTCCTAGTCAGCACTGCTACAAGGACACATTCAAGTATAATGAATCTTAAGCAAGAAAGAAGGAAAATGTTTCAGTCACATTAAAAAAAAAAAATCAGTATCCAAGCAGCACAACTAGGGTAGTTTGCAGTAATGACATTGTGGCTCATTGCATTTTAGTTAATGTTACAAAGTAAGAAAACCATGAAGAGAAATAAAAACATGTAAGGAGACAATGAACAAAATGTGCTTTGCTCCTTTATTGTGACAAGGATAACTTCATTTAAATAATTCATGACACTACTTTGCAGTGTGTTCCTGAATGTACAATGTGTACTTTGCAAAAATAACAAGGCTTAGGAATACAGAACTTGAATCTAATTCTTGGCTCTTAAATTTCTGATAAGAAGTAGAAAGAAGCTACTCAAATTGTGATGAAAATGGGTGGCTTATCAGTTGAGCGCCTGCCTTCAGTTCAGGGCGTGATCCTAGGGTCCAGAGAATGTCCCACATTGGGCTCCCTGCGAGGAGCCTGATTCTCCCTCTATCTGCCTCTCTCTCTCTCTCTCTCTTTCTCTCTCAGTCTGTGTGTCTCTCATGAATAAATAAAATCCTTAAAAAAAATTATTGGAAGAAGAGCTTGCAGAGGTGTCTGCTTTCTTGCCACCTGGGCAGTTCCCTGTAGTCTTGCCTGGTGGCTTTACAAACGCTTTCTGGCATGGCAAGGGCCTATCTTAGGTGGATTTCCATATGGAAGCCAGTGTCACACAGGATAATGACTAGCTTTGGGTTATAAAGGTAGTGGAGACCCATGTGCTGAAGTCTCCAGTGAGTAAGACAGCAAAGCCAGGTGTGGGAGAAGCAAAAAGGGAGGGTGATTGAAAAGTGTCTTAAAAAGATGATAAAAAATAAAATTAAATAAATTAAATAAAAAGATGATAAAATAGGGATGCCTGGATGGCTCAGTGGTTGAGCATCTACCTTCGGCTCAGGGTGTGATCCTGGAGTCCCGGGACTGACTCCCATATCAGGCTCCTCGCAGGGCAACCTGCTTCTTCCTCTGCCTGTGTCTCTGCATCTCTCATGAATAAGTAAATAAGTAAAATATTTTTAAAAATCTTATAATAGGGATCCCTGGGTGGCGAAGCGGTTTGGTGCCTGCCTTTGGCCCAGGGCGCGATCCTGGAGACCCGGGATTGAATCCCACGTCGGGCTCCTGGTGCATGGAGCCTACTTCTCCCTCTGCCTGTGTCTCTGCCTCTGTGTGTGTGTGTGTGTGTGTGTGTGTGTGTGTGTGTGACTATCATAAATAAAAATTAAAAAAATAAAAATAAAAATCTTAAAATAATTCGTATGTTCTGATTCATGTAAGCATAAAAAATATAAGGTTCTATCTGGAGGGTGGGATTATGGGTAATTGGTATTTCCCTCTTTTTGCCGACTCACATTTTCCAATGCTTCTAACAAAAGCCTGGTGTTACTACTGAATAGACAGAGAAGGCCCTAGGCTTCTACCCATGTCGTCCTGGCCAGGTGGCTCACTCATCCTCCAAGTCTTTGCTTGTCTGACTTCCTAGGCATCCTTCAGACTCCAATCTCAATGTCAGAGCCTCAGGGAAAGTGGCCCCAATCCCTGGGACTGGGTGAGGTCACCTTATTTTTCCTTCGTCACTTTTTACAGTCATAGCTATATTTATCTGATATCTATCAGGTTGACAAAGCCTGCCTTGGATTCTGAGAAATAAAGGATAATGCCTGTACACAGACCTGTCATGTTATAAAAGTGCAGTATGACTTCCCATGTATATTACATATTGTATAACTTATGGCCAGTGAAGCAATATGGTGCCTGGGAAGGAGTGAGAGATTTTAGCTGGAACCCGTGTGGTAGATCTAAATTACATGGTTCGTGGAAAGCTATTTTTACAACAATATAGGGGACCATACAAGGTAACGATAGTGAAATTTTAGGGTGATATTCCTGGTGTACTCACAGAATCCCCCCACTCCCCCAACAGGCTGACCATTCCTGCTGCCCAAATACTAGCCTGTATGAGGAGGCTACTGCCACTCACTGAGCTCTCTTTTCTTAATGCCATCTCCCGTGCCTTCCTGAAACTGTGTCCTATACACTCAATATGCTCTATAATATAATCTAAGCATGATTTTTGTATGTCCATTCTTGCTGACCCTCCAACTCAATCCATTTTGGGGCTCACTCATTATTTAAAGTCTTTCTCTTCCACTGGACAACAAGCTGCATGAAAGAAGGTGTGCTGGTTGTCTCATTTGCTGCTTTGTCCCCAGCACCCAGTACAGTGCTTCTAACTTGGCAGGAACTAAATAAATATGTGTAAGTTAGAATAAAGAAAGAATAAAAATAAATAATAGAAATTCACTGTTTATATTAATTCCTATTCATTCTGACAAATGCCACTGACATAGTGGCCTAAAGCAGTAAAAATTTATTTTCCAGAGTTCTGGAGATCAGAAGTCTCATCAGTTACACTGGGCTAGGTGTTGGCAATGCTGGCTCCTTCTAGAAGCTTGGAGGGGAGAATCTGTCTTTTTGTCACCTTCAGGTTCTAGAAGTTGGTTGCCTTCCTTGGCTCATGGCCCTTTCTTCCATCTTCAAAGCCAGTAGCACATGGCTTCACATGTCTCCATCTCTCTGACTGCTCCAGACATCACATAGTCTTCCGTCATGCCTCTTGCATCCCTTATAAGGACCTCTGTGATTATGATCTGAGCCCCAATAATGCAAGATAGTGTCCCCATCTCAAAATCCTTAATCACATCAGCAAACCACCTTTGCCCCATAAGGTAACATCTGCAGGTTCCAGGAATGACAGCATGGACATATCTGGAGGCCACTATTTAGTCTACTGCACTGCTCTCACTTCCAAGAACATGGAAAACACTCCAAAATATTTAGTGGTACTACGTTGTGCTGTCAAATATCCAGTGAGAGGCATGGATGTTCCCTTGTCCTAGGACAAGGTTTATTCTACTAAAATATGAACTTCAGATGGTAGGAATCTTTTACTCTCTTTTTAGTGTTGAGTCCTTGCACCCAGAAATGTGCTTGGCACGTGGTTGGCACTCAGTAAACATTTGTTGAGTGCTGGATGAACAGCACTCTTTTGACACCCATCATTTACTTCCTTTTCTTTCTTTCTTTTTTTTTTTTTCACTTCCCTTTCTTTAGGTAAAATAACTTCGTTGTCTATATGTTGTTCCAGGTGGTTCTACAGAAACTGACTCCATCCCTGGTTCCAAAAAGCATATGATCAAGGCTAATTCAATTCATGTGGGTCACTCTTATGGCCACAGCAATTGGCAAAAATTGGGTCATGGACCTACTAGTCTCACCATAGTGAAGCTCAAACAGAGAAATTCTTTTTATTTCTGTACACAACTGAAAAAACATAATATGAAGGCACAATTGCCAAAGGCAGAGCAGAAGAACAGAAAGAATCAAGTTATTGGTTTTATTACTGAACCTCTGAATTGAGCTTCAACCGCAGCCAAACTTACTCTGGATTTTTCAATTAGTTAAGAGGGAAATTTTTCCTTTATTACTTGTGTTAGGGTTACTTACAATGATACATTTGAAAACCACTAAGCATTAGTGCCACAGAAAGATGAAGAAGGCATCTAGAGACCAGGTAATTCTGTTTCATTAAGAATAGAAGGGTTGGGGCACTCAGGTAGTCTGTGCTCCTCCTCTGAGGAAGAGTAGAATCAAGGGGTGGAAGAAGCCTTGGGGCCTTCAGGTCACCCAGGCCTTGTGTCTTACACTTGGCTGTGTTCCACATCACTCTGAGAATGGACTAGAACCACTTTTTCAGCCCCATCCTGATGAGTTGAGCCACAATCTCTATGGGTGAGGCTCGGAGTCTATGTTTTTACAAATTCCAAGTAATACTAATGGGCCTAGCCCTTTTCAGCATCGGTGAAATTGACTTCACAGGGCAGCAGATCTTGATGCTCAGGTCAAGTCAAGTACAAAGCACTGAATGTATGTATGGCGGTTTTAGGATAGGAGTAGGATAGCTCCTTTTTAAGGCCCTGAGCCAATTAAATACTGAGACACTGCACAACAGGCTCTCTCCTATGTGTAAAGAGCATCAGTTGACTGCTAAATGCGTTTTGTTTTTCTAAATGTAGCTGATTCACAGCTCAATTCTGGAGAATTGTTATGATTAGAGAAGGTACAGCTAGATAAATGGACTCTTACAGACTATTTTAAAACTATTTCTCTTCCTTACATTTAAGCAATAAGGAGGGTCAGGGCAGTTCCGGGGTTAGTGAATTCAAGGACTCAGAGATGTCATCAAGCTACAAAGATCGTCCATATTTTCACTTTGCCTGCTCGGTAGTTTTTTCTGGTCCTTAGACATGTCCCTAGAGGGGATTTCCAAATGACTATTGTGAGGAGTGATCCTCACAGGATGCAAAAGAGCATGTTCCTTCCTCAAACCCCTATTTAAGTTCCTTTCAGAGTGAAGACAACTCTCCCAGAAGCTCTCTAGTGGCCAATCTCTATGTCCCCTTGGGAAGAATTTGTAGCTACATGCCTGTTTGTAATCCAGACACCAGCAAGGGGGTGGACTCATCATGATCCTGTCCAAGACTGACTCACCCTTAGTGGGGCAGAGTGACAAGCCACCTCTGAAACACACACTGCCTGCAGACAAAAGGCTTCTGTCAGGAATATGGAGAAGTAACAGAGAATGATGTGGGCAGGTGAGTAATCGACAGTGCCCAGCCCACTAAACACGAACTGAAGGAAAGGAATGGAAGATCTATCTAGCTGCCTCAGCTGTCCAATCTGCACGACCTTCACAGATGCCTCCTCCTTTACTTCAGACCTCTTATTTATCTCCATTCTTGTTCCCTTTTACCCTCAAGACACTACTTGCAGGTATTTCTTACATGGTTAAATGTGGTTTTAATATCTGGTAGTGTAACTCTTATTCTTTTTTTCTTTATGTGTATGCTTTTCTTAGCTGTGGCTATACATTTTCTTTTCTGGATTAGCTTTGGAGTCAGTTTCCCAAGGTCCATAAAAATATCCTATTGGGGAATTTGTATCAGGATTGACTTGAACTTGAAGATTAATTTAGAGAGAATTGGCATTTTTAAACATGGCACATCTATCTATTCAGGCTTGGTTGGTTTGGTTTTGTTTTGTTTTTCTTAGCTATCCTTTAACACAAACTCATAATTTTCTTTGTAAGGGTCTTGCACTTCTCTTTTTACTTTTATACAACAGACATAGGGAAGCAGAGCTGAGAGAAGAGGGGGTGGGGAGGGGGGCGCAGGCAGGCCCACCAGCCCAGGGAACATTATTTGAATCGAAGGATCTAGCCCAGCCTAAAGCCAGACAAATCTTAAGTCAATACGTTCCTATTTCTTCTTAAGCTGGTTTGAATTCCATTTCTGTTATTTGCTCTTGAAAGCATTCTGACCATGACATCAAAAAAACACAGAGAGAGCAGGAGGAAAGATGACAAACACACTGTGCACTGGAGGCATTCTACTTCTGCTTTTAAGACTTGCTGGCCTGCTGTGGTCTCATGGGCTGTCACTTCTCCACTTCTTCTGCCGTAACCTTCCTGGCCATTTCCTAAAGAGATTCTTAAATACAGAATAGAGACAAATGTTCTCTTAAAATTTTTCTCCATTCTCCAGTGATTTACCTGTGAATCGGACTCCTATGCAGAGAAGTTTTGGTAGCTAAGAGGATTCTTGGTAGCTGTGGAAGCTACAGGTACTTTATAAATAGCTAGCTAGTAGTATTCATTATCAGGGCTGCTGCATTTGGGAAGTTGTGCAATGAAGAACTTCAGGAGATGCCATTATCACAGATGATAGTGTGAAACAAGAGTTGTGTGACACACTACCCTTGGGTAGTATTATTGTGCATAATTCCTTTTGCAATTTTCTTGAGTTGATTAACAAAAAGTCTTGAATGAAGCAAAGTATCAGTAATCTCCCATATTTGGGAATTGTAATATCTTGAAAAGTTTCTTCCTCCGAATGAAAACTTTGTTGTGATTAATTTTTTGTTATCCTTGTCATTAGGAATATTTTGAACATCATTCATCCAACAAGCATTTACTGAGTGGCTGCTATTTATCTACTATTGCTCTAAGTGTTAGGGACACAAAGACTCACCAGAAAAAGTTCTTGCCCTCATGGAGCAGGAGTCCAGTGGAGCATGCAGACAGTAAATAAATGAGCACTGTATATAACATAATGTGGGGGGTGCTAAGTGCTATAAAGACAAGTTAGACATTATAAACCATTGTAGAGAATGGTATCCCTTATAAACTGGAAATGAGGATCTCTTGGGCACAAGCTTTGCCAAGCATAAGCCAATGACCTTCCCACCACCCACCCCCCTAGTCCTCATCCCCACCCAATAAAAAAGCTGTGGGTTTTTGGTTTCTCCTTTTAAACTCAAGGATTTTTCTTCTTCACTTCATCCACCTCTAAAAACTGCCCCAATGGCAAATTATGTTTGTCCATGACCATCTGATTTATGTGAAAGGACAGGAGCATGTCCAAAATATGGGGCTGAGGGAGGGAAGAGTGAGGATGACCTATATTTCCAGACTCGTCTTGGATATTTAGAAACCCAGTGTGCTTTTCACTACACCCCTCTGCTGTCTACGGCCTCTACATAGAAATATTCCCCTTTCAAATGGGTGCTCAGGAACTCAGAGTGACGTGGCTCTGTATCCAAAATTAACCCAAATGTATGTTGTCTCTGAAAAATGTATATAGCAGATTTCCTCATTGTTCACAAATGAGATAGACCAGCTCACCTGAGCTCTCGCAGGGGCTGCATGGAAAGAGCGGCTAAATGCAGTGAAGTGGGAGTGAGGGGTGTTCTTGCTCACCTGTACATTGATCAGTACATTTTTCTGACCCACCTCATTTCCTGTTGGCTCTGATGATGAGAACTAATCCTTCACTGTTTGTGATCTCCCTCTCATCTGACACACAGGCATGCACACAGGAGCAGAAAATCCATCTGTGTGGGGCGCCTGGGTGGCTCACTGGTTGAGCATCACCCCAGGCATGATCCCGGGGTCCTGGGATCGAGTCCCTCATTGGGCTCCCTGCATGGAGCCTGCTTCTCCCTCTGCCTATGTTTCTACCTCTCTCTGTGTGTCTCTCATGAATAAATAAATAAAATCTTAAAAAAAAAGTAATCCATCTGTGTTTTGGGATTGCAGTTGCATGAATGTTGCCCCAGGGACCCACCAGGGAAAGCTACAGGTTTGAACAGCTCCAGCCCTGGAATGAGAGGCCTTTGTGTGGGGCGTTGCCTGCTGCTGAGTGGAGGCCATTTGAAACCGGTCCCACCAGTTGGCTAGGAGACAGACGCAGACTTCTCATGGGTTTCTCTGAGTGACAGACACAAACAGCTCCGTTTCCTTCAGGGAGTCAGGAAAAGTCAGCCTGGTCAAGTGGCCAAGGGAAGACGCTAGTGGAAGCATTTAGACATGTGGCCATATAAGCCCAATGTAGTGGGGGGAAATGCCATGATAGATGTTTGAGAAATCACTGGAGGTGAAAGATGGGCAGGGAAAGCTTCCCAGGAGAGGGACCACTGAAGCTGGGTGAGGAAGAGCTTGCCAGAGCCATAGTTTAAGAAGCTGAACCTCTGGAAAATGTCTTAAATATCATAAAACTCCATTTAAGAAATCTTTAATTTTTTAAAAAAGATTTTATTTATTTATTCCTGAGAGACACAGAGGGAGAGGTAGGCTCCCTACAGGGAACCTGATGTGGGACTCAATCCAGGACCGCAGGATCACACCCTGAGCCAAAGGCAGATGCTCAACCACTGAGCCACCCAGGTGCCCCTAGAAATTTCAAATCTTAACAATAGGAAATACAAGGACATAAAAGACAAATCTTAGGTACTGGAATATATCTTACTGACACTAAGAAGAAACTTTTTTTTTTAAAATTTTTTTTATTCACTCATAAGAGACAGACAGAGAGAGAGAGAGAGAGAGAGAGAGAGAGGCAGAGACGCAGGCAGAGGGAGAAGCAGGTTCCATGCAAGGAGCCTGACATGGGACTCGATCCCGGGTCTCCAGGATCACACCCTGGGCTGAAGGCAGATGCTAAACTGCTGAGCCACCCAGGGATCCCCAAGAAGAAACTTTAAAACAAAACACAGTCTCAACCAATACCACAATATATCATATAAGCTTTGTAATTATAACTGCCTGAATTAAAATAAAATTATTCAGAAATTATAAAGCAAAAACATCTAAACAGTGGTTTCTCTGCCTTGAAAACAGGGACTGCACAAATGCAGCCTCACTTACATAGAAAGATATTAGACATTTAAATAATGCTATATTCTCTCATGTATTCACCTGCTTATTCAGTGATGGGGGAGTAGGGACTATAGGAATAAATAGGGTTCAAAAGAAATGTTTAATAATTAAAAGTTGATTGCACTGTCACTATTTGGCCCAGCAATTCCATTCCTGGGCATGGACCTAAAAGAAATAAAGACATCTGTACAGAAAAACCTATAGACAGATGTTCATAGCAGCATTAGTCACAGAAGCCAAAATATGGAAACAACCCAAATGCCCATCAATTTAGGAATGCATAAATAAAATATGGTATATCCATACCATGGAATATTATTTAACAATAAAAAGGAAAGAAGTATTGATACATGCTACAGATGGGTGAAGGTTGCGAACATTGTTTAAAAAAAGAAAACCACAGGCTCTGATGGTTATGGTGTCACTTAGACTGAGTTGCCAAACTGGGGCTTAATACCCAATCTAATTGCAGTTTCAACCCCTCAGAAATAGGTCTTTAACTGGTTGGTCAGGAACATTTTTCTTTCTATCTGCACCAACAAGTCTGTCTGTCCCCTGGGCCCTCTCCATCCCCCAAAGAAACAGACACATAAGACACACTGCTTTTCCCCCCAGCAAACAGCTTTGTTTGAAACAATCTTTCTCTTTTGCTAACAACATTCTTGCCCTCACCCTCCATCCATAAAAACTTTCCTACCATTTTGTTTTGTATAACTCCTCAGAGTGCCACTCTATTTACTGGACAGGGCGCTGCCGGATTCAGGAAAAATTTAATAAAGCCAATTGGATCTTCACATTTACTTGGTTGCCTTTTGTTGACAAGATTATAATACATGAAAGTAGCCAGTCACAAAGGACCACATATTGTAAGATTGTATTTATTTGAAAGGTCCAGCAAAGGCAAATTTATAGAAACAGAAAGTAGATTAGTGGTTGCCCAGTGCTGGGGATGGAGATGCAGTTATGTCTAATGGGTAGCAGGTTTCTTTTTGGGTAATGAAAATATTCTAAACTTAGATTGTGGCAATGGTTGCACAGTTCTGTGAATATACTAAAACCACTAACTTCATACCTTTTAAATGATGAATTTTATTACATGTAAATTATATCTCAATAAAGATGTTAAGAAGAAATTTGATTGCACTAACTTTAAAAAATAAAATGAATTGGGTTTTTAGATTTAATCGAAATCCAGCACAACTCAAATCAGATTAGACTATCAGCAAATGGTTTTTGTAGATATTGGCAGGAGAGAAGCCATGGCTGACTCAAAGAGATGGAAAGGAGTAGAAGAAAGACTCAATAATGACTTGGAGGAATGAACTAACTGATGTTCAACAACAAAAACCTACCACTACAAATTAGAGATGGGTTCAGGATGCCAAATCTAGAGACCAGAAATTGGCATACAACTTCTCCTAAAAGCCGCAGTCCAGAATATGTAATAATAGCTTCATGCAACTACAGTATACGACTCTCTGCAGAGATACAGCTGCTACAGAACAAAGCAAAGTAATCCCACTGAATGGATTAGTCCTATATCATTGTGTCATAGTAATTCAGGTACCAAAGGGTGCAATTTCCAGTGATAAAATGTCAGGCCGAATGTTAATGAGCTTCAAAATATACCACAAGATCTCTAATGACCTCCAGTGGTTAAAGTTAAAACTGCATGGTTTAGGATACAGGAGACTAGAACATGATGTACCACAAGCAGTTATGGGTTTGGGGTTTGGTCTGTTATTTTATCTTGAAAGCTGTAAAATTGGAGTAAAAGGAAACCTAGCCAATAACTACTATAAAAAGTTCCCTTCTCTGATTTTTAAGCCTGGACTAAAGAGGCTTTCTTTCTTCAGCCTCTTTCAACACAGCCAGGATGTCTGTCTCACTCCAGTGACTTGGTGACTCCATCAGGGGCAGTCTCTTAACAATCCACAGTGCACCCATGGATGCAGAAGAAAGCAGGCAAGGGAGAAGGTGAGGAGGCAGGCAAGCAGGGGGGATGACATGGCTGCTGAAGGAGACAGTGGGAGGAAGTGTGAAAGAGTGGAAGACAGGTATCACAAACTAAAATAAACCAATTTGGTTTTGCACAACTCTGATGCTTTCTGGAAGCTACAAGAAATTTAAAGGTTAGCCTCTCCCAACAACCTCACCACGAGGTTATAGGGAAAACAACTAGTGCCAAATGATGTCATACCTAGAGTTTCCCTAAACAAACCTAGTAAACAAGCCCCAACCACTTTATACAGTCTCCACTGTGGGCTTGATGGAGTCCCGGCTCTCTGTTCTTTGGACGAAAAGTTTACTCAACTAAGAAAGTACAGTATTCCAGAAATGAGATTTTACTGTTACCCTTTTTGACAGCCTCAGGCTATCAGAAACCCCAGACTGACAAGGCCATTTATTTGGGGAAAGCCTCACAACCATCTGCTACAGGGCTGGCTGGATTCTTCAACCAGGTCCAGGCATGTTGGAGGGCTCTCTAGAATATTTTCAGTCCCACATCTGAATACCTATAATTTCACCAAAAAGAGTCCATTTCTACCCTTCATCTGATAGATGAACAAGCCACTGGTTGCTCTGATAATAACTAATGTCTGATATTTGCTATGCTAATTAGCAAAGTATTTTGTAATAACTTCGACACTGCGACCTTTCCAATACAATGCGAGCTTACCACCCTTAGAGTAGTCATTCTTGATCAAAAAACTAGCTGTTTCTGCATGTAATTTCAACTAGCACTTTCAAATATTACACCATCTCGGCTGGAATAATTGAAAGCAAGTAACAGACATAGAAGGTCAAGGTAGGAATAAGAACAAGGACCCACTGGCAATCAGTGGCACTGTTGTACGAGTCTTGTGCATATTCCTAAATGTTGCTACCATGGTCACTCCTCGGATATTTTTCAGATCCATCATTCATGTAACAATTACTTATGGACTGCCTACATACCAGATATCTACTTGAAATATATGGTCCGTCAGTCTGATAGTTCTAAGGGTAATTAATATACTAAGAGAATGTTAAAAATTCACTGGCTGAAGCTTCTGATGTTTGCAAACACTAAACATCCCACTGTGGTAGGAAGATGTTAAAGCCCTCAAGGTTCCGTTTCATCCTCAAGGAGGAAGCAGCTCTAGAAGTTTCTGTTTATAAACCTTAAAAAACCAATTGCTTTATTTGTTCTTTTGGGGAGGGGGGGGCAAGGAAGAAACCCTAAAAGGTTACATAAACCTTTTACTATATTTTATTTCCTTTAAGAACCAATGATAATCACATCCTTAGGCTACATTTACCTTAATTGTGATTTGGAGCATCGTAAAAAAATCGTGAATAAGAATTCTTGACGTTGCTTGTTAGTCCAGAGGTCAAACCAATGACTTATAAGAGCAACTCTTTCCTGAAAGAGCTGTAAGGGGAAGAAGGTATCATTTTCCTGTATGGTTCGATCTATTCTTAGTTGCTAAACAATCCTTAGGCAATCTCACAACCTCATGGGTAATATTTGCTCAGCACATTACAGTTCACAAAGCACTTTTACTCTGTAGTAGGGGTCTCTCCCTTCAGCTTAAACTGGTTTTACCTGGGGATTGAGACAAGCCCAGGCTTGTTGGGTGGGTTGGTGGGAAAGGTTGACCAGGGGATATAATTACAGTGGGGCCTTAGGAGGGCCTCTTTAGAAAACAGGTAATGAATCTTGGCTCTTGTTTCTACCTAAACGAATGTGGCCTGGGGAAAGATTCCAAACATTTCATCTAGAAAACACATACAGGCTACACTTGAATTGTGAAAATAGGACCATTTGAAGGAGGTATGATTTTATTAATCCACAGTCCTATATTTTCATAGGTCCCACCAAAACAAAAGTTATTAAATATTGCTAAGTAGCCATTGTTAGATGTGTCTGTAAGGAAGAGATACACCAAGGACCAGGGTCACCCCCAAACCTGGGTTTCAGACCAGCTTTGCTCACATGACATATACAAACTCACTGGTTTTATTACCAGATCAGGCTTTGGCCCAGCCCTGCCAGTCTCCTTCCCTTGGGAAAAGGCCTGACCCACGCATGCAGTCAGCCTACTCCATTAATGGCTGGCAGAGCTACCTAAGCCTTTTGGTGACTACTTACTGGCTACCTTTCAAAGGAGTGGGAATCCCCAGGCCATCTAACTGAACTGTTGGCATGAGACAGAGACAGGATTAAAGAAATATGCAAAGAATTAATTACACATTAATACTCTCCACACCAAACACCACCCAAAGCACCTCCTCTTTTCTCCTCCCCCAGCACACTGTGTGTGCTGGAGGCTTTTATCTTGTTTGGAGTGACTCCAAAACTAAATTCTTTAGACATTACATTGTTGTTGTTGTTGTTTGTAATATGGCAACATGAAACTCAATATGTCACAGCAAAATTGACCTTACAAATTAAACTTGTTTTGTTCAAGAGTATGTAGCTAACCTGTCTATTTAATGACTTATTGCTGAAAGGTGTCCAGGCACTGAATCTTGTGTGGAAGCACTCCATTTCCAGGGTTTTTCTAGAAGAATCCCCAGCTGACATCTCAGCAAATTATTTTCTTCCAGTCCTAAGAAATATAGGTTCATTTCAGTAGATGCTTAATGAAGATAACCTAGAAAAATCCAGTATATTAATGTTGTTCTTCTAGGAATTATATAATTGTAGCCACTCATTTACATCTCTATATTTATATGGATAGTTATAGCAAATCATATAAATCATATAGCAAATCACAGCTTAAGATTCTCTCTCTCTCTCTCTGCCTCTCCCCACTCCCACTCATTCTCCTTCTCTCTCTCTCTCTCTCAAAAGAAAAATAAAAGATACCACTTATAAAACACCAAATGCTATTAACTGGGGAGGATAGTGGAGTGTCTAATCAGTCTGCTAGGGCTGCCACAACATAATGTCACAAACTGAGTGCCTTGAACAGCAAAAATTTATTGTCTCACAATTCTGAAAGCTGGGAGTCCAAAATCAAGGTCTGATTTCAGAAAAGACCTCTCCGCCTGGCCACCTTCTCTCTGTGTTCATACAAGGCCTTTCTTCTATGTGCAAACCAGGTGGGATGGGTGGGAGGTAGACAGAGAGAGAGATCTTCTGGTGTCTCTTCCTCTCTTTATAAAAATATTAGTCCTATTGGATTAAGGTCCCACCCTTATAATTTCATTTAACTTTCATTACCTCTTTATAGACTCTCTCTCCAAATATAGTTACATTGGAAGTTAGAGCTTCAACATGAAATTTTGGGGGGCGCCAATTAAGGCCATAACAGGTACTTCTGCTTCGGGGTTTCTCATCAGGCTGCAGTCAAGGCGTTGACTAGGACTCCAGGCTCATTTGAAGGATTTGACGCTCTGCTATGTGGTTGTTAGCAGGATTCGGTTGCTCATTGTTTTAACCAAAGGATATAGATAAAGTGAAGACGTGTGACTTATGGGCATAGGCCTTAGGATGATTTGCAGTTTGTCTTTTTGTTCTCTTAGGATCTAGCAGCCATGTAAATAAGCTTGGGCTAGATTACAGAATAACGAGAGACCAGATGGAGAGACAGAGGTTGAGCCAGCCCAAAGCTGCTTTAGCCACCCCAGTCAAATCACCAGATGTGGGAATGAAGCCATCATGGGTATTCTGTTCCAACTGAACTCCCAAATGAATACAGCCATATGAATGACCCCAGACTATAATAGGGAGCAGAACTGCCAGGTGCCCATAGAACCACGAAAAATAATGATTTCTATTTCAAGCTACCTAGAATTTGTTATCCAGCACAGACTGACAGAGCCATGTACGGTGAGTATCCAGAACAGTCACGTACAGCTGGTGAATGTGCGAATTGGTGTAAGTATTTCCAAGTACCTTGGAAAATGGCTTGGCATCATTTCCTAAAGTTGAACATGTGCATGCAATTGACTCAACAGAAAAACATGAACATGTGGACCAAATATATCCACAGCCACATTCACAGTACATTGGATAGCTCTAAACTGGAAACAGTGCCATCATTCACCAGCAGTCGAATGGATAAATATATTGTCATATATCCATGTGCTAGACTGCTGTATATCAATGAACAATCTGCCACTACACACAACAATATGTGTGAAACACACACATAAGACATTAAATAAGGAAGCTGGGAATAACGGACTACATTTTATATGGCTTAATTTATACAAAGTTCTCCACTACAATGTTGGAAGTTAAGATGGTAGTTACCTTTGGAGAAGGAAAGAGAGGTTATGACTGAAAGGGACATGAGACATGACTCTGGGGTACTGGGCCTCATCTGGCCGTAAGGACCCAAGGGGGTTCACTTTACAATTCACTGAGTTCTACACTTATGATTTCCATATTTTTCTACATCTTCTATTTCAATCAAGAAGTTTTAAAAAAGACATCCTTTTGGGGGTGCACCTGGATGGCTCAGTCATTTGAGCATCCAATTCTTGATCTTGGCTCAGGTCATGATCTCAGGGTTGTGAGATTGCCCTGTATGGGTTCTCTGCTAGGCATGGAGTTTCCTTAAGATTCTCTCTACATCTGCTCCTCTCCTCTCACTTGTTCTCCCTCTCTCTCTTTCTCAAAAGAAAAAAAAAATCATATCACTTATAAAACACCAAATGCTATTAAGTATCCAGAAAAAATAAAAGTACAAACTTTATGAAGAAAATTATAAAATTTGGAGATGCTTGGGTGGCTCAGTCAGTTAAGTACAACTCTTGATCTCAGCTCAGGTCTTGATCTCAAGGTCGTGAGTTCAAGCCCCAGTTGGGTGCCATGCTGGGTGTGGAGCCTACTTTAAAAAAAAAAAAAACAAAACATTGAAAAAGAAAATTATAGGGGAGGCCTGGGTGGTTCAGTAGATGAGCATCTGCCTTCGGTTCAGGGTGTGATCCCGGGCTCCTGGGATTGAGTTCCTCTTTGGGATCCCTGCGGGGAGCCTGCTTCTCCCTCTGTCTATGTCTCTGCCTCTTTTTCTGTGTCTCTCATGAATAAATAAAATCTTAAAAAAAAAAAGAAAATTATAAAAATTTTATTGAATAATGTTTTTAAAGAACCTAAATATAAGGAGAGATATGTTTTACTCATGAATTAGAGAATTCAGAAGAATGAAGAAGATTAATTTCCTCAAGTAGATCCACTAATTCAAGGCAAACTCAATAAAAAAAAATCCTAGGAGATATTGTGGTATGTGTGTGTGTAACTTGAAAAGCTGATTCTAAGATATTTATGGAAGTTTAACAGTCCAAAAATAGTCATGTCAGTCTGGAAGAACCAGAGAGGGAGATGTATTTGTAGATATAAAAACTCACTATAAAGCTGGGGCAATAGCATGACATGGCATCAGTGTGGAGACAAATATTCAAGCCAGGGGAACAGATGAGAAAGTCTGAAATAGACTCCTGTATACGTGGGTACTTGTTAGACGGTAAATCAAAGAAGAGATGGATTTTTTCCATTAATAGAAAACAGAGCATCTGTTTAAAAAAAAAAAGAAGAAGAAATTGGAGCCCTTTCCCACACTGTACACACACACACACATCAACTATCTGAAGGCTTTTCATATATAAAATCAATTACACATGGCTTGTGAATCCCCAGAAGACAAAATTAAGACCAATGTATGATGTCAGAGAGACGGATTTTGGATCAGTCTAAGTGGGAAAACAGTCACTTCAGCAGCTTTAGCTGTCTCAGGAGGTTATGTCCATTCCTGGAGATATGAAGACACAAATTGGATGACCACTTGTTGGTGAAATTCCAGCTGGGATTCCAGCATCAGAAATGTCTAAGTTTCTAAGCAACCCTCTGTTGCTATCAATTCCAAGAAGAGAGAGAACAATGAGGCTCAGAGTAGCTGAAGAAACTTTCCAGGAGAGCCAGAAGATTTTGAGAATAAAGCAAACATTTGCAGATTCTCTCCTCTTACTACACTTGGGAAAGGAGTGTGCTTTAAAAATGAGTATATTGGAAAGGCATGTACCAGATTAGGAACAATTTTATTTTAAGATTTTATTTATTTTAGAGAGAGAGAGAGCAGGAAGATGGACAGAGGGAGAGGGAGAGAAGATCTCACACAGATTCCCTACTAAGGGCAAAGCCTGACTTGGGGCTCAATCCCACAACCCTGAGATCATGACCTGAGCCAAAATCAAGAGTCAGATGTTTAACCAGCTGAGCCAGCTGAGCCACCTCGGAACAATTTTGGAAATATTACAGAGAGTAGCATGACAATGCTGAATTTGGATCCTTGCTCTGACTCTTCTTTTCCCCAAGTGAAGCTTTACAAGTAATCTAACCTCTGAGCCTCAGTTTACTCATGTGTAAAGCAAAGCAATGCAATGCTGTGCCTTGGCAAACTACAGTATAATAATGTGTTGTTCAGATAAAAACTTCATGGCAGTGTGGGAAATTAAATACCTCCTTCTGAATCAACATTAAATCAAAACAAATCCTTAGTTTCCCTAAGATGCCCAGCTGTTGTTATATGAAATCCCTCCAAGAGCCAACATAAGGAGTTTTGATTTAGCAAGTTCTTAAAATTGTTATTATCCTCTGTGTTAGGGGATTACTGAGTTACATAATGAGCAGAACATTACAGAAAGAATAGTCACTATCTCTGCTGATGAGCTTAAATATGTGAGTACAGTACATCATAGAGATATAAATATACAGATAGAGATACAAATACAGAGATAGAGATAGGGATATAAATTCCCATAGGATTATTTACATTCTTCTAAGATGTCAATTTTGCTGATCAGTTATTCAACCCAGGAAGAAATGGCATGTTGGCAATAACTACATCTTTAAATTGAATGATTTCTTTTCATATTCCAGCATTTTATATCTCTCCAAATAGTGACTCCTTAAGATATTAATAGGCATTTCTCAGAAAAACAAGATCCATGGTTAAATATGCTTGGGCAATGACTGATTGAACACAATTAAACAAGTTTCTTTTTTATAAGATGTTTTGGAAACCTTATGTTGATAGGTGCTGTCAATCTCCAAGAAATGATAGGCAGCATTTCCCTTCTTCATCCTTATAGGAGCCTATCACAATGTAAGTACTGGCTATATGACATGCTTATCATGATGGTAAACTGATGCTGTGTAACAAAGAGTCCCGAAACTTAGTGGCTTAAAATAACAAACATTTATTATTTCACAGTTTCTTTTTTTTTTTTTTTATTTCACAGTTTCTATGTCAAAAAATCAAGGCATGGCTTAACTGAGTCCTTTGGCTCACAGTCTCTGACAACCAAGTTTCAGTTGGTTATAGTTATCCAAATGCTGGGTCGGGGAAAGATCCACTTCAAAGCTCATGTAAGTGGTTGTTGGCAAGATTCAGTTCCCACAGACTACTAGAACAGGGTCTGAGCTCCTTGCAGGCTGTTGGCTGGAGGGTTCCCTCCCATGTAAGCTTCATAGCCTATTAGCTTACAAAATGGCAGCTGTTTTCCACCCTGGTGAACAATCGAAAGGGCAAGACAGGACAGGCAAGATGGAAGTTGGAGTCTTTGTGTAATATAATCTCAGAAGCGAGACACAATCGCTTTTTGATTAGTCAGAACAGAGGTCAGCAAATGTGGTTGGCAGCCCATATTCAGCCTGCCAACCACTTTTCTAGTTTTATTGGGATACAGCTAATCACATTTATTTACATATTGTCTGTGGTTGCTTTTTTACAATAACAGGAAAAATTGAGTAATTGGGAGAGACCATATGGCCCACAAAGCCAAAAATATTTACTACCTGTTCCCTTACAGAAAAAGTTTGGCAATCCCTGCATTAGAAATAAGTCTAGCCCACACTCAAGGGGAGGGAATTCACAAGGGCATAGATATCAGGAAGTTGGGGTTTTGGGGAACCATTTTAGAATCTCCCTACTACATAATGCTTGCACTGACCCAGCACTTGGCAAGTATTTGTTGGATGAGTAAATGAAAAATTGTTCACATGTACTAATTTTCCAAATTCAAGGGCTGAAAAGCAAGTTACGAGCTAAGAAAAAGCCAAATTCCTTCACTGATTATTAGGATTTGGCCCCTGTGTCACAACTGTGACAATTTTTTTTTTTTGAAGATTTTACTTTATTCACAAGAGACACACAGAGAGAGGCAGAGACATAGGTAGAGGGAGAAGCAGGCTCCCTGCGGGGAGTCTGATAAAGGATTTGATCCCAGGACCCCGGGATTATGACCAGAGCCAAAGGCAGATGCTCAACCACTGAGTCACCTAGGCGCCCCACAACTGTGACAATTTATTAACTTGTGTAGATCTTATTAGTAATCTCCATGATGATGTTAAATGAGGTAGATGGTAAAATATGCTTAGAATTGAATTAATACGTACATCTGATAGATGATTCTTTCACAACGTCAGCAAATTGGAAGGGGAGTGTTTTAGGGTGCTCATTTGGATTGCGAACTCTGGGGCAAGAATACTTCTTGGGAATTAGGTCTATAATATGGCCATCCCCAATGTCTTCAATTACCAAGAGGGGCTCAAAACCTGTGTACAAAACCAAATTCCCATCCGTTCTTCGTCTTTTCTTTGTGCCCTACCTCCAAGAATGAAATACTGTATCATAATGTTCTTCCTTGATCATTTAGGATTTCTATTGTTCTTACACAAAGAAATGTGTCATGCCTGGAAAATTAAAGGTCCAACTGCTGCCTTGTTTATGGCCCAAGTGTCCACTGAGTTGAGGCCCCAGTGTGGGTGATGTCAACTGGATAATTTTTTTTTTTTTAAAGATTTTATCCATTTATCTGAGAGAGAAAGAACACACACAAGCAGAGGGAGCAGCAGAGGGAGAGGAAGAAGTAGGCTCCCCGCTGAGCAGGGAACCTGATGCGGGACTCCATCCCAGGACCCCTAGAGCATGACCTAAGCCCAAGGCAGGTCTGAGTCACCCAGGCCCCCCACCCCCCATATCTCTTTCTTACACGACCCTGAAAAACAAGGGCTCTAAATGTTTCTGAAGTGGGTTGCAAGAAGGAAATGAAATAGGAAACTCCAATCTGTGGTTCTTCTCATTTAGAACTAGATCTAACAGGGACACCTGGGTGGCTCAGCGGTTTGGCGCATGCCTTTGGCCCGGGGCATGAGCCTAGGGACATGGGATCGATCCCGTGTCGGGCTCCCTATGTGGAGCCTGTGTCTCTGCCTCTCTCTCTGTCTCTCATGAATAAATAAATAAAGTATTTTTAAAAAAGAACTAGATCTAACATACATACTGTTACAAAATCAAAGTGGGAAGGGAGCCATGTAATAAATGCTATACTTATCTTAATTTTTAAGAGGCTACTCTGACAGGCACTGTGCTAGTAAATCTCTTCCCTATACACGAGCCCCTTCACTTTTCACATTTACCCTGGCAGTTAGACTACAGAGGAGAAAAGCAGGGTAAAGAAAATTATCTGAGGTCATACAGGGAATAATTGGGCATCACATTTAAAAATTATACTGGATTTTCCCTAAAGTGTGAGTATAACTTAAATTGGATATTTTACTTCTCTGGGTTAATTTGGAAATAGAACTTCTTTTTCCTGGCTGACTATACTTTACAACTGGCTATTGATGAGGAAATTAGCAAATGACACTAGCACTTCTTTGCTTAGCAAAAAAAGGGGAAGGAGATGGGGAGGAGCCTGTTGTGTGACAATCAAAGCCAGATTAAGGTGTGAAAGGCTGGGCAATTGCCACTCAACAGAGAGCTAAACTGTCACTGGGATAAAGCAGAATCATGTTGCCATTAACAGTTTCCCCAGGTGATTTCTTACACAGTTGGAGACATGTAAATTCAACCAGTCCTGCCCCACTCTAGTAGACAAAATGACTTGAAGGAAAATTAGAAACAAACCATTGTTTTTTCCCTGCCACAGAGGTACCTACATTTGAGTTTTTTTATGATCCACCCATGCAAATTGTACCATGACTCATCTATTATCTAAAATTTAATCCCTTAAGCATGTTCTAGATTTTCAACATTTCAGAGGCTATGCAAAGTCATCTGAACTTTTAAAATATGTACCTGACAGTAGTTCCTTGAGAAACTTTTAGATTCTATGCATTACAAAAAAAAAAAAAAAAAAAAAAATCTAGGGGATCCCTGGGTGGCTCAGCAGTTGAGTGCCTTTGGCTCAGGGCGTGATCCTGGAGTCCCGGGATTGAGACCCACGTTGGGCTCCCTGCATGGAGCCTGCTTCTCCCTCTGCCTGTGTCTCTGCCTCTCTCTCTCTCTGTGTCTCTCATGAATAAATAAATAAAAAAATATATTTTTAAATCTTTAAAAAAAATCTATAGAAAGTCTTCTTCTTGTAGCATGAAAAAGGAATAAACTACTAGGAGTGAGGAAGAAACCCCAATTTAATCCCTCAAATATGCCTCTCAGGAGGGATCTAGGGGTGCCTCAGTGGCTCAGTCCATTAAGTGACTGACTCTTGAATTAGCTGATGCCTGCGACCAGCTCCTGTCTGCTTGAGATTCCTCTTCAGGAGGAGGAATCTTCAGTCTCCTGCTTGAGACTCCCTCTTCCTGCCCATCTCCCAACTCAAGCACATACCACTCTCTCTCTCTAAAATAAACAGATAAATAAAATCTTTAAAAAAAAAAAAAGTTATCTGGTTCTAAAGATTGCAAAAAAGGACCAGAGTATAAGAAAAATGTGTGTGATTAGTGAAAAAGAGAAATAAAAAACTATTCCAGTTAAGTTAAAGTCTGTATTGATGGCATGTAAAAACATGATTTACTTTGAACATAAACTGGTATATTATTTTTATTAAATGAACAAATAAGTAATGGAAAATGAAATGATGGCTTTAAAAAAAAGATTTAATTGATTTACTTGAAAGAGATCGAGCACGGAGGGAGAGGGAGAAGCAGAAACCCACTGAGCAGGGAGCCTGATGGGGCTCCATCCCAGGACCCTGAGATCATGACCCCAGCCTAAGACAGACTTAACCTACTGAGCCACCCAGGCGCCCCAGGCATAGTTTCGAGGAAATCCGCACTCTTGATAGCACAGGAGGTGATAAGAAAGGCCCTGCTTGTGAGCCCAAAGTGGACATAATTCAAATGCTGGTTTGGCTCACTGATAAAATTAAAACTATAAAATTAAAGCTGCGGCAAGAAGCAACAGTACTACTGAAACTCATTCAGGAAAAATAACCAGTTATGGCTATCCTGAAACTTTCAAGCCCCTAATCCCTCTTTTCTTCTCCTGAAATAAATTTTATTTTTAATTTTTTTTAAATTTATTTATGATAGTCACAGAGAGAGAGAGAGAGAGGCAGAGACACAGGCAGAGGGTTCGAAGCAGGCTCCACGCGCCGGGAGCCCGATGTGGGATTCGATCCCGGGTCTCCAGGATCGCGCCCTGGGCCAAAGGCAGGCGCCAAACCGCTGCGCCACCCAGGGATCCCCTGAAATAAATTTTAGAGCATGATTTTTGAGATTCCCAAAGCGCGCCAATGTCACGATCGGCCCGAAAACAGTGGCCTGGGTTGTGCCAGACTTTGACACAGATGATGTCTGGATATTCCGTTCCGATACTTGCCGCAAGAGTTGGTGATAAGCACGAAAACGGAAATAGCATATGCCAGTCATTATTTGTCCCGCTCACCACCCGTTCGCGCGTTAACCCCCAGAGCGACACAACGCCACAGGGGATCGATCCCGTGTCGGGCTCCCTAGGAGGAGCCTGTGTCTCTGCCGCGCCCCACCCCCCGCGGCCCCGCCTCCCGGGTCGCAGGAGCCCGAGAACCGCAGAGGGCGGGAGCTGGCGCGAGCCGGGGCGGCGTCGGGCGCGAACCCGTGTTTTCCCAAGTGCTGGTCACTAGACTGCATTTCTACGGCAGCCGAATGTTCCGGAGGAGGTTAAGGGGTTCCTTGCCACCGCCCGCTCGAGCCTACGCAAAGATTGCTTCGGTTTCTCCCCAGAGCCACTGCAGTGTTTTCGGGGAAGCGCGGGGCTGCCGAGGTCCTCAAGGTCACGGGGGGCTGGGGGGGGGGGGCGCTGGCCGGGCTTTACCTCGCGGAGGGGCCGCCTCCTCTTCGGCCCGCCCAGCGCGGAGCAGCCGCAGGAGCGCGCGGCCGCAGCGGGGCGCCGTCGCCATGGGGACCCGCACACCGCGCCCCGCCGGCACCTGCGGGCGGGGGGGGGCGCAGAGGCGGGGCTCCGGGCAGGCTGCGGTGGCTCCGCCCAAGGCTCGGAGCGTTGGGACCGACGCCGGGCTGCGGCACCCCGACCCGGAGACGGCGTGCTGGAGCCCCCACCTGAAGGCCGGCGCCCCCCGTGGTGGGAAAGGTGGGGCTCCTTAGCGTCCGCAGCTCCTCAGGCTATTTTAATAATTACCAATTTTAGCGTTATACAAAAGGTACCAACACCAGAGTAAACGAGTTTAAGGGATCTGAAGGGAACACAGAATAGGATAAATGGTTTGTCTTGGCAGTGTGTTTTTAAAAAATCATCGGTAATTAAAATTTGTCTACAAGGAATATACAGCACCTATATAATCAATAAATTTTATTCTAATACAGTTTTAGACTAATCCAGGCACCTCATTTTTTTTCCCTGCTGCCTTTCATATGTTTAAATTGTGTGAAAGGGTACAAATTAGATAAGCTAAAATTTTATTACCTGAGGCCCACATGGGTCCCCTTGACACAAAGGACAAATGAACCAAGTGAACAAACAAGGTCAATCTGATACTCTGTCACTAATCCACAGGAAACAGCTTTTGCTTTACTGTCTCAGGACCTATCCAAGAAAAACATGTCACATGGCAAAATTTCCTTTTGCTCTGTCAGACCCTAGAATGCTATTTCCCCACCCTGGAATCCCTGTTCTCTCCACCCAATTGAAAAGTTTACAAGATTGTATTTAATGTTCTGCTAACTTTCTCATTTTTAAAAGGGGTTATCAAAAAGACTGATTTGATAAATTGATCAAAATTCTTTGAACTCAGAATGCCAAAAGTTACTAAAATTACTAAAATTTGTATCATTCAATGGGTTTCACTCTCCCACCCCAAATTAGGTGATTTCTCTGTCCTGGAAATGAGGAAGCAGCATGGGCCTCTTCCAAAATGTGAAGGCAACTGAGCTATGACTGAATAAGCAAAATGTGGCATACCACACAATGAGATAAGTACTGATCCGTGCTACAACATAGATGAACCCTGAAACCTTGAAAATATTGTAAGTAAAATAAGTGAGTCATAAAAAATCATGTAGGATTCCATTTATACAAAATGTTGAGAATGGGCAAATCCATAGACAGGAAATAGATTGCTGGTTGCCAATGGCTGGGAGGTTTGGGAAATGGGGAATGATAGCCAATGGGTTTTTTTTTTTTTTTTTTTGAAAGATGGGAGTGATGAAAATGTTCTACAATTAGAACAATTATGGTGATGGGTGCACAACTCTGAATCCACTAAAAACCACTGAGCTGTACACTTTAAAAGGTATATTTTAGGGGGATCCCTGGGTGGCTCAGCAGTTTAGCTCTGCCTTTGGCCCAGGGCATGATCCTGGAGTTTCGGGATCGAGTCCCACATCAGGCTCCCTGCGTGGAGCCTGCTTCTCCTTCTGCCTGTGTTTCTGCCTGTCTCTCTCTCTGTCTCTCGTGAATAAATAAATAAAAAAATCTTAAAAAAATAAAAAGGTATATTTTACGGCGTTTATTTCAAAAAAGCTGTTGTAAAATGGGTAATTATTAACGTTTGCTGTACATTACTGGCGTTAGCTGTTGTGATACGCATCTTATACATGCTTTTTAACTTTCTCCTCATAACTACTACAAGTTGGTTATTAATCTCATTTTCTAGAGGAAAAACAAAAAAACCCAAAGAAGCTAAGTAAATGGGCATGAATACAAAGCTAAGGAGGCAGAGTGGGGATTCAAGTCAAGGTCCAACTTTAAAGTCCATGATCTTTTCATAACTAACACCAATACTGAAATGTGCAAAAGGTGCAAAATCTGGAAGAAAATTATGTAACCTAAAATTTTATAAACACAGCTTACTTTTGAGGACTGAACTCTTGTATTCCCAGACTGAGGACTACAGGTTTCTTCAAAATAAAACAATAAAGACTAATTTAAAATGATCACTTTATTAAAAATAGCAAATCTCACAAATACTCATTTAACATTTTGTTGGCACTGGCCACTGGAAAACACACCAGTGTGTGTACTGATTGTCTAACGTAAACTGAAGCAGGGCTGCCACAAAAAGCCTGTGCATCATCAACTTATAATCAACACGGGACTAAGTTTGGTGAGCTCAGGAAGGATAAACCTTCAGCCCTATTAATAACATTTTGCGCACTGCATTTCAAGTATAACCCCCATAAGGCAACAATAGAAAGCATAGCAGCACAGCCTCTGTATCATATTTCCTGATTAAGCCTTCAACAAGGCTGAGGCTCCGGTTATGGCGAATAACAGCAAGTCAAATTTACTAAAAGCAGTAGTGAAAACAATCATTGCACTGGCACTTTAATGACTTTATTCCTTGTTGTGGAAGATGATTCTGCTACTGGATTCAGCTGGAAAAGTAAAAAATGCTGTTTTTCTTCAAACCACAAGAAAGCAACCACATGTCATTTTAGCTGGTAGAAGAAGTATTTGGGACATCTTGTGCATCTGCCAAATGTAGTTTTTGTCTGGATTCATCAGTTAAGAAGATTTTCATTCTATAATGAGGGCTTCTTTTAAATTATGGGAAATCATGCTCAGGAGCTATGAGAGGTATTAAAAGAAATATGTTTAAAGGGAAAGTGCCCATATAGCTCCTGAGAAACTTGGATGTAATAAGACAATTTTTAAACGTAGTGAAGTAATTATATCCAGAATTTGAAGACTTAAAAAAAAGTCACTAAATCAAGATTATGTTACAGGTTCTAATAGAGCACAGAATTATATCAATGTGGCAAGAATCATTTTCATGGTAAGGAACTTATGAGAGGCAAATATGAAAACTTACCAGATTAAAAAAATAATAATTTAAGAGGACAACACCACTTTATCATCTTTGGGAAAACGATTTCTTTGTAAAAGTCAAAAAATAAAATCATCATAGCTCTAAAACTTTTTCTATAATCCTAATTATTCTTTAAGAAGACTAGAAACAGAATGGAATTCCTGCATGTATTATTCCCTTTCCTTATCATTAATGTTTTTCATTTTCCTCTTTCATCTCTCTATATAAATCCACCTGCTACCTACTTTGTCAAGCCCCAATTCAAACAATGCTATAGATACACTGAGAACAACTAAAAGCTAGCAATACACATATGGCAAAGGTTACTAAAGTATATAGACAGGAGTATTGCCAAAGACATTCTCGTCCAGTTGGAAAGCGGAAATTTAACATATACAAAAATCAACAGATAATGAAATAAGACAGAATGCTAGTTTGAGGTACAAATAAAATGCTATATGGAAATAGTCAGCTTTGGTGTTATTTGGTAAGGGAAAGGGGGAGCAGAGCAACTCTAGGTAGGAAGTACAACCTGAACAAAGGCATTAAGGTAAGCATGAACATGATGTGTTCTCAGAAATCCAGAGAATCAGCTTAGTGGGAATGAAAGATAATGAAAAATATAACAGTAAGTAGGCTGTGATCATACTATTGAGAGCCTTTGAAAATCTGACATGGTAAAAAAAAAAACCCAGAAAACAAAAAACTTGGTCTGAAATAGGAATGGCAAGAGGACAGTGATGTTTTTAGGAAGAATAATTTACTGGTATTGTCTAAAGTCTACAGCAGTACTGTGCAAAAGAAATATAATGCAAGCCACAGATATAATTTCAAAAATATATTTAATTTACACTAATATATCAAAAAACTATCAGCATAATCATTATAAAAATATTGAGATATTTTACATTTTTTCATGCTAAATCTTTGAAATCAGTGTACAAATTATAGTTCTAGCACATTTCCATTTATATTAGCCACATTTCACATGCTCAGTAGCTACATGGCTAGTGGCTACCATATTGGACAGTATGGCAGCTCCAGGGTTGGAACAGAAGAAATTTGAAAGGTTATGGAATAAAGTGATGAGGGTAGGGAATGAAGGAAGAATAAAAGGCAGAATTGATGATGCCTGACAACTAACTGTAATTAAGAAATGGCAAATAATTTCCTGCCCACATCCAGGCTCAATGGCAGATAGTGCCATGGTTAAGTAGCAATGTCTGATATAGTCATAGGAGGAATTTAAATAATCTTGGAGACTGAAATAATAGAAGCAACTGATGACAGAAAGGGAAATTAGGAGGGAAAGTCTGAATACAGAGAGAACAATTATTACAAATGAGGAAACTAGGGTTGCCAAACTTTGTTCAAGGTTACACACCTGCTTACCAAGATTTGAAACCAAGCAATCCAAAGCCCATGCTCTTGTATTCTATCATGTTTCCTTGTTCAACTGTTGTGGTCGAATCAAGTCAAGTGGTAAGATAAATAAACCTAATGTTTAACAGAAACTCAGTTCCTAAACTGATGTGTCATCTGCACAGAAAGAAAAGCATAGGATATAAAGCTCAGAATGAAAATACGGAAAGAAAAAAGAACTACTACGAAGAGAAGATTCATAGTTAACTCATATCTAATCTTCAAATTTAAGTCCTTCTTGGCAATGATGTTTCACATTAATGTGCCCACAGTTTACGTGGCTTCTCAAAATCTTATTTTCTTCATCTGTAAAATGGTAAGTATACCACCACCTACTTACAAGAATAGGACCAGATGAGAAAATGCATGTAAAGCCCGTCATAAAATATTTGGCAAGTAATAAGTACTCAAATAAGATGACCTATTTAATTGTTATTACTGGATTTGTATTTACTTCTCTATTTCTTCATTGTTGTTACTGCAAATTTTAACAATAACAATATGTGTTAAGAGTAATAATAATTTGTATATATATATACATATATATACACACACATATTCTACATTTTGAAAAATTTCATATACACATCATTACATGTAGCAATTACTGTATAGTACAGAGGATGCTTTGAGATGTTAAACAATTTATCCAAGGTTAATTATCAAAATTATCAAAACCAAATTTCAAAAATCAAATCTCTGGACTCTACAACCAGCATCCTTTTCAGTATCTCATTATTTAGTCCAAAAGGACTAAACTCTAAAATTATTTTATAGGCAGGATAATTTCTTATTGTTCTTATATATCTCACATTGTGCCTAGGACTATATCCAAAAATACATTTTGAAAATTCCTGCAATAATTGCTCCAAATTGAAAAGTTAAAACCTAAATATTTTACATGTGTTTTGGTGATTTCCTTTAAGCTACTTCTGTAATACACTTTTATTTACATCTAAAGTATTCTATGTAATGATAGTAAATTAAGTTTGGCATATTATGTCTATATATCCAACTGCTATTTAACTTAAGAATCCAAGATTCAAAATAATTTCCATGGCAACTAGCCTAATCCTCAAATCTCTTAATTTTTTTAAAATTTGTTTTAAAATTCCAAAAACAATACAAAGCAAAGCAGAACAAACCAGAAACAATGGCAGCATACAAAAAACAACTGAAAATGTCATTTGGAAACCAAAAGGGAAGAGAAATGGCCCCAGTAAATAACAGCAGGGCTCTTCAGAAGTTATAATTTATAACCAGAAGTTATAACCAGATGTTATAATTAGTAAACTTTTCACTGTTGATATTAGGCAAAAGGATACATGGAAGAATTCAGTTCTTCTAACTGTAACAGAAACAAATTTAACTTTTATAAGAAAAATATCTTAAGTAGATAATTGTTTACACATTTTAAAATAAACTATTTTTTTCATTTAAGCTTTCTTTAAATGAAAAAGTAAATACTGAAAAAACTTTCCAAAAATTTCCGGGTTGGGAAATTCACTTATACAAAGTAATTATAAAGTATCGTTAACATTTATTAAACACAAATATAAGGAGAGAAACCAGGTAATAAAAACTAGAGTTTTATAAAGATTCTTAGAACCATGATAATTATAATCATCTCTATTATTAGTTTTTAAAAGTTGCCATTTTAATGATCAAAATCTTTAAAAACTTTTGTGGATTATGAAAAGATTTCACATATCATTCAGTTTTCAGGATGAGGTAGAATTAATCACACCTATTTTACAGAGGAGAAAATCAAAGTTACAGAAATGTTAACTAAATTGACAATATTCAGATATAACTGAAATGCAAATCCCAGACTAAACAAAGGCTTTCTGGTTTCAAATTCAGTGTTCTCTCTATACCATAGTCACTTTCCTAAATGTACTGCAAATTAAACTTGTATTTATTAAGAGGAACAAGTAAAAGGAAATACTTGTAAGACAGAACACAGTAGATATGAAATAAAACATGTAGGCCTACCATTTCCCTTACATTTACTTATTCAAAGGATAAACAAAACCAACAGAAATGAAACCTTTTGTCATTAGTGAATACAGAAACTATTCTGAAATTAAAGTACATTGAATTCAGTTTATTTTTATATCAAGAAAAGGTTTTTTTTGGTTGTTTTTTTTTTAAGATTTTATTTATTTATTCATGAGAGACACACACACACAGAGAGAGAGAGAGAGAGAGAGAGAGAGAGGCAGAGACACAGGCAGAGGGAGAAGCAGGCTCCAGGCAGGGAGCCTGACGTGGGACTCAATCCCTGGTCTCCAGGATCACGCCCTGGGCTGAAGGCGGCGCCAAACCGCTGAGCCACCTGGGGTGACCTCAAGAAAAGGTTTAAAGAGGCAAATTTCATTAATACTTTTCAGTATAAGAATCATATGTAGTGTTACAGACAGGGCTATGTCCTCCCCAAACTCATACATTTTAGGCCTAATCCCCAATACCTCAGAATGTGAGTGTATTTGGAATAGGGTGTTACAAAGATGTAGTAAGTTAAAATGAGGTCATTAGGGTGGGCCCTAATCCAGATGACTGGTTGTCTTTACCAGAGGAGGACATTTGGACATAGGCAACCCATTCATAAAAAGGTGAATGCCATGTAAAGATGAAGATGGCCACCCACAAGCCAAGGGAAGAGGCCTCAGAAGAAACCAGCTCTGCCGACGACACCTTGACCTCCATCTTTGGGCTTCCAGAACTGTGAGGAATGAATTTCAGATGTACCGAGTCTATGGCACTTTGTTGTGGCAGCTTTAGCATGCTAATACGCATGGCAGTGTACTAAATTACCGTAAACACCAAATATGGTTCTGTATTTAGAAATAAGTAACCATCACCTGAGTGAATAATAGAAAATATATTAATCATGTCAGGAGTGTTTATATGTTAAGATCTTATCATATATGTACAGAAGTAAATCTTTCCCTTTTAGATTTGCCAGCATTCTCAGAATGTATGTGTAAATGTATATATGACAATTCCTTTGAAATATATTTCTTTTTTTAAAAAAAGAGTAGAATACAATGTGTATGAGACCTGAAAATACTACACTAAGTGAAAGAACCTTGTCATAAGAAGCCACATACTGTGTGATTCTCTTTATATGAAATATCCAGAATAGGCAAATCTACACAGAGAGTAGATTAATGGCTGCTAAGGGGATGAAGAGAAGGGAGGATTGAGAGGGACAGGGTTTCTTTTGGGAGTGATGAACATGTTCTGGAATCGGACAGAGGTGATGCCTCCAAAACACTGTGAATGTACCAAAAACCACTAAACGGTATACTTTAAAATGATTAAAACGATGAACTTTCAATAAAAAATGTTTATGAAAGAAAGAATAAAGAAAAAGAATTATACTCACATCAGACAGAAGCCTGTCTAGATTGGAGTCACTGGCTGTTTTTCTTTTATCCTCAGGAAGTTCCTCTAACTCCCCATAGAGCTCCAAATTCAAGCGAGCTAATTTCTCCTGCATTCCCCGAACATGCTCCATCTGTTCGATGGAACATTCATTTCCTGGGGGAACATCCCAGAACATTAATAAAGATTAGGATAGTTCAAACTAACTGCCTGGAGGAAAAACTTTTAAACTCAAGGTGTTCACAAGAAATTAGCTTTCTTTCTTTTGTAAGTTACATTGTTAATAACTGCATATTTTCTGTGTATAATCACAAATCAAATCTCTGGCCAGGAAAACAATGATAATCTAAGAAATGACTATGGGCACTAAGAAAATAAGATAGGAAAGATTTTCTGTAAAAAACAAAATCATCAGGGCACCTGGCTGGCTCAATTGGTGCAGCCAGCAACTCTTGTTTTCAGGGTTATAAGACCCATGTTGGGGGTGGGCATCACTTGAAAATAAAATATTTTGAAAATTAAAACAAAACAAAACAAAACCCAAAAATCATCCTTTAGGTAAAGGAAATTCTTTTTTCAATAGTAATATCATTTCTAGAAGCAATAGCGTCATCTAATCATGTTCAATTTGACAACTGCCATTTTAACCGAATGACCTCACATTTTATATTAATGACGGAACTTAAGAATCCTATAAGAGCTTCAACTATGACTCATTTTTGCCACCAATTATGTATGCCTCCTTTAAGAAATATAAATGAAAATATTTATGAAGCATGAGAAATACAATGTAATATTTTCAGTTGTATACCCATTAGTGCAAGACAGCTTAAATGCTAAAGGACAGGTCTTACACTATTTATTGACTAGAATTGTCTGAGGTAGTATTATCTGCTCAGGGCAGCTAATATATATACAGTACATATTACATATTTTTATATAGTTAAGTATAGCCTCAACAACCTTTTATTTTGCTAGAGAATTTTATTTTATTTATTTTTTTAATTTTTAATTTTTTTTTTTTGAGAATTTTATTTTTTAAGTAACCTCTACACCCAATGTGGGGCTTGAATCCACAACCCCAAGATCAAGAGTCACATGTTTCACTGACTGAGCCAGCCAGGTGCTCCTAGCCCTTACAACTTCTTGAAAGTAAAATTTTTTTTTCTAAAAAACTCTGGTTTTCTCAGAGATATACTATAGCTCAGAAGTTGAAGTACATATATCTTAAATCAACAAGAATTTATGTAAATTACACTATTAATTTCCTCCAGCTAGCTTTATATCATCTTCACACACCGACAATATTAAATTAACTACTGATAATTTTGAAGCTAGTTATAGCTCTTTAAAAATAATCCTTTTCTCACAGAAAATATCTCATATTTCCTTTACTTTAATGATGTTTTTCAATAATTAACCGTAACCTGGAAGGTCAAGTGGAAGAAATACCCTAAAAGAGAGGTGTGTGTGTGTGTGTGTGTGTACACATATGTATATACTGGCAGACATATAAATGTATCTCTATATAACATATATATATATATATATATATATATATAGAGAGAGAGAGAGAGAGAGAGAGAGAGAGAGAGAAAAGGTGGGGAAGGATATAAAGTAAAAATATAAAGAAGCAGGAATCATAAGAGATCCATGTGATCTAACATGAGAACAACAGAAACTCCAAAAGAATAAAAAGGAACAGATGGAGGAGAAATCAACTAGCAATAGAAAAAATATTCCTTCAGATGAAAATGAGTTGGTAGATATGATGGGCTCACTGATTCCCAGGCAGGATTGATGAGAAAAGTTAAAGAAAGAAAACTTTCAAACATCATTTTGTATCATCAGCAATTTATAAAAAGAACTCTTTTCTCTGAATTCCACCAGCAACAGGTATTACAAGTCTTTTAATTTTGCCAGTCTGGTGGTATGAGGTGATATCTCTTTGATTGCTATTGCGTCTGTGTTTGTTAAGCAGTTGAATTGCTCTTTTCAGGGCCTTTACCCAATTTTCTATTTGGTTATTTATCTTTTTGTTGGTAGTGGTGGCCTCAAAAAACCAGCATATATGTTAACACTTTTGGATTTGTGTGAGATTCTGTATGTGTGCATTCAATAATTTTCAAATCGCTTTATAAAAAATACAGGGACATAATTCTATCAAAAAAGGCTTATAAGGTGAGTTGCAAGCTGAATACAAAAGCTCTAACTATATGCTTTGTGAACTCATACAAAAATATCTACTCAGAATTTTTAATGAAACAGTTAACTGTTCATGAAAGAACAAGAAAATCAGATTCTTTTAAATTCAAAATGAGGAATGGTAGGCAAGAAATAAGTTTAGGCTTAAAAGGATAAAGAAAAATGATCTTGGGACTTTCCCAAACTAAAACATTAAGTCTAAAATATTTAACTGACAAAGAATATTCCTTTTGTTTGTTACTTTCAGGATAGTTATTTCATAATAGCAATCCTACTTTAACATTTCAACTAACCTTCCCTTCTTTTTTTTAAAAAAAAATTTTTTTTAAAGATTGTATTTATTTCCTCATGAGAGACAGAGAGAGAGAGAGAGAGGCAGAGACATAGGCAGAGAGAGAAGCAAGACTTGATCCCAGGACCCCGGGATCATGCCCTGAGCCAAAGGCAGATGCTCAACCACTGAGCCACCCAGGCATCCCTATCCCTAACCCTCCCTTCTTTTTTTTTTTTTTAAACCCTCCTTTCTTTAAAAAAAAAAAAAAAAAAAAATCTTTTCCTGGAGCCTGTGTGGCTCAGTTGGTTAAACGTCTGACTCTTGATTTTGGCTCAGGTCCTGATCTCAGGGTTGTGAGATTGAGCTCTGTGTAGGGTTCCATGCTGGACAAGGAGCCTGCTTAATAGTCTCTCTCTTTGCCCCTCCCACCCTGCACATTATCTCTCTCTCTGTCAAAAAAAAAAAAAAAAAAAAAAAAAACTTTTCCTGAAATTTCAGAAGACAAATTATAGTCCACGACCATGACAAATGAAATATAGGATGATTGCATGTTATGCCTCTGGACTCTTTTTTTTTTTTTTAATAAAAGAAAATGATACTTTTAAAAGGAATGGCAAAACAAATGCAAAAAATAGGATGCAAACATCCTGAAAAGAAAAACAAAGGGAAATATCTATGGCTTGCCGAATGCTTGAAGTTTTCCAGAGTGGAAATCATTCAAAAGGCTGAGAAGCCCTCTCTCCATTTCTTGAACATCTGAGACATCGGTGAGAAAAGAGTGCTGAATGGGAGCAGGCTGTGCACCTTTTCCTTCTCCACCCTGAGGTCTGGTCTTTTCTTTCATCACTCTGCGAAGATGATGCAATAAAAACATTAACTGCATATGATTATCTTTAAAAAGAGAAAATTATACATATATAATATACATAAGATATATTATCTTGCTTTCCAAATATCTAATACTACAAAATATTCACACACATGCAGCAATATCCTATATCACATTTAAACCTGTTGCTCCTAAATTAGTTAAAAAAACAAAACAAAACAACAACAAAAACCCTGTATATTTTTTATTCCTTTTCTGGCTAGTGCATCAACTTTGTCTACAAATTTTCTCATTCTATTTTAATAGGAAACAAAGTAAGGGCGTTCAAACCAATCATTCATTCTGCATGTTCTAATCCCTACACATTGTAACCTTCATTATTTTTCTCTAAAATCACACATGATAATACATGCTTCAACTGTTTAAAAAGTCAAGCCAAGAGAAAAAAAGGGTTATAAGAATTATTGGATTCAGTATTTACTCTGATAGCATTTTGCTGTGATAATATAAAAGAAAATAATTCACCTTTTTAACTTTGGTCGTTGTGAAGTTGACTGTGATGCAGGATTTGAAAACCCTGTGCTTTTACTAACTGGAATGGCATTTTTTTTGGCACTAGCAATCTGAGTAGAGTGGGCACTAAAAGACTTAGGACTCCTCCTCTTCACTTTCCGCTCCTCCATTGCTCTAAGTTCCTTATTGCACCAAGGCCAGCTTCTTATGACCTAAGGAAATACAGCAAAATTATACATATATGCTAGAATATGCAAAAATGAAAGGGGTTTTTAAAGACCCACTTCATAGGAGGAAAGAAGATCAAGAATTTCAGTGGCCATTAGATAAAGTTAGAATAAGGATCCTTTTTTAAAAAAGATTTATTTATTTGAGAGAAAGAGTGATCACGAGTGGGGGGGGGGCGGCGGTAGAAGAAGCAGACTCCCCACTGAGCAGGGAACCTCGATGTGGGGCTCCATACCAGGACCCTGAGATCATGACTTGAGCTGAAGGCAGACACTCAACCGACTGAGTCACCAAGGTGCCTCAGAATAAAGATCTAGCTGCTGTGCTATATATACAGGAGCCACAGAGCCCTAAGCAAAATCTGTTAGAAATTTTTTTTCACCATTTTCTTTATTCACTCACCCCACAAATATTTACACTATTCCACATGCCAGGCGCTATTCTGGATATTGGGAAGATAGTAGTGAAAAAGACAAAGTCTCTGTCCTCAAAAAGCCTCATTATAGAAGGGAAACAATACATGAAAAATAAACAAAATAGCCATGTGATATTCTCAGCCCACTCAAGATTTAGGTGGTCTTTAGATCTCCCTGCTAAAATTTATTCTTAGAAGAACCAACTAGATTCAAACAGATACAGATACAACTGAAGAGGTATCTGCATTTTTTTTTCTAATGAAACAGCTACACTTTAATTACTGAAGACAGTATAAATTGATGTAACGCTTGAAAATGTATATATATCTTTGACCCAGTAAGTCCCACTACTGGGAATTTATATAAGGAAAATAAAAAACAAAGAAGGAAAAAAGTCTCTGTATATAAATATGTTGCAGGAATAAGCAACAAATTAGAACAACCTAAAAGTCTAGTAAGGGGAATAAGTAAGTAAATTATACAACCATACAGAATAGAGGTTTTAAAGTTGACAATTAGACTTTATAGCAGCATTTTTTTTAAAGGCAAGGTACAACACTGTATTTTTGTAATGATTAAAAATTTAGAGAAATTATACACTTGGAAAAAGATGAGGTGGACATATAGTTGTTCACAATGATAACATTAGAGTTGAATTCTCTTTACGCCAAGCCTTTATATATTTCAAGACTTATATTCATATTATCAGATGCGTAAATCTTAAATATACAAATGTCCAAAAAAAGCGCTTTCTGAAAAAGATTATGTAGGGAAAGTTTCTTACTTTGTGATTTCTTTTGTCCTTTTAAGCACACCACGTAGTTAACAGTAGATGTATGGTGGTAAGTTTGTGTGCTGCCTAATGTCAAGAATTTCTAGTCAGCCTAATGCCCCATGTGCCCAAGTATCTCCATGCCAGACAAAGCCCAGGACAGAACAATAATACTTTGTGCCCAGGCTGAGCAGTTATTCTCTCCTATATACTAAGCATTCATCCACAGAATAGTAAAAATATATATATATATATATATTAGGTGCTAGAGCCTAATACAAGACAAGAATTCAATCTAAAAACTTCTAGAAAGATAATTAAAATATTTCTAGTTTTAATTGTATCATTCACAAAACGATGACACTGGAGTATTTTCCTCATCTCAAACAACAATCAATATCAAAGGTTATGCCTAACACAAAGAACTAGTGTTTAATCATTTTTATGCCATTATTTTTAAATGCTCTTATGTTTCAAAACTAATTAAATTTGCCTTCAGTATTTTGTTGCAGAGTTTTAGAACCAGCTCCTTTAGAATGCTCTAACAGCTTGATGGCCTTGTCAGAGTTTTCAATATTTCTAAGCAGGGTCTCTAATCTTCTCTTAATTTCCTTCTGGTCTTCAAGAGCACAGCCAATTCCTATGGACTGAAACTTCTGGTCAACAGGCCCTGGTGGCACCTCAGATGAACATGCACTGTACAGGGACATCAAGTGACTCCTGGCATTTCCCAAACCATCCAGAAACTTACTGACCACCTCATCAATAATCCTGGTGGCATGCTTTAGGGATTCTTGCTGCTGGGGGTTTCTGATTGTTTCTACTGAAACTTCAACAGTGAGGGTTCATCCCATCAAACAGTTTGCCATCAGATTTAATTCTTCTCTTTCTCCGTCGCTGATCTGCCTCATATCCTGGCTATTCTGGATGCTGTGGATCATTTCCAGAAGGATTTCTTTCTCTTGCTCAACAGCAGTTGGCGGCTTCTCTCAAAGCTTCCACCCTGAGCTCCAGCTGTCCAGGCTCTCCAGCAGGCGGCTGGAGTGGTCCGCCATGGAGGAGGAGCAGCAGAAATGCCCCTCATTGGCTTTCGTGTTGATCTTGGCCTAAGCCATATGAGGTATCTGCATTTTAATTAACAACTAGAAACCATATTTCAACTACGAAGCAGAAACTCAGTTTCACCCTAGGGATAATACTGGTTCTAGTTCCTTGATCAACTGAAGTTCTGTAAAATTAAACTTGTTCCATGATTATTTTGAATATAACTTTCTCTACTTATTTCCAAGGATACAGGAAACTGTATTATATACGTTTAGGTTTGCTAGTATCAAAAGTTACACTATGAAGCTCCAGGTCGCCCTTCCATAGAGAACACAGACCCAATATTTTCCCCTTATTTCATGTATTAATCAGTTTTATTTTCCTAACAGTCATCCATCTAAAAATATCCTACATTTTTAAACTAGGCATTCTATTAAATTTTTTTTAGATTTATTTATTCATGAGAGACACAGAGAAAGAGGCAGAGACATAGGCAGAGGGAGAAGCAGGCTCCCCCCCAGGGAGCCTGATGTGGGACTTGATCCCAGGACCCCAGGATCACACCCTGAGCCAAAGGTAGATGCTCAACGACATAGCCACCCAGGCTTCTCACATACTATTAAATTCTTAATTATATTGTTTCATATATCATGACAAATTTACATGGCTATTTACCTCATCAGACTATAAAGTGCCTTAGCAGTATTAGCTCTTTTTGTGTACACTGTGATGAATGTAACCATGCTATGACTGTTCCAAAAGATTCAAATTCACTGATTAGACTCCTAACATAATTCTTTGAGAACTTTAGTGAGAATAGATTTTTCCCACTGGATTTTAACCAGCACTGGACTTTAAACCATTTCAGCTTAGTGGGCTCAAGGTGGCTCTAAACAATCATAACAGGCACTATGATACCTCAAAAAGAAGCAAAGGGTTTAAAGTAAAGGCTCTAATGACCAGTCTTTAATCCCAGATACCAAGGGCAAATTCATCCAAATCGTGGCTAACAATTTTTCTTTAAGATACATTTTTAGTAACTGAACAGACATTCTGGCGTTGTTTCAGCATACAACACGAGGTAAAAAGAATTTTAATAAGCAACTGAATAGAGACAAGGATCTGTATAAACTTGTGATACACATAAACACACTCAACCTCAAGTTTAATGATGCTAATACACATTTGGTGAAACAAGAAAAAGAAAAGAAACCCCAAAACCTGAGGAAGTAAAGCTATGCAAATAAACCAATAGTGGTTTATTTTAAAATTTTAAAAAGATTTTATTTATTTATTCATGAGAGACCCAGAGAGAGAGAGGCAGAGACACAGGCAGACGGAGAAGCAGGCTCCACGCAGGGAGCCCGACGTGGGATTCGACCCGGGTCTCCAGGCTCAGGCCCTGGGCTGAAGGTGCTGAGCCACCCAGGCTGCCCCCAATAGTGGTTTAAACTACGATGTACTGAAGGGCGAGGACTAGAAATTTACCCATTTTTGGAAGGCAAATCTCTGCCACAGAGAACCGAAATCTTTCCCGTATACACATAGCAAGGAACCTTTTAGAGAAGGCCTTCCCAGACTGCTCAGTTACTCACACACTGGTTCTGAGTGCCAGGGACGCACAGCCTCCAAGCAGGACCACTAGGAGTCCCTCTTGACTTCACCTCATTCCCCTTCCTCAATCTGCCCACACGGTGACCCTTGACTTTCCCGAAGTGAGCAGTGACCAGAGTGGCGGCAGGGGCCTAAAGGGGACACTGCGGGAACGACTTTGCTTCCACCTCATACCTGAGGAAGGAGAGGATGGGGGTTCTCTTCCTCAACCTGCAAAGACCCCGGAGTCTCCGAAGTCAGTGCCGCAGCTGCAGCCGCCGACGCTACTGCTGCAGCTAGAGCCGGGGTCACATCCCGGACCCAGCGCCGCCACAACTCCTTTTGTTTACGGAAGTGACGCAAGGGGGCGGAGCCTCCGTGCCCCTGGCGGGAGCCTGGCCTCTTCCTGCCCCACCAGTACGGCTCCCGTCTCCGCCCTTGGCACCGCATTGCTTCCACTGTCTTGTCCTCAACTGTACTTTAGGCGGACGTGGAAAGGCAGACTCATAGCTGGGCTTTTATTTTGGGTTCTGTGGCCCAGAAGCCCGGGGGGTGAAGGAGTGGCGATGGAGGCCGGACGGGAAACTCCGAGCCCTTTCCGGAAGCTGCCCCGCCCCCTGGGTGAGTGTCAGTTCCCACGCACTACAATTCCCAGCATGCTATTCGAGCAAGTCCGGAGGCGGAACCAAAGTGTCGCCATAGCAACTGAGTCCACTCCCTCTCCCGGATGTCTCCAGGTAAACCAACTTTTTTAGCACGGAAGGCGGCATGAAAGAAAAGTCGTGTTTCTGCTTAACGACCCCGGGCCGAGCCCGTAAATGCGATTTTATTACAATTAAGAGCTACTGTGTTCAGGCCGTAGACATATGTTAATCTCTTCACCTTCACTACAATTCTAGGGGTTTTAATCCCCGTTTTAGAGATGAGGACTCTGACACTCAGAAAGACTAATAAATCCACGTCTCTCTGTCACCAAGACAGTTCTTCCGCTCTACATATTTCTTCCTGAGAAGGAATTGTGAATTGTGAGAGACGAACTATCCTAAATGAGGGGACAGATCCATATTTCATTCCCTAGTCTGGTGGATATCGTTTCCCGTGTGGTGGTAGGGTGGGGGAGGTTTTAGGTTTGTACATCTTTAGAGACTCTGGATAGTTTTAGGTTTTTAGATTTTATAGACTCCGAATAGTACCACATATTTATACTGAATTTGTTAATGAGGAAACTGTATCTAGAGACTGATATCAATATATCAATTCTAGAAAGGCAGAGCAAAGTAGAAGTCAAGTATTCTAGTTTGGGATGTTTTGCCACCGCTACTCCTTACATTTTTAAAGATTCAGAAATGTTTTAAAAAGAAAGACTAAGTGAACATCCATGTATCCACCATCCAGAATGGTATGATGTTAATTTTTTTCATTTTATATTTTTTAATGAAAGAAATAGAACATTACAGATTAAGTGGGTGCCCCTATTCCCAGTACCACTCTACTTCCCTTGTGAGAGGCATGGTCTTAAAGTTGATAAGCAGCTTGCTAATCTAGGTTTGAATGCTTTCACTATTACTATATATTTATAAGCAATATATAGTATGACTGGGCTTTTGAAGATTCACATGAATGTTATTATATTTTGTGTATTGATCGACAACTTGGCTTTTTCATCTAACTGTTTTTGATAGCTATCCACATTGATACATCTGTCTAGACTTCATCTGGTTGGCTGTATAGTATTGTGTCAAAGAAGTTTCTCACACATTATTTGGAAATTCCTACAGTGATGGATACATTTAGGTTGTTTCCCATTTTTCACCATTACAAACAGTGTTGTAGGGGACAGTATTCTCGATATCTTTTCTCAATGTCTCTTAACTAATCTCTGAGTTATTTTATCTGTATGAGCAGAGCTTGCAAACTGTTGATTCACATGCTATTCTAATTTTTCAAATTGGTTGCTAACAGCTAAAATGGAACTAATAAAAAAATGGATGTCATCCCATTCATTTGGCATTCTAATAATAATGGGAAGATCTGACCACACTAGATCTACACTGTAGCCTGGCAGCAATAAGTCAAGCAGACGAGCACTGTTTCCTGTGCTCTCTAGTTTTTCCCTAAGTCCTTCTGCTTTTAGTACTCGTCTGAGCCCTGTCGTATTTGCATTTGCAACCCCTAATATAATGTAGGGACGCAAGAAGGTATCCTTACATGTGTACATATTTCAGGTCTTCAAAGTTCTGTATCGAGTCCCTATTTTGGCCAGACACTATTGTAGGAGGTCAGAGGGCATCTATAAACAAGTCTTGGACAAGAGCCCTATAGTGAGAGATCTTACAGTCTTGATAAAGGAGATGGTCAATAAATTAGTAAACAAGAAAGTTTCAGTTAATGAAAAGTGCTCTGAAATAAAAGCTTAAGTTCACAGGGTGTTACTGCAAGGTGTGGGGTACTGAAGAGGGAGTGTAAGGCCCTTCTGAAAAAGCAACTTTAGGAGTTGAGATATGAATGAAGTAGAGAAGCCAGCCATGGAATGATCTAGAGGAAGAACATCCTTCAGCAAAATATATGGTTAAACCACAGGTCTTTAGGCACAAACAAGATTGACAAATTTGAGGAAGCAAGCGGTCTGTGTGGCAAATTGTACTGATTTAGAGACAGAGTGCATGAGATAGAGCCACAGTGGTACAGTTTAGAGTGCGATTTCTTTTTTTAATTTGAATTTTATTTTTTAAGTTTAATTTTTTATTTAAATTCAGTTAATTAACATATAGTGTATTATTAATTTCAGAGGTAGAGTTCAGTGATTCATCAGTTGTATGTAACACCCAGTGCTTATTACATCACGTGCTCTCCTTAATGCCCATCATCCAGTTACCCTGTCCACTCTCCTCCAGTGACCCTCAGTTTGTCTCCTATGAGTAAGAAAGAGTCTTTTAGGGTTTGTCTCCCTCTTTGTTTTTGTCTTGTTTTATTTCATCGTCCCTTCCCCTATGCTCCTCTGTTTTATTTCTTAAATTCCACATATGAGTGAGATCATATAATGATTGTCTTTCTCTGACTGACTTATTTTGCTTAGCATAATACCCTCTAATTCCATCTACATTGTTGTAGGTGGTAATATTTCATTTTTTAATGGCTGAGTAATATTCCATCATGTATGTGTATGTGTGTGTGTGTGTGTATATATATATCACATCTTCTTTATCCATTCATCTATTGATGGACATCTGGCCCCTTTCCAGAGTTTGGCTATTGTGGACATTGCTGTTATAAACATTGGGGTGCCTGTGCTCTATCAAAACACTATTTTTGTATCCTTTGGTTAAATACATGATAGTGCAATTGTTAGGTGGTAGGGTAGCTCTATTTTTAACTTTTTAAGGAATCTCCATACTGTTTTCCAGAGTGGCTGTACCAGTTTGGCGTGTGATTCTTTTACTTGAAATCTAGAGTTCTTCTTTGAAAGAAATTTTGTTCTTTGAGATTTATTAGAATTTTCTTTAAACTGCAAAAATCCCTCCTTTGGATTAATTGTTAAATAGACACCTTGTATAAATTACTCTAACCAGATGCTTTCTTCCTAAGGGCAATATGCAAAGCATAAGAGCTTTGATCATCAACAATCTCTAGCCCCACCACTAATATACTCTATAGCATAGATAGGCAGGAGGAGTGCTGTTGGTGAATCTCCTGGTAGTGATGGTTATACCAGTGTTCAGGTTCACAGACTCTAGACTTACAAGTCAGAAACTCTTGGGAACTCAGGAATCACTGTTTTTAAAAAAATTTTTCTTACAGAAAATTTCAAACAGATTTCAAAGAAAATAGAATAGTACCTGTTATCTACCTATTGACTCATGACCAATCTTATTTTTTCCTCCTACATTTTTTCCTCTTCTCTATTATATTGAAGCAAATCTCAGACATCATTTAATCCATAATATTTCAGTATATATTTCTAAAAGAAAAAAAAACTTAACCAGAATATCACTGTTATTCCTGAAATAGTAATAATTACTTAATATTATTAAATATCCAGTCAGTCTTCAAATTTCCAATAGCATCATAAATGTCATTCATCACTTTTTTCCACATTTCATTTGAATCAGGAATATTTTTTTAAGTCCTCAGGTGATGAATGGATTTGGAAGCCAGTGTTTTTTACATCCTCGTTTCTTCAGACACAAACATGCGTTGTCCTTCCCCTTGAGAAGGTCACATTCTAAAGGAAAAGGCAGATATCTCAACCCAAAGCAAATTTCTACTCTACCTCAGTGCCTGGAAAAAGAGTAATCCCTTTGTTGTGCCTGTACTTCTAAGATGGAAGAGGTTTTTTATTTTGTTTTGTTTTCGTTTGGAAGCCTGTTCATTTGCTAAGTGTTTCTCCCCCTACTTTTCCTGCCATATCAGAATGCCTAGGCTGGGATAGGTCAGACTCAATGCTTCTTTGCATGCTTTGCTCAGGAAACATCTAATAACAAAGTCCTAAAACATAAATGAGCTCACCATATTCATGAAACTGAAAGAATGCCAAGGTACTAGTCTACCCTAAAATGTTCGTGTTAAGTAAGCATTAGTGAAAGGCTCAAAACTAAACATAGAGATGCTTATAATTGTATTTTACTGGTAGCTGCTTTGGAAAAACAAAGGGTAAATAACAGACCTGACCAATTACAAAGACTTAGACATTTACAGAATTCTTACATATATGGTCTTTTTTTTTTTTTTTTTTAAGATTTTATTTGTTTATTCATGAGAGACAGAGAGAGAGAGGCAGAGACACAGGCAGAGGGAGAAGCAGGCTCCATGCAGGAAGCCTGACATTGGGACTCAATCCTGGGTATCCAGGATCAGGCCCTGGGCTGAAGGTGGCGCTAAACCGCTGAGCCACCCAGGCTGCCCCATATATGGTCTTTGATTTATTTGTTTTCTTCATTAGATCATAAGTTCCTTGAGAGCAGATATGTTTTGATTTTGTATCTTAAGCACATTGTGTAGAATGTGACATAAAGTAGATAATAAATGTATGTGTTGTGAATTGATAAAGTTCTCTAATTTTATTTTTGAAAGTGAAGTGATTTCTACAATCCCTATTTAAACTCCATAATCCAAAGATCAAGGCCTAGTCACAGTGCCAATCAGATAACATCCCTAATGCCCAGGCAAATCATCTCTTTTAGCTGGGCAATTTGTGTTTTGGTACACCAGCCTTCATAACAAAGAGATCTGATGACGAAACTAATCCAAAAGTTTAGGGAAATTGTTAATTGAGTAATTCTTTTTCAACTTAATATTTGGGATAGTTTTAGTTTATGATTTTACAAAATGTTTTAATGCAATTTCATATTCACACTTCCTTTTTAAGGCCAAGAGTAGTTAACAGGATTAGGGAATGATTATCAGCAAGATATTAGCAAGAGCACAATTCATCTTTCTAACATCTTTTCTCCAAGTTCTTGTCATAGGAACACTTCAGCTTTAGGAGAAGGCTTGTGTTATAGGCTTAACCAGAAAACAAAGTATACCATGGACCAGGAAGTTAGCTGTACTGCATGACAACACTTCCATCAGTTTTCTGTCCTTTGTTGAACTTTAAGTTTAGTAGTATTACCAAAGAGTACCACAAGGCTAGTAAGAAATGCTTGTAGGGATAGCTTACGGTATGGAAGAGAAAGTAGAAGGTGGGGAGGGAGGGAAGGAGGCAGGGAGGAAGGGAAGGGTAGAAGGGGCCCTCATAACACCTTATTTATATCTCTATCTAACAAGGAAATTTTAAAGTGTTATTTAAAACCTAAATTGCTACCACTCTGTCTTTTAAGAGTTGTCATAGTTCCTGTCAAGGAGAAATAAATCTTACATAGGGAGGGAAAGGGGATGAAACTCTAGGCAGATGGCCCATTGTGTGTCATAATATAGCAATGAGAGTTGGATATGCACAAGTGGGCAGGAGGTTGAGTTTGAGGACATGAAACTGAGAAAATTGAATTGTTCTATGTAATAAAGTGGGAAGAATTGTTCACTGTGGTAGAGGGTAGAGGTCGGGAAATATTGAGAAACAGGACAGCAAAGAAAGCAGCAAAGTGAGAAAGGAGATCAAAGTGGTAAGAGGGAGAGGACTTTAAAAAGGTCAGTGAAGTCTATTGTCCAATTTGTAATTGCAGAGTTGCTGTAATTACACAGACACATACACGTCTTCCATGCTTCCACACTTCAAGATAAATCCCCTTCAAGCTCAAAGCTTTGTATGAATTAATCATTATGAAAATCAAGGAAAACGCATTGTATTCTGCATTTTTGGAGATTCATGGAGAACAAGAGCAATATGTGTGTAACAGTAGAGTGATCTATAAACTCCATTATTTCAGGTGAGGCAGATTAGAGTCGGAGGTGATTGGGAAAATTACAAACCATGGTCTATGCTATATATAATCTTAGAAAAAGGAAAAGAGATGAGTTTGTCACTACATAAAGACAAGTATTATATTCAATTTTGCTTCACTCTATTTTTTTTAAGATTTTATTTATTTATTTATTTGAGAGAGAGAGAGAGTGGGCTCATGGGCACAAGTAGGGGAGTGAGGGAGGGGGCAGAGGGAGAAGGAGAGACTATGAAGCAGACTCCATGCTGAGCCCCATGCCTGTCTCAGGGCTCAATATCACAACCCTGAGATCATGACCTGAACCAAAACCAGGAGTCGGTTGCCCAACTGACTGAGCCACCAGGTACCCTTCAATTTCAGTTTAAAGGGTAGGGGTACATGAGATGACACCTAATAATATGCTGGGCTCTCCTACTAGTCTGTTAGCTACTCAAGGAAGGAACTAAGTTTTATACATCTTTATGTTCCCAAAGCCTAGCCTAGTGTCTGGCATACAATGGAAGATTAGAAAATATTCACTAAATTAATGAATAAATGAGGAAAAAATCGGACCCATATGATGGCAAGTGGCAGATGGAATTATTATTAAATTAAGTGTCACCGTAACTCAGATTACTTTCAAGAATTAGAATTAAGATTGATTCTTAGTCATACTGGCCTCTGATCTCCAGGTGGCAGTATTATCTCATGTTAAATTGTTTTGATACCCGATTCCATTTAACTTTTGAGAACCTAAATGAATTAAAAATCCAATTCTTAGTTTATTTCTATAATTGCACAGAGCCAAAGAAGAAATAAAATATAATTACATAAGATTATGGACTTTCCCCCCAATTTCAACATAAATAAAAATTACTGGTAGTTCCCTAATTTAAGCAGTTTCCAAAATATTGACAATAAGTACAAATTTGGGTACTTTGTTTATGAAACACATATATTCCTTCAAAGTATGAAAATGTGGGGGGTGGGTATGGGAGGAGGAACAGGCCATGGAGAGAGAAAGTGAGTGAATAGTAATATGTCTAGAAAGAAATCATTGCCTAACAAATAGGGTGACCAGATTAAATGCAAGATGATCAGTTAAATGTGAATTTCAGATATATAAAGAATACTTTATTTGTATAAGTTGCATGCAATATTTGGGACATCCTGATACTAAATATTCCTCATCTGAAAATCACCTTCAACTGGTCATCGTGCATTTTTCTTTCCTGCATTTTTCTTTGCTAAATCTGGCAGTCTTACCAACAAATATACTGTTGTTTTTAATTCCAAAATAAGCATAACTTTACCAGGTCTGCCAGACACCGTGGTGTTTCCTTATTTGGAGAGATGGAAAGGAAGTAACTGGTAGGATCAGCTTCCTTGTTGTAAGTCCAACCTTCTGCTCATTGTACGCTGCCGGCTACCCATGAAGAGCAGAGTTCTTTAGCTGAGTAACTTATTTTCAGGAAACTGACCCCTCAGGCAAGTGCAGATGGTATAGTCTGAAGAGACTATTTTATACAAACACAGTGTTTTTTTTAGCATTTGTGAATCTGATTGTAAAAACCAAGCTCTGTGAATAAGCAAGGAGATCCTAGATCCCTTCACCTCTGATTTATATTTTTCAGAGATAATCATACATACCAGCTATGTCAATAGAAAAAAAATTAATTATTTATGAAATAAGCCCTATTTCAAAAAAGTAAAGAATTTTCTGGTAAATTAAATCATATGTCATAGTTTTATGCACATTTGCATTTTTTAAGAAAGATTTTATTTATTTGAGAGAGAGCACACTCACACATGAGCAAGGGGAGTGACAGAGGGGAGAAGGAGAGAGAGAATCTCAAGCAGATTCCCCACTGAGTGTGGAGGCCAGTGTGGGGCTCAATCAGGTCAAGACTTGAGCCTTTACCTACTGAGCCACCTAGGTGCCCCACACATTTGCATTTTTAATGTATGCATTCCTTCTCTTCCAGATAAAGTGCTCTTCAAAAGTTCATTTGCAGATATTTCTGAATTCAAAACAAGCTTTCCATAGGAACATTATTATATTAGTCAGATCTTCAGGTTACCTAGTAAAAATGTATTTAATTGGTTATATGACTGAAACACTATTTGTGGTTAAATTCTCTTTAAAGGTTGATGTAATAAAAGTATTTTAAAGAGCAAGAATTAGGAAAAGTTTTTAAAGTTTTGAATATTCATATTTGAGAAAATATCAATGGCTCATATTTATTTTGCTCTCACTCTGTGCAAGAAGCCATTCTAAAAGCTTTAAATGAATGAACTCATTTAATCCTCATAATAACCATAGGAGGCAGATTCCATATGATCCCACTTCACAGATGAGGAAACTGGAACAAAGGATAGATAGCTGCCCAGAGTCACACAGCTACTAGATAGTAGCCCTGGGATTTGAGGCAGCCAGTAGCCACTTTAACCACTGTCCCTCACAGTTACATTAATTTAAAATAAAGAGGTAAAGGAATTGTCTGAGAAGGTTTTGAAGGTGACACCTCTCTGATCACTGTCTGGGGTAGTACACAGTATGGTTCACTAAGCCTAGAAAAGTTCAAAGTAAATGGCAGGTCTCTTCTTAATTTCAGTGCAGTATGAATACCACTTTGGTGGTTACCAACCATCATGGAGTTATTTGAGAGGTTATAAATGGAATTAAAGATGTCAGAAAGAGGAAGAAAGGTTTACCAGAGGTAACTGGATAAGAGTCAATGAGAAGCAGAAGTGGATTAGACAGTACTTGTATGTGGGGTATGAGGAAGAGATTTATGGGATGAAGACCAGTTATTGAGCTGAGACTCAACAAGAAGACTAACAAGGAGAAGAATTTGACTTTGCATGATTATCTACATGAATAGGGAAGGAGAGGTGGGAGGGTATTGCTCCACATCAGTGTTAATTCTATTTAACTTGTTTAGATTTGTGATGTCCTGACATAGTTCTTGTGTCCCCCAGTTGTGGCCGGAGTGGACTTGCTAAAGACCCCTGCTCAGGGTGGTGGTCTTTCATGTGCTGAAGGCAGAATCAAACAATTCCCGATTGGCTGCCTTTAGACACTTTAGACACTCTGACTACCCTTTACCTTTTCCCAAAGAGATAAGAGATAGTGAGGGTGGAGGGGAAGAGCCCCAAACTCACTGTCTAGGGAACAGGGTTCTGACTCTTCTACCGAACTAGCTCTCTAACCTTTGGTCCCTGTTTCCTAAGCTGTGAAAAATGGTCATGATATTACCCACTTCATGTTGTAAGCACCTGGCAAATATTAGCTCTGGTCCCATTTAATCTTCACGACCATATGAGGTGTCACTCCTATTTTTCAATTAGGGAAAAGGAGGCTCAGAGAGGTGAAAGTCCTTTGAAAGCATAAAAGGGTGGCCACCAGAGTGGTGGAGATAGGCACCCCTGTTGTTTAGTGCCAATGCTGTTGGTCTTGCCTTTGCTGTGCTGTCTGCAGTAGAAAAGGAAATCACTGGAATGAAATCGTTTGCAGCATTAATCCAGAGTGAAAATTTTAAAAGCCTTTTGCTACTACAGTCCTAATAAATAGTAAAAAAAAATAATAATAATAAGTAAAACCTAGAAATGTATTTTCCTAGGATAACAAAAATCGTGAGGTTTTTTTAACAGAAAATATAAAGTTTATACACATTCAAAAAGCTTTCAAATTATGATTAAGTACACACTTGTAGCGTTCATTCATTATAGTGATTTTTATTTAAAATTTATTCTTTACTGAGTGAGTAGTGCAAACTTATTCATTCAACATGTATTATTGAGCATCTACTTACTCTATGCCATGTATTTTCTAGGCTAAGTGAACAATACAGACAAAAATCCCTGTTCTCATGGACCTTATATTTCAAATGTGACCATGGCCGATTATGTATGAATTAACCAAATCATTGTTATAGAATAGAAAGGGATGAGTGTTAGGGGAAAAGATTGAGCTGGGAAAGGGAATAGGGATGTGGGTGGGTGGTTGCAGTTTTAGACCAGACATTCCAGGAAGGCCTAATTGGGCAGGTGAGTTTTGAGCAAAGATGTGAAGGAAAGGATGAAACCGATCTTGATAATATCCATGGTCAGAGCAGAGGAAGGACCAGCACCATGGCATGAGATGGAAGCATGCCCTGTGTGTGAAAACTAGTAAGGAGGCCAGACTGGCTGGAAGGGGATGAGCAAGGAAAAGAGTGAGAAGTGGTGAGGTGAGAGAGCAAGGCAATGTGTGTGGGAGAGTGGGAAGAACGGGGCCAATTACATGGGGCCTTGTAGGCCATTTTAAGGGTTTGGGCTTTTTCTCTTTGAGAAGTAGAAGCACCTGGAGAGTTTTGAGCAGAGGAGTGACATGATCAGGTCTATATTTTGATAGATCACTACATCATGCTGCTGTTGGGGATAGACTGTAGAGGGTAATGGGGAGACACAAGGAGGCCAGTTTGGAGAGTGTTGAGGTGATCCGTGTGAGAGATGTTGGTGCCTGGACCAGGGTGGCAGTTGTGAAGGAGGTGAGAAGTGGTCAAAACCCAGATTCATTTTGAAGATAAAACTAGCAAGATTTACTGAGAGATTGGGTGAAGGCTGTAAGAAATACATCAGGAATGACTCCCCCATCTTTAGCCTGAGCAACTGCAAGGATTTTCCATAGACTAAGATGGGAAGACTTGTGTGTTGGAAGTGTGTGGGAGGGGGCAGGAAGTCAACTTTTGGTTGTGTTATGTTTGAGATGATGTTTAGACGTCCCAAGTAGAGATATTGAATAAACATTGTATATAATATTAAAGTCTGAAGCCAGATCTTGCCTGCAAATATAAATTTGTCCGGCATATTATTGATATTTAAAACCATGAGGTTCCATGAGATCACCAAAAAAATGCAGGCAGAGAAAATTACTAAGGACTGAGCTCTGGGAAAGAGGAGGAACCAGCAAAATTAAAAAATGGAAACAGAAAAAGACTAGAAATGGAGAAAATAAATATCTACAGTATGTGTACCACTCTCATTTTGGCATGTATCATTCCAGACCTTTGTTCCTTGTATGTATATGCCTTCCTTTTCTAAAAATTAGTCTTAGGGGCGCCTGGGTGGCTCAATCTGTTGGGCATCTACCTTTGGATTGTGATCCTGGGGTCCTGGGATTGAGCCCCGCGTGGCACCTTGCTCAGTGGGGAGTCTCCCTCTCCCTCTGCTCCTCATACCACTTATGTGCTTGATCTCTCTCTCTCTCAAATAAATAAATCCTTTTAAAAATATTTTAGAAATCTATTCTAAAATATCACTTTACAGAGCTCTTTAAAAATAAATTTTGAGTAGATTAATGTATGTATGTGGTATCAAGGCCAAATGTAGTGAAAGTTGTATAATGAAAAGGAGCTCTCCTTTCCAGAGACAGCCTGTGTTATGGATTCCATCTCATGCAGATATAAGTATATGAATATTGGTATGTGCAAACAGATGTATTTTCCCTCCACACATAGAATATGCACATTGCTCTGCAACTTTCTTTTTTCACTTAATGTATCTTAGACTGTGTTCCATGTTGACATATACAGAGCCGCCACTTTCTAAATACAGTAGTATATTAACAGCTGATTAATGTGATAGCTGCCTAGATTATTTTAGTCAAAACTGTCAAGTGAAAAAAAAAAAAACTGTCAAGTGAATGTGCCCTGAGGACCCCCACCCCAACTCCGGGGTCAGGCAGAGCTTTCATTCTGTCTCCCCTTTTACAATGTTTTTCCTTCAGATCATTCATTTCTCGGTTTCTTCTTTTTTTTTTTTTTTTTTTTTTTTTTTTTGGTATTTCTCGGTTTCTTCTTTTTCTCCTTATGGAAACATATCTACTACAAATTGCGTCCTCCCACAGTTTTTCTTGTTTTTGTTGTTGTTTTTGTTTTTGTTTTTCCTGAGAAAACATAGCTGTTCATTCACTAAATATTTAAGGGTTTTCTACGTCTTTGGAAAATAATGTGAGCTAGAGGACAGAGTCTACAGGAGCTCATGCCTAAGAGAGATGCAGGCCTGTAAACGAGTCATTACAATGCCACATTATACATGCAGTAACATAGATAGGAATGGAATGCTTTGGAAACATGGGGAGGGAAAAGGGGGGGACTAACTTGGCATAAAAGGTGATGCCACTGTAAGACAGATAACCAGAAGTACAAGATATATGGCCAAACAAAATGGTTTCTGCCCTCAGGCTTAAGATAAGCAACAAATTCTCTGGCCTGGGTGAGCAGGCCCTTTATGACCTGGCTCTAGAAGGTTGGCTTCCTTCCCTCAGCCCCTACATGCCCCTCTGTCCTTGGGACTGTTTCCTTGGCCTAGAATGGCCTTCCATATCTTCCACCTCTCAGGAGCTCAGTATTCATGGTGATAGCATCATCATGAGAGTGAGAAGAGCCAAATAACCAATAAAAATCATTTTAGTAGCTAAAACCTATTAATGCACACATTTACAGTATCATCTAATCCTTTTAACAACTGTATGAGACAGGTACTGTGTTAACTCTATTTTAAAATGAGGAGATTAAGGGTGAAAGATATTAAATAGACTACCAAAGTCACACAGCTAGTCTGTAGTGCAGCAAGGATTTTTACCTAGCTCTAGCTAATCCTAGAGCCCACCTCTTAACTTCTGTTGCTGCTCAGGATTAACTCTTTAGTAAAATAATTCTGCAACTTAAATATCTTAAACAAAAATGTCCTCATCTGTACTCCAGTAGCTTTATCCCCTTACTTATTAATATAATACCTATTACAATTACTTTGTACTTTTATTTTTCTAAGTAGCAAAAGTTAGGTCTACTATAGAAAATTTAAAAATGCAAATAAGCAAGATAAAAAAAAAACTAAGGAAGTTATTACCCATAGTCCCACATTCTGGGGGGGGAAACAATTTTAATCAACAGAGTTCATCCTGTATGATTCCATGTATATGGATTCTAGAAAAGGCAAAGGGAAAAATGACAGTGGTTGCCAGAGGGTTTGGCTACAAAGGGTATTAGGGCTGATAGAAATGTCCTGTATCTTGATTAAAGTGGTAGTTACATGACTATGTATATTAAAATGATCAGAATTACACACTAAAAGAAGTGCATTTTACTGTTATAAATTATACCTCGATATATCTGACTGAAAAAAATTAACACCTTGAGGTATATCTTTCCTCACTTTTTCCTATGCATATGTGATAAATATCTATCCGTAAAACTGATTTATTTTTTACTAATATATTTTATTTTTGAGAACATTGTGGATTTACAGAAAAATTGCAAAGTTCTCAAATCATCCCTCAGGTTATTAACATGTTACATTAATATGACACATTTGTTGTAATTAATGAGCTACTATTAATACCTTTATTTTAACTAAAGTTCACAGATTATTCAGATATCCTTAGTTTTTACCAAGAGTGTACTTTCTCTGTTGCAGGATCCTATCCAGGATATCATATTACATTTATTTGTCATGTCACCTGAGGCCCCTCTTGGTTCTGACAGTGTCTCAGACTTCCTTGTTTTGATGGCCTTGACAGTTTTGAAGTACTGATCAGACATACTGTAAGATGTCTCACTGTTGGAGTTTGATGTTTTCTCATGATTAGGCTGGGGTCACAGGTTTGGCAGGGGAAGATCACAGAGGCTAAGTGCCTTTTTTATCACATCGGTATGATGCTTTTTCACCTACTTTTCACTCAAAAATATATCAAAAGCATATTTTTTATTCACTGAATAAATCTGTAGCTTATACTGTTGAATGGATGTAGCAAAATTCATGTAACCAATCTCCTATTATTGGGCACTAGAGTATTTTACTATTACAACAAGTGCTTCACTGTATATATTTGTGCAAACATCTTTGCAAACTTGCTGGTGATTTCCTTAGAATAAATCCTGAGCTCTGAGGATCTGCTGAGGTGAACTGTATTCACTTGTTGTTTAAGATTTTTGACACAGAATGCCACAGTGTCCTCCAGAAGACTTGTTACCAATTCCAGCTTCTGGCAAAGGTGTTTCAGTGCTCTGTGTCTTTATGTTCTAGCTACTGCTGGATATTATTCTTTTCAACCTGTGTCTGGTGTAGTCAAAATGTATCATGTTGCATTGTGTTTGTTTTCCTGTTGGTGTCTTCTGCCAGACAAGGAGCTCCTAAAGGAAAAAGACTATATCCTATTCATTTTCCGATACCCACAGTCTAAGTTACAGCCTGAAAGAAACAGGCATGCTGCAGAAGGAGGGCAGAGGGCAGGCTGGAATCCACCTGCGACGATTGTGTGATCTGACAAGAGAATCCACGCTGAGGAGAGTGTTTTCACCATCACTGGGTGCAACTGTATATCCTGGGCCCATGCCCTATATGCATTATGTAACCTAAAGGTGTGGCTCTAATAGTGCGAGCTTCAGAGCAGGTAGGAGAGAAACCAACACCAGCTCGAAAGAAGGTAAACAGGATCTTGCTGTTTTCCTCAAATAACAAGCGTGATGGCTGGGGATTTATTTTACCAACTCTGAAAAGGAGGATCACTTGATAGTTCTTTTAAGTTGTAATGCCACTAATACATTCCCGTATCACAGCTTTTTGAAAATATTGAATATATTTGTGAGTTCCAGATCTTTTTCTTTTAGTCAATACCATCTTATATTTGGTGCCTTGTGTATCAGTTTTAACTGCCAAAAATTTAATTTTTTTCTGTACACTTCTCTGATATTTTATTTGCATCCTTTCTTGTAAAACCTTGAATTTCTCTACTTTCTCATACTTTGCTCTCCTCAAATCTCAGTGTCACTTTTTTTTAAATAAATTTATTTTTTATTGGTGTTCAATTTGCCAACATATAGAATAACACCCAGTGCTCATCCCATCAAGTACCCCCCTCAGTGCCCGTCACCCAGTCACCCCCACCCCCCGTCAGTGTCACTTTTAAATGTATTGTATAACCATACTGATAAAAACTGTTGTTTCAATTTGTCCCTGGAAGAGGACACTATAGAAAAGGAAAAAGAAACATTTTTTTCATATTAAATATATATTTTTTTGTTTTCTAGTTTTGTGAGGTTGACTCACTGTTTATTAGAGTCCGAAAAAAGAAAAATGTTTTTGAGCCCTGTTTGTAACTCAGCAGACTTTTAAAGTTAAATTTTTCAATTTTCAGTGGGAGATTTTCTCAAGGTGATGCTATTTGGAGTATACCTCACATCTAAGAATTTCCATATGTTGTTAGCAGAGACTCCCCACCCCCCCCCCCCGCCCCCATCGAGTTATCACTTAAACTCTGTCCAGGGTGTAGGAGTACTGTACTATTCTTCCAATCTGTGCTACAAAGAGTGGAGCCAAATTGTAAGACGGGATGAGAGAGAGAGAGATTAGATTAGGACACAATGAAGAGAAATTCAAAGCTCCAGACAAGTTCCTGGAATAAGAAGTACTACAGTATTAAAATTAACTTTACACTTTGGATCTTTTTGTGATCGATAATCTCTTAGTAGCTAAATTTATCAGCGGAGGAAAATAACTGATGCTGTTTTTTTCTAAGTAATCTCTACATCTACCATGGGGCTTGAATTTAGGATGCCAGATCAAGAGTTGCATGCTCTCCCTACTGAGCCAGCCAAGTGCCCCTAATTGATGCTATTTTATTACATAAAATAGAGAGAGGTTAACAAGATGGTGACAAAATACCTAAAACAAGTACTCTATAGTGAAACAAACCTAAGAATTACTCCTGTCAGTTCATTAGTTAATCATAAAATTATTTTTCCTTTGTATGCATGTGGAGCTATAGGCATTTAGGTTGAATGCTTTAAAAATATGCCTTTGGGGCACCTGGGTGGCACTGGTTGAGCATCTGCCTTCAGCTCAGATCGTGATCCCAGGTCCTGGAGTTGAGTCTCGCATCAGGCTCCCCCGAAGGAGCCTGCTTCTCCCTCTGCCTGTGTCTCTGCCTCTCTCATGAATCAATAAATAAAATCCTATAAAAAATATGCCTTTAGTTTTATCTCCTCTCCTTTGTAATTGTCATATTAAGTGTCTTGGTTAGAAGACTTAGAAATTATTCAATAATCCCTTTCATGAAAACATTATCATTAATTATGGTATATTAAGAGGTCATAGCTTCTAAGTTATATTTGTGATTTTTAATAGCATATTTTTTGTTATTACAAATAAGTTATATTTATTTTTCAACTAACAATGCTTAAACAACTTTACTCTTACCTCCTTTAAATCTAGAATTTCAAATTGAGTTAAGATGAACAGAAGTCAAAAGAAAAGAAGATGGGAAACACTGAGGAAATTAAATGTCATTTAAATTGTCAACGTTTGTTTACCTGAGACTGTAACTGAGGGAGAAGGAAGAGGGTTAGAATTGAGTTACAAGAAGTAGCTTCATACCATTTCTATCTTTAAAGGATCAAACTTGATAAGGACTCTAGAATGTTTCCTTGACCATCTGAGGAAGGGGAATTTGGCCTCTAAGTCTCCTCTGTCACACTAGAGTTTAGGCACTTAATGATCAGCTGGTAATCATCAGGCATTGGGGAAACTAAAATGAACATGCCTGACTAAATCTTATGACTTTAATTCCAGAATGTTAAATCTTTTAAAATAAACAGAATATTACAGCTACATTAAGCCTTTCCTATATGAAGTCAGGCATAGAGATTTCCCATATGAAGTCAGGCATAGAGATTTCCCAATAAAGTATTTTAGAAGTTTCCCAGATACTATTAAGGCCCTTGACAGAGTAACGTGCAGAATGATGTCAGACTTGTCAAATGTTTTGATAAAACAGGACCTTCGGATGCAATGATAAATTTGGCCATTGTATAAATCCGTCAAGAGTTTTTGAAAAACTGTGTAAACTGAAGATGGCAGAGCATACTCCACCTCATTAACAAAAGAAAACAGTAAGCAGTGTTCTCTGTTGCCATCATGTTACTACCCTGCTCAAAAGCCTCCTGTCTATCCCTATTTCTTAGAGAAGCATCTCCCCAAATCTGTGCGTGGAACACTGGTATTCTGTAAGACGGTAATACATCTTACTGAAAAATAGATGCCTGTGGAAAAATGTTTTTCTAAAATGTATTTTAAAATCAGTCTATGTTAGGAAACTTCTAAACATTTTAAAGAAATTATTAACATGGGATAATCTTTGTTTAAGAAATGGAGTGCCAACTTCTGTGCATACAACGTGACTTTTAAAAAGTTAAAAACAACAGAGGCTGGAGAGGTTACATGCCACACATATAACAGACAAGATTGGATCCAGAATATATAAAAAATGTGGACAAAAAATATGAACAGGTAATTCACAAAAGAGAAAATAGAAATGATCAACAAACACATGATGTTCAAATCACCAATAGTCAAATGAATGAAAATGAAAATAAATACCGTTGAGCTCTCAAGATTGGCAAGAACTAAAAAGCCTGAAAATATCGAGTGCTGTCAAGAATGTGAAACAGGAGTCTCACACTGCATAGGGATTATGATAAGTACCACTTTAGAAAGTTGATTGGCAATATATCTGGTAAATTAATGATGTGCATAACTCATAGTCCAGTAGTTCTACTTCTAGGTACACTCACATCCATGTTACTTCTAGGTATAGTCACATACAGTGTTCACTGCAATGTTGTAACAATAATGATTAGAAGCAATATACAAGTATAAAAGTGTGCCTGAATTGGAGAATGGATATACTAGGAAATATTCATTCATTAATTCAAGGAGAATTCATTGAGCATCTATGGTATGCCAGTGCTGTTCTGGGCATCAAGGGTACCACATTATACAAAACAAAAATATATGTGCCCCAACAGAACTTACAATTCATAGAGAGGGAGGATGTGGGATAGGGGGGAAGAGATAGGAAAAATATGATGTATAAGAAATAGATGTGTTATGGAGAAAAATAAAGCAGAGAAGGGGGGTGGGAGAAGTTCTTGGGTCATTAGGAAGATCCCACAGTGCTGGTGTCATCTGAGTAAGCCCTGAACAGGTGAGGGAGTGAGCAGTGCAGACATCTTGGGAGGAACATTAGAGGCACAGGAGGGTACAGAGGTGAACACCTTGATGCAAGCAGTTTCCTGGGGAATTTGAGCAAAGTATTGGTGGAGATGGGGGTGAGGGAGGAGGTGGCCAGTGCCTGGAGCTAGGTAGGCCTGAGATCACTTTGAAGATTGATTTTATTTATTTATTTATTTATTTATTTATTTATTTATTTACTTACTTACTTACTTACTTACTTAGGGGGAGAGTAGAGTACAAGCAAGAGGAGGGAGAGTACAATGTGGGGCTCAATCTCATGAGCCTGAGATCGTGACCTTAGCCAAACCACCCAGGTGTTCCAGGCTTGAGATCACTTTGAAGACCAGTGCTCTCATCACTGGGGCACACATTTTGAGCACTCACAGTAGGCCCAGCACCATTCTAAGCTATTTACACTTTTTACACTTATATTTTGTTACTTAACACTCACACTTGTCTTAAGTCTGCTTTAGACATCCAGCTCCATTTCATAGATGAGGAAATGGAGTCATGAAGAGGATAACTTGATTTGGATCAGTTAGACTAGCAAACACTCTCTCAGCTGCTAGGTGGTCTGCCTCTTGCCTTTCTAATGTCTAATGCCATATGTCTTTCCCACCATCCCCAGTGATGCTTCAGGTCACCCACTGGCCTTGTTCACTGTCATTACCTTGAATTTTAGTCTCTGGTCCTCTGGAATCTGGGAAGAAAGGAAAGCTCTTCTTTTCCCTGGTCTCCCCATCCTTTCCATCTCCCCAGGACTAGCATCGCAGGCTGTACCAGTCTGCAAGAACTTCCTAAGGAAGGGCTGGGGCAATTTCACAAAGTTTCACCAGTTGGGCTTTCTCTTGATTCTCCAAAGGGAGGGCAAAATAAGACTTAGGGCCTTACAAGTAGGTCCTCCCTTTGCACTTATCCCTATTCTAACCTGGTTCCTCTCAATTCCTTTTAGGCACCTCCCATGTAGAATCCTGGACATTCTCTATTATCTGGGCAAGAGTTTCAAACTTCATTACCTCCTAATCTCTAGTTTTCCTTTGATTTGTTAGTGGCAGAAGTGGCGGTTTCCTCTTCCATCTGCCCCATGTATTTATAATGCTATTCTATTTCCATTACAAAGTAAACTTTTCTAACTACACCTGAGTTTCTCACACTTTCTGAATCCAAAAGCAAATCTCTGAATACTTCAAAGTGAAGCCTACCGGTGGCACCAGCAGTTTTTAAAAAGCTGGGAATTGAATGACAAAAGCAAGGTCAGGGGAATGTTTTTGGAATATGCTACCATTTTGAGTATGAAGATACTGTCTCCAAGGACAATTGAGACAGTAACAGTAGTGCTTGTCTGGGGAGTGAACTAGGACATCATGGCTCAAGGGTAGGAAGTATGGACCAGGCTTTTCACTCTAGACCTTTTGTACAGTTAGAAAATTTGTTGTTGTTTTTACCAATATACATGATACATTTTTTAGAAAGTAGTAAAAAAACTAAAATTAACAGTAGGGAAGTGAACTACTGAAAATACAGAGTGATTTTTCTAACAGCCTATTTTGAAAGCACTTGGATATCACAACATATGAAATATTCCCTCTGCTTTGATGCACCTTGTGAAGTGTAGCTTTGTTTTGTGAAGACAAAATGAAGCAGTAGAATTGATGCAGCTACCTGATACGAGGACCTGACCTGCAGCGTGACTCTCAACATCAAGTGGCCACATGATGGCCAAATAATATTTGTGTGTGTTGTTTTGCACAATAAAAATATGAGAGAGAAAAAAATATGAGAGATATTTAATAGTAGATATCATTTGTTCTTAATAAAAGGTTTTGATTTTCCCATGGTTGAGCCTTAAAAATGGGGGAGTATCCAAAGTTGATCATTTCTTGTGTTTGTTGTTGCTGATTTTACCTTATTTGTGAGGAGACAGTTTTTGGCTGCCTACTTTAATTCAGGCAGGCACTGAATTTTCTAATGGTGTTTCATCAAGCTGTTATACCTTAAAAAGGCATTTTTTTAAAGGCATTTAACTTTTGATGGTCATCCATGAATACATTATAATTATAAGAAAAGCACTCTGGGGTCAGTTAGCATTGGGAAAGGATGAAGATAAAACTCTTCAGCCCCTCTCTCATACTGGTCCTATTCATTCTCTCAATTTGTGAACCTTTGTTTTTAGCCAAAATACTCTACCCCTTGTTACCTGGTTCCACTTCATTTCTTATGTTTTCCAGACCTTGTTCTTATTCCTTCTCTCATCTGGATCCCCTCTCCTCCACTTTTATTTTTTTGTTATTATCTTTAAGATTTTATTTATTTGGGCGTGTGTGCATGTGATAGAGCACAAGCGGAGGAGGGAAGGGACAAGCAGACTGCACTGAGCGTGGAGCCAGATACAAGACTTGATGTGGTGCTTGGTGCGGGACTCGATCTCTTGACCCTGAGATCATAACCTGAGCCAAAATCTTAAGTAGGACCCTTAACTGACTAAGCCACTCTCCTGCCCCCTGCCTCTGCTTTTAAACTTATGCTTTTAGGACCATCTATTTCGTTAAGATTTCCCTGACCATTCCCAGATGCAATGATGTTAAACTTCACCAAACTTCTCTGATTTGTGAACATTTGGATTAGAAATTAAATATGGCATTGCCTTCCTAAGGAACATGTTTTTAGTCTGTTTACATTGGATTACAAGGAGACTTCATATAACATATATTAAAGTATAAACAGCAAATATATCTGGTAGGTGAAATTTTAGGTGATTTCTATATTCTTTGACCTTTGTTTTCCAAATCCTTTTAGTGAATGTGAAACTTTTATGATCCAAAATACTATATAAGTGTTAAATCACAAAATTGCTCATACTACACAAATTTTGTTTTCCACTTTACTGTATTTTAAACACATTCTCATCCTACTGATACCATGTGAGTGATATCATCATATTCTATATTATGAGCATATTACACTTCACTTTGCCAAGGTCTAGTCACCTTTTCTCATTTCAGTTGTGAGAAACAATGCTACAGTAAATACTTTGTAACTAAATTTCATACACTTTCATTATTGCCTTAAGATATATTTCTAAATGTGAAAATGCTGTGCCAAAGACTTACAGGCTTAAAGGGCAGATTTTCATGGCATTTTAAATATAGGCCAAATTTCCTTCCAGAACATTTGTACCATTTTTCCCTCCATCTCTAGGAGTGCTTGAGACATTAGATTTGCCCCTTCCTTGACAACACTGGACATTTTAGCTTGTATTATTTGTGAGCTTAAACATTTCTTTGTTGTATGTGTGTCTTCTTTTATTAATTGACAATATTTTGTCTATTTAAAAAATCTGCTTATTTTCCCTACTAATCAATAAAAGCTACTTGTCTACTAAGGAAATTAACTCTTTGCCTTATTTTTTACATAATTATTTTCCCTAGCTTTTCATTTTGTTCATGGTAGGGTCTTTTGGTTTATTTGTTTGAACTTGAATCAGCAGGGTGAACCATGCATACGTCTCAGTTCATGGCTCACCTTTCTTACTGCTTCAGTTAAGGCCCCTCTCATGTGGTAGCTAATTTTTTCAATTTTTTGCTCCTCTAGCCCTGTTGACCTATACCTACCCATGGCCCTGGGCTCCAATTCTAGAGTATGACAACTCTGTAATATAGGTTCTTGAATGCATATATGTTCTTTCAATATATAGGTATGGAAATATATATAGTGTTTTATGTGTGCAACTATTTTTAATTTTTTCTTAATTTAAATTTTTCTGAATTACACTGTGCTGTGTAGACCACATAGATTTTGCTGTGTCCCTTTTCTGTTTCACTCAGTGCTATGATTTTAAGACGAATTCATGTTTTAGTATGTATATCTGTAGTATTCCATAGTATAAAACTCCAGCATTTAACTCACCCATTCCAATGATGGATACATAGCTCCCTGTGTGATAGACAGTTCTAGCATGACTATCCCTATGTATGCCCATAGACACTGCTAGGTGACTTTTTTCTGGACCTGGTTCTCAATTACTTTTGTGCTGTTACTTCTGTAGCAGTGTGGTGAAGCCAGTGGACTCCTCAAAATAGTATTTTTAAATGCATAAGATAAAATACGTGGGATTATAAAAGAAATTATTTGTATTAATATACAGTAAATGTGTGCTTCCTTATGGCTGAATTAAATGTGTAACAACTAATAACTGACAATTTCAAAGTAGTGATAGCCATAAATAATATCACATGAAGATATTTATTATTTTTATTTATTGCAATGACTCAGATACTGTCAGTCTTCATGTGGTTTGTTATCTACATACATAGTCAAAGAAAATGCTGGATTTCATTGGCACATATAGGTCTGTCTCTGGGAGGACTTTACCTTCACTTGTTTGTGTGGAGTTGTATCTATCTGCAGTGCATTTTTGGCTCTCACTCAGCATTGTGACAGGACCTGTCTGACAACCAAGCCTGAGTTTTATCTTCCCCCATCAGTTGGTCAGAGGTACAAAGTGAGGCATCAGTGCACTAAAAGTAGGAGATAGGGGATCTTGGGCCACCTGTTTATGTCACTTACCTGAACCCTAGGCATATGCTAGACCCTATCCTGTGTGTGCCATTTACCTTTTATGACAGATTACTGCTTACACCTATCTGAACTTACTGTTTGATGGGCCTTATGATCTTGAATTCATGTTGGCTCGTACTCCTTACATAGTAACTTGATGCCTCATGTCAGCAGCTTAGTTTATGCTGGGGCCTACTAGCACACCAGGATCCACTTTTCAAATGACAGGTTCTCTGCCACCAAAGTATCACTTTGCAACATAATCCTAGGGTCTGAGTTGCAACTCTTCTATTAAGGTTTGCCAGTGATTCTTAATATCTCTAAATCCTTACATATCAAGGATACTTCTAAAATCACTGGTTCTTCATCAGCATATGATTTTAGTGACCTAAAATTGCTAATATACTTTCTCTTCCTCTAGGACCCACTTGAAGCTGGCAGCCCTCTGAATTGCTTCATAAATAGGTTGGAGCAGTATTCCTAAATTCAGCAAATGCTGCCTCTAAAATCTAAAGAGGCCTCCTATTGGTAGCGGTGCAAGTGACAATGATTTGTCCTATTCCTTAGGTGGCCTGTCTGTGACATCTTGGACTATTGAAACTCTAAAAGTTTCACAGAAGTAGCAGGCCTTTGAATCTTTGTAATGTTTATATCCTACCCTCTGGCATGCAGGGGTCTTACTAGGGCATCCAGAGTACTTGTCATTTTCTATTTCCAAGTCTACTTACGATGTCATAGTGGACCAGCCTGATTTTCTGGAGAATTGTCACAATGATCCGGGGTTTTGCAGACAATATTATGAAGAAAGCAGAAGACAATATATAGCCCATAGTGAAGACCGTAAAATGTACTGCTGTCCTTGTCATGTAAAGGCAAACTTTTTTGACCCTCTTTACTATTGGATATTGAAAAGAACATGTTTGTAAGATCAAGAGCTGTATATACACCATATACCAGAGCTTATATTGATCTTTTATTTTAAGGATATTATGTCCCGCCCATCAGCTGTAGTTAGAGCTACCAAGTGGTTAAGTTTAATATATCTCCATTAACCGGCATTATCTGTCTGGTTTTTGCAAAGGTCATATAGATAAACAGGGATGTGATGGAAACCAACACCTCGGCATCCTTTAAATATTTGCAAGTTGTGTGAATTCCTGAAATTCTTCTTGGGATATGTTCAATTTACTATCTTGGCAGTTTGACTATAATGGGGATGGATGGAAGGGGTTATTTTCAAGGATTTCTTCATAGCCCTGCTTGCCGTGATGACTTTCACACAGTTGGTCAGGGAGTGTGAAAATTCTACCAAGTGATAAGTATGTCCATTCAAATTTCACACTGAGGAACTGGGAAAATAACCACAAAATATGTTATTTTGTATCTTTAAGATTCTATTCTGCAGAATTTTTGGGTTCACAGTAACATGGACTTCTGCCTTTATCACTTGACACCTGTAAGTCTTTTTTTTTTTTTTTGAAGATTTTATTTATTTATTCATGAGAGATACAGAGAGAGAGGCAGAGACACAGGCAGAGGGGAGAAGCAGGCTCCGTGCAGGGAGCCCGATGCGGGACTTGATCTCCGGACTCCAGGATCACGCCCTGAGTGAAAGGCAGGCGCCAAACCACTGAGCCATCCAGGGATCTCCAGACACCCATAAGTCTTTACCCAGTGGTCTATGACGGCATTTTGCCATTCCAGCCTTGCCATCTATTGTAGTAGTTATGTTCGTATCAGCTGTTGGTAGGTGCCATTCCCTGGCCTCTGCCATTCTAGAATTCTATCATCTCTTTTGAAGGCTGGTTTCAAGGCTGCATTTCCTCAACATATAGAAGAACTGCGTCATTGAGTTTCTCAAATGACCCAATGCGAACTTCTTGGTGCATTTCTCATTCCCTTACTGAAGTCAGTGTTCTCTAGGGCTTCCTGGGGAATATAGTGAGATAGTGGGTTCTCTGATCATACATAATAACTGTAATAAATCTATTTTAACATTTTTTATCTCCCTGAGCCTTAAGACCCCTTCCTCACTATTCTGACAAAGAAGTTTTGGCATCGCAGCCTCATTTACAGTAAGAAATCTGCCTGGCCAACCTTCAGGAGCCTATCTTAGCAGCAAAAAAGATGACTCGAGATTTCCTTTCCAGGAGGCATAACCCCAAGTCACAGGAGAGTGCTTCAATGTCAACAAGTTCCCCACTATGCAGATTTATCTTTTTTCCCCTTACCACCACCCTGATTGAACATTCTCGAAATACACTCCCACACGTGTTCTTCCAGTTCTTGCCAGTACTTATTATTCTGGTCCTGTAATTGTTTTGATTGTATAAGCTATTTCCTGTCAGAGTAGGAAATGTATTTTCCCAGTAGACACTTGTTATTCCTGAGGCAATTGAGGATGTGGTGGCAAATCTTAGCCTAGAAAAAAAAAAAGCATTGTCTTGCAAGATGCCTGATTCAGGTGAGGTTTTTGCAAAGCTTCCAGCCATTGTGAAATTTTTCTCTCTAGTGAGGGGGAAAGGACTGGCAAAAGATTGATGAGAATCTGGGAGTTCAAGATATTTTAGTTAATCCACCCAAATGTCACCATCCCAGATGTCAGGATCCAACTTTTCCTACTAGGGCCTTGACTTAGGCACAGAAGACTGAGGCCATGCATTCACTCCCCTTAGCAACTTTGCCACCCTTACGATGAAATCTCAGGCCTGATTTTTTTTCAGCATATATTGCCCACAGCCACAGAAAATGAAGGATGTTTTATTTTTTATTTTTCTTTTTTTTAAACTTTTAATCAAGGTATAATTGACCATTCAGCAAAGTATATACATATTAAGCATAGTACTTAATATATGTTTACTTTTGTGTGCACCCTTATGACTATTACCCACTCAAAATATAGACTGTTTCCAGTACTCCAGAAGGCTTGCTTCTTCTTGACCCCCTCCCAGTCAACATTTTCCCCTCAAAGATATCCCTGTTTGACCTTATTAATCATAAATGTATTTTTCATGTTCTTTAAGTTCACATAATATAATTTGTGGTTTGTACTCTTGTTCATCATTGTATCTGTGAGCTGCATTCATGTGTTGTCTGAAGCAGTAGTTTGTGTTCATTGCTGTTCAGAATTCCACAGCATACCACAATTCATTTATCCACTCTTCTGTTGATGGACATTTGGGTGAATTCCAGTTTGTTGTTATGATAAAGCTGCAATGCACATTCTTACATATGACTTTTGGTGTACATTAACACTCATTTCTTTTGGGAGTAGAATTTTCCAGGAGTAGTAGAGTAGCCTAGTTATTGGCCATAGGTACATAAAACTTTAATACTATCAATTAGTTTTCCAAAGTAGTTGTACCGATTTAAATACCCCCACCAGCAACATATAAGATTCCAGTTGCTCCATATCCTCACCAGTTGCTTACTTCTCATTAACCTTTTCATTTAAGTCTTTCTTGTGATACTGTGATAGTATCAAATTGTAGTTTTAATTTCCTATATGAGTAATGACATTTGGGGCACCTGGGTGGCTCAGTCGGTTAAGCATTTGCCTGCAGCTTGGGTCATGAGCCCTGAGTCAGGCTCTCTACTCAGTGGGGAGTCTAGTTCTCCCCCTCCCTCTGTACTCTCTCTCTCCCCCTCTCAAATAAATAAATAAAAATCTTTTAAAAAGAATAATGACATTAATCATCTTTTCATATGCATTTTTCCCTTTTTTTTTAATCCTTTGTGTGAAAGAGTTTTGGAAGCAGTTTTAAAAATCCAACCATACAGATTTCCTTTTTTCTTATTGATACGTAAGAATTCTTTATATATTCTGGATCTAAGTACTTTGTTGAATACATGCTCTGAGTCCTTGGCTTGCCTTTTAACTCTCTTTCTTTTTTTTAAGTAATCTCTATACCCAACATGGGGCTCGAACTCATGAAATTCAGATCAAGAGTTGCATGCTCTACTGACTGAGCCAGCCAGGCTCCTTGCCTTTTTTTTTTTTTTTAAAGATGTTATTTATTTATTCATGAGAGACACACAGACAGGCAGAGACATAGGCAGAGGAAGAAGCAGGCTTCCTGCAAGGAGCCTGATGTGGCACTCAATCCTCGGTCCTGGGATCATGCCCTGAGCCAAAGGCAGACACTCAAACGCTGAGCCACCCAGGCGTCCCAGGCTCCTTGCCTTTTAACTCTCATAATGGTGTCATTTAAGAACCAGAGATTCTTAATTTTAATGAAGTCCATTTATCAATCTTTTCTTACTGGTAGTGCTCTTTATGTTCTCTTTAACTTCAAGGTGATGAATATGTTCTCCTGTGAAAGAAGCTTTATTGTTTTACTATTTACATTTAGATCCATGATCCATCTAGAATTAATTTTAGGGTATGGTATGAAATAGAGGTCAAAATTCATTTTTTCTATATGGATATCTAGTGGATCCAGCACCAGTTATCAAAATGCTGCCATGGAGGACTTTTTTTTTAAGATTTTATTTATTTGGGAGAGAGATAAGGAGAGAGAGCAAGAGCAAGGAGAGGGACAGAGGGAGAAGGAGAAGCAGGATCCCTGCTGAGTTGGGAGCCTGACCTGGGGCTTGATCCGAGGACCCTGAGATCATGCCCTGAGCTGAAAGCAGAGAGCCACCCAGGCACCCAACTTTTTATTTTTACAGTAGGCTTTGAGTTGGTAGTTAGATGATATGACTATGTTGTTTTCTTTTATCAAGACTTGAAAAACAGCTAACAAATGCCAAACCATTGTATAATTCTTATAATTACTATTGCTTTCTATACTACTGCCAAATTACCACATAACCCATGCTTTGCCTTCTACTTTCATCATCTTCCAGTCCAACACAGATGATTGCAATTCGTGAAACCATTGTTATCAGAGATTATAACCATCTTACATACTACCAACAATGGGAATCTTTTTGCTGCGCGACCAGTGGGCTATCTAGGTTTAGAATCCTGTCTTGAGGGTTTTCTTTCCATGGTCACTTCTGATATCAACTTGCTTATTCTGGGTTTCCCCAAAAGCAGGATCTGGTCAGGGTTGCATGGTGGTAGTTTATTTGGGATGTGATTCCAGGAAGTAGAAATGAGAAACCAAGGAAAGTGAACTAGAGAAGGAGGGAAATGTAACACAAGACTGCATTATTAAGAGATTAGTGCTTATTCCTATTGAGGGTTTCTGAAGACCTCTGTGAAAGGAACAAAATGAGAAGCATTCCCCCCACTGCTGATATGCACTTATGCATGCCATATGTCGGTACTGGTGAGCTCCGGGGTTGCCCTACACCATAATGCCAGAGAAGCTCTGGGTGGGAAGCAAGAATGTGAGACCCACTCTTGAAGCGAGATGCTGAGAGAGAAAAAGGGTCACAGCCTGTGTGGAATCATTTGTATCACAATCAGGTGTAAGAAAGGGAGATGTACACAAAAGGTTTCTAACAGATAATTTTTAATTGAAGTATAGTTGATCCACAATGTTACATTAGTTTCAGGTGTACAACATAGTGATTCAACAAGTCTATACATTATACTGTGCTTATCACAAGTGTAGCTACCATCTGTTACCATACAATTATAATACCATTGACTATATTCCCTATGCTGTACCTATTTATATATTTATAATTTATAATATATATTATAGAATACTTCAAAACTAATATGTATGCTATGAAACAAGTACTCTCATTGGTCTTAAGTTCCTTTAGAAAAGCAACTGAATTATTTATAACTTTGTATTGACTCTCATGGGTTCTATGCATGCTAGATAATGGTGATAGTTAAAGTTTATTTGTAAGAATATAAATGATTATAAAAATACATATTAATCTCGTTTTCAATATGCTTTCATAAAGTGCTGTATGTTATCCAGAAAAGAGCATATTGATATGTTAATACATTACCCTATTTGGTTCAGTTTACATGGTAAGCTAGTAGATTTTGTTATTGTCCTAATCATTTCTTTCTTGCAAGAGGACTGTATATCCCTGCCTATTATTACTTGCAGTACCTCCTGTGAAAGCACACATCCTTGCTCTTTTGATGTTGGTCTTGGTCATGTGGCTTGTTTTGGCCAATGGCATGTGAGTAGATATGACTAACATTATGTTTAAATAGAAATGTTTATTATCACTGTGTGTTTTTCCCACCCTTTTCTCTCTGTTCTCTCTTGTCTGAGAATAGCATGTCTCTGATACTGAAGAAGATACATGTTACAGAAGAATTGTGATCAATTCATGACTGATAAGCAACATGAATGAGAAATAATCCTTTATTTTGTTAAGTTACTGTGATATGGGGCTTATTAGTATAAGCTCACTAATACACGGGCCATATTGACTGTTGACAATCATGTTTTGAATAATTGTTGGTTGAGCAGATCTGGTTCAGATAGATATCTTTTATAATAACTTGAAGAAGTTTTTTAACTAAAAAGTTTTTGTTGAGGCTCCTGGCTGGCTAGGTTGGTAGACCATGCAACTCTTTATCTCGGGTTCATGAATTCAAGCCCCATTGGTGTGGAGCCTACTTTAAAAAAAAAAAAAAAAGAGTTCTTGTAAATATAGTAAAAAGATGAATCAGGATAACTGAGAGCTCATTATGGACATGTACCACCTAAGTTTTGCTCAGCAGTTACCTTAAATACAGTCAGATACTACAGCTATTTAGGTTATAAGTAAAAGAGACATTAAAAACAAGGCCTAATAATAGTGATAATTATAAAAATGTATTCGGAAAAAAAAGAGACTGAAACTCAAAGAAACTCATGAGCAATAGATGTCTTCAAAATCTAGAACATGTCCAGGGCAGTAAAGGGACAGTTATGTGTGATCACTTGAATGCTCTGATATTAACATGACTTTGATATTCTTTTTTTTAATAAATTTATTTTTTATTGGTGTTCAATTTGTCAACATATAGAATAACACCCAGTGCTCATCCTGTCAAGTGCCTCCCTCAGTGCCTGTCACCCAGTCACCCCCCCCCCGCCCACCTCCCCTTCCACCACCCCTAGTTCGTTTCCCAGAGTTAGGAGTCTTTCAGTTCTGTCTCCCTTTCTGATATTTCCCACTTATTTGACTTTGATATTCTTGATCTCTGTTTCTCTTAGTGTCTTTTTGCTCCTCTCTCTGCTGCCACTTGGCTTCCTTACAGTCTATCCTATATCTTTTCTCTTCCTCAAAGCTTCTCGATCTATAATTTCTGGGTTTTAATGCCTTCAGCTTGCTTATAAGTTTAGCTTGCTCCAGGGTCCATCTAGGACATCTTTGAAACATCAGCTTCCAATATTAGTTACCTCATCTATACTCTTCCATCTCAAATTCCTGAGAGGATGGTTTTGTTTGACCCAGCTCTTGTGGGTAAAATAGTAGCTGCCCACCCCCCCCCAATCATGTTCACCCAGAACCTCAGAATGTGACCTTATTTGGAATAAGGGTTTTTGCAGAGATGGTTAAAGTAGGGCTAATGAGATGACATCATCATAGAGGATGATGACCCCTAAATCCAATGATGAGTGTGTCATTATAAAACACAAAAAAGGGGATCCCTGGGTGGCGCAGCAGTTTCGCGCCTGCCTTTGGCCCAGGGCGCGATCCTGGAGACCCGGGATCGAATCCCACGTCGGGCTCCCGGTGCATGGAGCCTGTTTCTCCCTCTGTGTGTGTCTCTGCCTCTCTCTCTCTGTGACTATCATAAAAAAATAAATAAATAAATAAAAAATAAAATAAAAAATAAAAAAAATAAAAAACACAAAAAAGGAGAAGACCTAGAGATGCAGAAGGGAAAAGGCCCTGGGAAGATGGAGGCAGAGAATAAAGTGCAGCCACAAGCCAAGAATGCCAGGGATTGTCAGCCCCCTGAAGCTGGGAGAGAAGCTTGGAATGGCTTCTCCCTCAGAGCCTCAAGAGGGAAACAAGTCTACCAGCATCTTGATTTCAGACTCATGGCTCCCAGAACACAGAGTACATTTCTGTTATTTTAAATTATTCAGTTGGGGGCAGCCCTGGTGGCTCAGTGGTTTAGCACTGCTTTCAGTCCAGGGCCTGATCCTGGAGACCCAGGATCGAGTCCCGCGTCAGGCTGCCAGCATGGAGCCTGCATGGAGCCTCCCTCTGCCTGTGTCTCTGCCTCTCTCTCTCTCTCTCTCTCTCTGTCTCTCATGAATAAATAAATAAAATCTTTAAAAAAATGAATTATTCAGTTGGCAGCAATTTGTTATGGCAACTATTGGAAACTAATACTCCTGCTCATCTCTGAGGAACTTTAATGTTTATTGGCCATTGGTTGGGCTATGGATTTGGAACCCCTGGGTGAAGTGCTTGGAGCCAGGCCATTGGCAGGGTTGTGGACAAGGTGGTTTGCTTTGAAGATACTGGACCTGGGAGACATGTAACTGATGTGTCTAAAACAATGTAAAGCTTGGCTGCCAGGCATACATACTCCCTTCCCTTATGGACAAAAGTATCCTAGTGTCCTCCCAACTCTCCCACATAACACTGCCTGTGTCCCATGGGAGGGGCAAAGTCATAGGAGCATTTCAAAATTTGCTTGTCCTTATTAGAAGTCTTCTTGTCTAGGTAGTGTCCAGTTCTATTTTATTTAATTGAAATCTTGCTTATTGTTACATCTGTGATATCTAGTGTCCTGTAGCTGAAACTGAAGGTCTCAAATGTGTGTGATCTCCTTTAAAAGGATATAGATGGCCGAAGACCCTCAGTCTTGGCTTAAATCATTTTAACAATAATGCTACCTTATGATGCATTAAAAACAGTATGTTAAAAGATATAAACCTATAGAGCAGAGGTTGGCAGAGGTTTTCTTAAAGGATCAAATAGCAAGTTTTTTAGGTTTTGTCGGACATATCATCTCAGCTGTAACTATTGTAACATGAAAGCAGCCATAGACAGTACATAAATGAGTGAATGTGGCTGTGTTCTAATAAAATTTTGTGGAGGGATCCCTGGGTGGTGCAGCGGTTTGGCACCTGCCTTTGGCCCAGGGCGCGATCCTGGAGACCCAGGATTGAATCCCACATCGGGCTCCCGGTGCATGGAGCCTGCTTCTCCCTCTGCCTGTGTGTGTGTTTGTGTGTCTCTCTCTCTGTGACTATCATAAATAAATAAAGATTAATAAAAATAAAAATAAAATTTTGTGGAGGGGGACACTGAAATTTGAATATCAGGAGCTATTATTCTTTTTAAATCTCCCCCCAACTATTTAAAAATGGGAAAACCATTCTTTGCTAGTGGCTGTATAAACACAGGCATTAGGACATCTGTAGTTCATGGGCTGTAGTTTGCTGACTTCTGTTATAGAAGATGCATGATCTTCTTTATCCACCCAAAGTCACCCCTTCTTTTATAAATGGGATCCTAATTTCATTTTGGGAAACTTCCCCCACCCTCACCTTTCACTGAAAATTGTCTGTATGCCTCAGGTTGTATGACAGGAGCATGTGGCCTTGGCTGCAGTGATTGCTTCCATCCGAGTGAATACTGCAGTGCATGGGGTCTACTTTCTTTCTTTCCACAGGAACTCGTAGCAATAGAGAAGATGTGAGCCTGGAGATGCCAGAGGCTGCTGCATGAATCTTAAGAATGAAGCTGACACAGCAGAATGCTGAGCCAAGAAACTAAGATAAATTGAATTTTTATTACATTTTTGGAGCTCCTGGATCAAACCACTCATGACACTAAACAACCCCAAGGCTTTTCCACTACATGAATAAATAAATTTTCTTTTCTGTTTAAGTGAGTTTGAGTTTGGATTCTCTGTTACAATAACAAGATATGAACTGAGGCAAACTTCTTACCTCCAACATTTATTGTAACTCTAAAACAAAAACAAAAATTAGGTGCCAACATAACTACCAAACCAGAAAAGTTCAAATCAACAATGTTATTTTTTGTTTTCAGAAGCTAAACTTCTCCTCCTCAAACACCAAAGACCATGGCATTGACGAGTATGTTGTGGATTGTTTTGAGTTCTGCATACCTTTGTGTCCCACACATAAGGTAAGGTGTGTGCTGTGTAACGAATCATCTCTTCATTGCTTTTCTCTTTTTAAACTATTGCAAAACCTTCATTCACAGAGTTTGCTATGACAACATTCATAGCAAACGAATGTTTGGTACAAATGTATGATGTACATAATAAGGCTTTCTTAACTTTCCTTAGTTGCTAAAACAAAGAATATCATTGTGCTTGCTCTTCAAATTATATTGATCTGAAATTAAAGTCTCATTTTATTAAATTACTTAAGGCAAAGTCTTTGATCTATGAAAATGTGTTTCAACTATGAATTGAGAAGAGAAGCTTTGTGTTTTTAACAGGAGACAAATTCAACTCTGGTTGACTGTGGCAGTTTGCTATTGGGACATACCAACTCTCAGTAACTGGACAAGCCTATGATGTCTAGACCTGCTTAATTCATTTTGGGCTCTGTTTCTGCACCTTCCTCTGACTCCCATCTATGTCCCATGTTTCCATTCACTAGTGTGGTCTATTACTTTATTAAGGATTTTAAACTAATCGCACAATTTGTCAGTCTTTTTATCTCCAATTGGATATAAAGCACTCACACTAGTTTTTAATTGGATTACTAGAATCTGTGCATGTACTGCCATTTTTACCTAGGAATGGTGAATTAGTTCACTTATTTTCTACAAAAATCCAGCAAAGATCTCACAGCCACTCTGGCTTATAACAGGAAGCCTATATAAAGACTGCAGTATACCTTGGCTCTTAGGTGGAGGACTGCCTGTGTATCTCACTTTGGGCCCTAGACTGAAGGGACACAGTTAATGGGCATAGTCAGTTTTCATGGCAATCACAGGAATGTGAGACACTGAGCCAAATGACACAAGGACATTTAAGTTTTTGTGCGTGTCATGTTTACTGCCATTCTATTGACTAGAACAAGTTATATGGCACTGTATCAGTAAAGTAGGGGAAACACCCATCCACTCTAATGTGCTATAGGTTTCCATGGCTCAGGAATTGAGGGAAGAAAAGAATTGTGAACAATAATCCAATTGGTACATATGGCTTCACTTTGTATGAACTTTGTCTCTGCTCCTTCAACCCTCTGATCTCAATTTCTATTACTAATATGCCCTCTGGGAGTGAAAGGGCTTTCTATAGCTAGTTTGAATTTTAAAAGAAGAGAATAGTTTCCATAAATCCAGTAGCTGTTATAGCTGAGTTTCCATTTTGGCTCAACATTTGGGTTTGTGGTGTTTTTTTTTTTTCTTTTTAAAGATTTTATTTAAAAAATTTTTTTTATTTATTTATCTGAGAGCTGAGCAGGGAGCCGGATGCAATGCAGGGCTGGATCTCAGAACCCTGGGATCATGACCAGACCCCAAGGTGGATGCCTAACTCACTAAGTCACCTAGGTTCCCCATTTATTGATTTATTATGATAAAATTAATATTTTAAAATATATGAAACTTTAATTTTTATGTTTTCATTCAGTAAAAAATAAAAACCTGCATCATTCTATCATTTGTAACTAGTAAGAGATAAGGGGTTTCATTCACAGTCAGATTTGTAGGACCTAGCATAATTCTGAGTATATAATATATGCTTAATAAATATTTGTTGATTGAAGTACATTGTTTTCTCTTTTAAAAAGATTTTATTTATTTATTCATGAGAGACACTGAGAAAGGCAGAGATATAGGCAGAGGGAGAAGCAGCCTTCCCAGGGGAACCCATGCAGAACTCAACCCCAGGAACCCAGGATCATGCCCTGAGCCGAAGGCAGACACTCAACCACTGAGCCACCCAGGTATCCCAAACTGCATTGTTTACTTATTTACTAATTATTATTATTGATCAACAGATAGGAACTTGTACCTGAATAGATATTTTCTTTTTTAATACAGTAATGTATATATAATCAATATTCCCCAACCTCATTAGTGCCTGTGAACCACTCCAAAAACATATTTACAATGTGATACATTGAAAAGTGATGTTTGTGTTTGCTCTTTCCAGGACCAACACAAATTATTGGTTCCTGTTTCCTTGTTTTAAAAATATCTAGTTACATAACCTTTTGAAATACTAAGAGCCCATAGAAGAATATCTACATGGATAGTTAGAAATATGTACAATATAGGCAAAATCTACTAATTTTCAAGTTTATAAATATCAAACAGTGAAAGTGCCATTTAAAACCTTTAAAAAGCATTTAAAATTAAAATGATGTGTAAAGTAGGTATAAAAAGATTTTCATGCATGAGAAAGGTGGTAAAGGATACATGGTGCTTGAAGGGTTATTTCCTTCTTAGAAAGAAGTAAATTAATTCCCCTAATTGATTTTATGAAAAATGGTTCATAAAACAAAAATAATTAAAAGACAGTTTGCTTTTCATAATATGTCATCTACTTTGGGGAAGAGCAAGACCAAAGTAACAATGCTTTCTTGGGCTTTCTTCAATGATTCTGAGAGTTCAAGCTATTTCCTTTGCTTTCTTACAGGAAACATTTATTAGAGCTTAAATATGCATTAATGTCTCGAGTTATAATCATCTTGCCAGATATGTTTATGGCATAAAGAGAGGAAGGAAACTAATATTCATGAAGTGTCTACTATATGCCTGATAAAGTACTAGAAGCAAAGACTTGTTAAGATGAGAAATATTGTCATTTCAGAAGAAAGGAAACTGGGCTCTGAACATTTTAGTGATGGAGTTTTTTACTCCAAAATCATATTCTTTGGCATGAGCCAAAATCCAAGAAAATGGTCTATTTGATAGTATAGTAAACTGACATGAACTCCACTTGCAAGTTCAATAATTATAGTGTAGTAAAACCAAGTTTTATTTAAAGATAAACAAACAACATCTATGTACATATGTTTTGCAATAGACAAATCATAGTGGTCCAAAGTCCTACAGTGGGTATTCCCCAATGCCACATAAGAGGCCCTAAGGAATGGTTCAAATGTGGATCTATCCACTAGATGTTCCCCAGTCTTGGGCATAAGTTGACATGTTACTCCTCCTGGCTGGAACTTCTCCTTGTGGTTGTCTCTGCAGTGGCTGCAGTGCTGACCTTACCCCTGGCCTCGAAATCCGCTTCCTCTTCTGGTGGTATCGTTTTTCTCATGCTTCTAGACCCATTTTCAGATCTGGTGAAGCCTCTAGACATCGTTCTTTGATAATTCTTGATTTATAGGACTTTCCAAATTCCTTCTAATGCAGACAGGAGTTCTCTTTCATTGAATACTTTTGCTAAGCAAAAGGGTCCTCTTGATTATCAAGCATAAATATTTAGCAAGTGTTTGTTGTCTTTATGATCTGTTTCTAATGTGTCCATTCTGTTTTCAAAGAATTTATCATCTACCTAAAAGCTATCACATAAAAATAAAAGCGCCAAGTGAGAGCTACAGACAAGAATGGTAAGTGCTACGAGACTTTATAGGAGGGAAGAATGAACATGGACTAACGTGGTTCTAAGGGAATTGTGGCTAGAGCTGGCCTTGGAAGCATGAGGTGACCACAGGTCCTCCACTCCTGGGTCTAGCATCATGCTCTCGCTGGCATTAAAGGACACATCAAAGACCTGAGGAACACAATGGGACTGCCATTCTGGAGGAACAAAGGCATCAGCATACTCTTTCTCCTATGCTGAGTCATCTCCCCTTTCCCCCTGCAGAACTTGAATAGGGTTTGCTTTCTTCTTGGTCCATGACTACTCTCAGAGCCTGCGCTTATGAAAAAACACACGCTGGCCCTGCTCTGGGGTCAAGGGGGATTCAGACTTGTGGCTTCTATGTTGTCTAGCCCAACTCACAGAGTAGGAGAAAATTTCAGACAGATATTCTGGGCATAGGAATAACAAAGGTGATCTCCCTCAGAAAAGCTCATGTCATAGCTCTCTAGAGACCCTTATGGGTAGGACGAGGCAGTATAGCAATAAAATGGCTAATGACGCCTGAGTGGCTCAGTCGGTTAAGCATCCGACTCTTGGTTTCTGTTTAGGTCATGATCTCAGGATCGGGAGATTGAGCCCCTCCCCAGTCTCTGTGCTCAGAGGGGAGTCTGCTTGAAGTTTCTCTCCCTCTGCCCCTCAACCCATGTGCTCATATATGCGCATGTTCTCACTCTCTCTCTAAAATAATTTTTTTTTAATGGCTAATGGTTCAGATTTGGGGATAAAAATACTGTCCCTAAAATAGTTGTTCTAAGTATTATAACAATAAGAATTGAGATAGGTCCAGAAGGATACTGGATCAGATATTTGATCTTCTATGCTTCTAGGTCCTTCATACATGTTCATGGCAACACCTACCTGGTAGCTCTATTACAATGGCCTAGAGAAGTTACCTTGCTTGCATTTATAAAACTAGTAAGTGACTGATTAAATATTTGTTGGGATGTGAATGTGAGTTCATGGATTACACTAATTTTTATTTAATGCAATTGAAGAATTAACCACTTGAGAGTCAAATGAATAGTTCCACACTGCTCCACTACTCTAATTTGCTAACTTAGCTAATTTTTAATGGGTATGAGAATGGTGATAAACTAATATTACCTCTTCTAAGTAACATATTTTCATTTAAAACTGGCACTAGGGTGGGGTGCTTGCCTGGCTCAGTCTGTTGGGCATGAAACTCTTGATCTTGGGGTTGTAGGTTTGAGCCCTCATTGGGTGAAGAGATTCCTTAAAAATTCACATCATCTCATGGGTAGGGGTTTAGAGAAGGGAGTGGTTGAGCCCACTTATCTGTGTTTGGTTCTGAGAATTGCCCATATTGATTTACTTCATCTACCGTACCCTAACCCCAGAATGAAAAATATTATGTAATTGTTATGTTGTGATAGTTTATCTTAGTAGTAGTGAGGAATGTTTTTAACTTCTTTGGGAAAAAAAGGACTTAAAAGACTGACTCTATTATATATCCATATGTCAGAATTTCATTGATATTGTCCTTTTGAAAAAAGATTTTTTTTTTTGTTTGAGAGCAAGAGAGAGAAAGGAGGAGAGTGCACATGTGCATGGGGGCGAGAGGCAGAGGGAGAGGGAGAAGCAGGTCCCTCCTGAGCAGGGAGCCCAATGTGGGGCTCAATCCCAGGACCCTGAGATCATGACCTGAGCTGAAGGCAGACGTTCAACCAACTGAGCCACCCAGGTGTCCTGATATTGTTTTTAAATGATAAATTCACTCTCCATTAAAGTGAAAAAAATTTAAATGTTAACTTTACTTAACTATTTCTGTCAGTAAGCTGATTCTGGTAATAAGCTCAGGGAAGCAAAATTCACTTTGCCCATCACATAAAGGAGGTTTGTTAGGCATCCCTAGTGCAATTTGATAAAAACATTTTTTTCTTAGGTCCTTTATAGTCTTTGGGAAAAGAAACTACTAATGCAGAGAGCAATCTATTTTCCCTGATGTGTTACTTCTATCTGTTATAAATATGTTTGTTTGTCTGCAAGTGACTGAAAACCCAAGAAGTTAATAAGGGAAGGATATATTTGCTTCTATGGAGAAGGTATCTGGGGGTAAGCTTCCAGAGTGGGGATGATGACTTAGCAAGGTCTTCATGTGGCCCTCACTTTCAACGTTGAAAGATACCTTCATTTCAGGCATCATGTGAGTGACAAGTGGGAGAAGGAGAAAGAAAAAAGGGCAAAGTGCAAAGGAAACTGCTACCCCAGTCTTTAAAAAAACTTTTCTAGAAGCTGTAAGCAGAGACTTCTATTTATACCGTATTGGCTAGAACTGAATCACATGGCCTCCCTACTTCTATTCAGCCAACTAGGAAAGCAACTATCTCCCTTTCCAACCATCATACTTGGAGAAGAGGCTGGTTGGAGAGATGGTGAGCCAGGAGAGAAGGAAGCCAGCTTACATGATCTGCTACCACTGATTGGGGATTCTTCTCCTATAAATACCTTGTCATGGGGAATTATTTTAAACTAAAAGTTTTCAGTTCAAAAGTTCCAGTTGAAGAATGCAGTGCTCTTACCACTTATTTCCTCTTTTAAATGATAGATTTGGGCTGTCTTGTCTCTAAATAGCTACTTACTGTAGCTTGTGTTTTGAAAGCAGCATATCTAGGATCAGATGACAAAATGAAGGGAAACATCTTGTGACCTTTTTGGTTTTAGTCATTTGGGATATATTTCTTCCCAGGACAGACAGTTCAGTATTTTTAAATATTCTAGTGTTTATTTGTTTAAGACCAAGACAGAACTATCATGAATAATGAATATATGAAAAAAGAGCCAAACGATGAGATACACACTTTTGAAATTCACTTGAGTCTATTGAGCTAAAACAGTTCCAATTAAAGAAATGTATTATGTTTGTCTAGGAGGCAAAAATTTTGTTAATATCCATGGGTAAAATTTCATATTGTAGTTCTTAAGCTCTGTTAAAGATATCCAAACAGGGGCACCTGGGTGGCTCAGTTGGTTAAGCATCTGCCTTTAGCTCAGGCCATGGTCTTGGGATCCTGGGATTGAGCCTGGCATCTGGCTCCCTGCTCAGCAGGGAGTCTGCTACTCCTTCTCCCTCTGTGCATGCTCTTTCTCTCAAATAAATAAATAAAGTCTTAAAAAATAAAACATTTTTAAAAAAGACATCTAAACAATGATGATTGATCATAAAAAATATCTAATTTTTAGTGGCAGATCCTATATAATGCTATTTATCAGATTATTGCAACTGAGAGCTTAAAAATGTGTATTTTTACAATTAGAAGGAAACATTATAATTAGGGTAGCTCTGTAAAAGGAGAGAAAATTCTTCCATACATCCACTATTATGAATACTTAACATTTTGGTATATCTGTTCATGAAGAGGAAATAATAATAACCAGTGTCAATGGAATACAAACTCTATACTAGTAATTTTATATGTGATTATATAACTTAATCCTCTCAAAAACTCTAGAAGCCAGTATGGTTTATTCCATGTTTATAGATGAAGGGAGTTCTGGTTAAATAATTTGCTCAAAGTCACATGAATTAGTAAGTAACATTGCTGGAATGTGAGCTCAGAAAGTCTTCAAAAACCTCTAAATTCTCAGGACATGAATGGCCAGTGTCAGTAACCAGGAGATTGAAAGCCACTCCAGGACTTGCCAATGCCTTTCTGTCCTTGTATCACGAGATTCAAGATTCCTGTTTCTAAGAAGGACTGATGTCCGTCAGTGGCCTAGATCCAAGAACCATTTAGTTCTTGTTTTTCCTGAGGGCTAAAGTTGCATGTCTTCTTACATGCAACTAAGTCTCACAGGAGCTTCTTCATAGTGTTCAATAAATTTTTGCCTTCATTTCCAGAGCATTTCTGATGCTTCTTACCAAGGAACACGGATTCAACAGGTTTCATGAAAACCTAAACATTCTCCCCATAGAGAATCCACTGTTTCCAACAAGAAATCTATAGATAAACTTAAAAACAATTCATTAGAAAATCTGATATTCTATTCATAAATATGGCACATTATTATATTCCTTATATCCTATCCTAAGCAATCCTTTAAAGCACATTATTATATTCCTTATAACCTATCCTAAGCAATCCTTTAAAAAGTTCTCTTTCTTAGTACTATTTGCTCATTTTATTAGTGGAGATTATGTGCATAGGCCCCTAAAACGTTGACCCTTAGATCGTGTACATTTAGTCATTTCCATTTGGCAAGGACCTTACCTATTTTACATAATAGTAGACTGTTTATGCTCTGTAAAAATTATTCTTACTCTTTCATTTGCTTTTTTTAAATTATTTTTTTATTTTTTATTTATCTACGATTACACCGGGAGCCCAACATTGGGATTTGATCCCGGGTCACCAGGATCGCACCCTGGGCCAAAGGCAGGTGCCAAACCGCTGCGCCACCCAGGGATCCCCTCATTTGCTTTAGTTAAACAAGTTCTGTTGGGTTTATTCATGTGTAAAATCTTCAAGCAAAACAGGCAAACCAAAAACCCTCCTGTTAACTCCTCCCAATCCTCATCTTCTCCCTGGAGGTGAATTCAATTATTTATTGGAGGTGGAACCTTCTTGCAGTCTTCCCTACATGCATATCTATATATAGAAATATAGAGATTTGTTTCTGCATGTTTCATTTTTTAAAAACTTAAATATGCTAAAGAATGCAATTTGCATTCTTTCGTAACAACATGGCCTGGAAGTTCTTTGGCATGTCAGTGCCAATGGCTCCATCTTATTCTTTGAAACTCCTGCCAGGTATTCCATGATGTGGCTCTACAATGGATTACTTAACATTTTGTTAAGTTTTTGGATGGACAATTTAGTTGTTTGTGATTGTTTATTATTACAGGAAGCTGTGGGGAATATCCTTTATATGCTTCTCCTGTGAATGTGTGCCAGTATTTCTCTAGGAGGACATCTAGCAGTTGATTTCTTGAGTTGAAATATGTGTGCTTTAAAATTTTTAATAGATGGTAGAAAATGAACTCAGAGCCAACTACCACAATCATGACCATATATCACTAGTTCCTTGTGATCACACCAAATTTAATATTTCTCAACAGTTCCTCTTACACTCATTCTTACATTCCTTCTTTTGATTCCTCTCTCTCATGCTTCCATTCCTCTAAATGACTCATATTGAAGACACATATTTGGTTGCAAGTAATAGAAAACTTACACTAGCTCAGACAGAAAGGGTAACTTATTAGTTCATGTAACCAAAGTGTGGGTAAGGCCCCGTTTAGCTATCTCTCAGGGCAACCAGCATTTGTGGCCAGAACACTGCCAGGACTCATTTTGCTTCTCAGTTTCACTTTTTTACTGCCGGGTTATAAAATAAAAAAAATAAAATAAGGAGTTCTTTATATTCTGATATGAGTCCTTTAACAGATAGATATATATCCATGGCTTGTCTTATAATTCTCTTAACAATATCTTCCAAAGGTATAATTTTCAGATTTTTACCAAGTCCAGTTTATTAATATTTTTTTCTGAATTGTGATTTTTGTGTTGTATGTGAGAAATTGCTGCCTAACCCAAGGTCACAAAGATTTTGTCCTATGTTATCTTCTAGGTTTGTAGTTTTAGGTTTTATATTTAGATCAACGATCAATTTTTAGTTAATTTTTGTATATAGTGCAAGGTATGGGTGGAAGTTTATTTTTTTGTAATGGATATCTGATTATTATAGCGCTGTTTGTTGAAAAGACTATCGTTTCTCCACTGAATTGCCTTTGCATCTTTGCTAAATATCACTTGTCCATGTAAGTGCAGGTCTCTTTCTATACTCTATATTCTGTTCTGTTGATTTGTCTACTGTCTTCACCATTGTGCCTTTATAGTAAGTGTTGAAGTAGAGTAGCCTTAGCCCTACCTCTGTTCTGCTTTTTCAAAGTTGTTTTGACTTTGTCAGGTCCTTTACATTTCCTTTTTTTGTATTTTTTTATTGGAGTTCGATTTGCCAACATACAGTATAACACCCAGTGCTCATCCCGTCAAGTGCCCTCCTTGTGCCTGTCACCCAGTCACCCCAGCCCCCCTCCAACCTCCCTTCCACTACTTCGTTTCCCAGAGTTAGGAGTCTCTCATGTTCTGTCTACCTCTCTGATATTTCCCACTCATTTTCTCGCCTTTCCCCTTTAATCCCGTCCACTATTTTTTATATTCCCCAAATGAATGAGACCATATAATGTTTGTCCTTCTCCGATTGACTTACTTCACTCAGCATAATACCCTCCAGTTCCATCCATGTCGAAGCAAATGGTGGGTATTTGTCGTTCCTAATGGCTGAGTAATATTCCATTGTATACATAGACCACAGCTTCTTTATCCATTCATTTGTTGATGGACACCAAGGCTCCTTCCACAGTGTGGCTATTGTGGACATTGCTGCTATAAACATTGGGGCGCAGGTGTCCTCCCGTTTCACTGCATCTTTGGGGTAAATCCCCAGAAGTGCAATTGCTGGGTCATAGGATAGCTCTATTTTCAACTCTCTGAGGAACCTCCACACAGTTTTCCAGAGTGGCTGCACCAGCTTGCATTCCCCCAACAGTGCAAGAGGGTTCCCCTTTCTCCCCATCCTTTCCAATATTTGTTGTTTCCTGTCTTGTTAATTTTCACTATTCTCACTGGTGTGAGGTGACATCTCATTGTGGTTTTGATTTGTTGGTCCTTTACATTTCCATGTGAATTCTAGGATCAACTTGTAAATTGCTCCAAAAATGTCTCCTAGGATTTTTTTAGGTAGATTTTTAAAAATTGAGATAAAATTCGTATCACATAAAATTCACCATTTTAGCCTTCCTAAGGGTATAATTTAGTAGTTTTTGGTATATTCACAAGGTTGAGCAACCATCACCACTCTAATTCCAGAACATTTCCATCACCCCCAGAAGAAACCTTGTATCCATTAGCAATCACTCTCCATTACCCTCCCACCAGCTCTTAGTAACCACTAACCTATTTCCTGTTCTTTGTGATTTGCCTTTTGTGGACATTCCATATAAATGAAAGTATATAACATTTGCCCTTTTATGTGTATCTTCTTTCACTTAGCATAATGTGTTCATGGTTCATATTGTAGCATGTATCACCTTCTGGGGTTTTGATTGGAATTGCATTGGATTCATAGATGGTTTGGGAAGAACTGGCTTCTTAACAGTCTTAAGTGTTCTGACCATGACAAGGTAACTCTCCACTTTATTTAAGTCTTTAATTTCTCTCAGTAGTGTTTTGTAGTTTTTAGTTTGGAATCTTGGATGTATTTTATCAAATTTGTCCCAAAGTATTTTATGGGTTTCTGATACTATTGTAAATCATTTCTTTTTCAAATTTGAATATCCAGTTGCTCATTACCAATTATATAGAAACACAATTGAATTTTGTGTATTAATTTCACTATTTTCTCTATAGTTTTAAAGTTTTCTATTTCTTTTATTTCCTCACTAATCTGAACTATTTCCTTTCTTCTGCTTCACTCTGGCTTTGATTTGCCTTGCTTTTCTAGTTCCTTAAGGTGGAAGCTGGATTGTGATCTGATACCTTTTCTTTTTTCTAATATAGATGGTTAGTGCTATAAATTTTCCCACTAAATTGTTTTAATTTTCATTCAGTTAAAAAAAAACTTTTCAATTTCACTTTTGATTTTTTCTTTGACCCATGGATTGTTAAAAACTGTGTTATTTTGTTTCTAAATATTTGCAGATTTGCCAGAGAGCTTTCTGTTATTGATTTCAAATTTAATTCTATTGTGGTCAGAGAACATATTTTGTGTGACTTGAATCCTTTTAAATTTATTGACACTTGTTTTGTGGCCAAAAATATGGTCTGTTTTAGTAAATATTCCATGTGCAATTGAAAAAGTTATGTTTTCTGTTGCTGTTGGATAAAGTATTCTATAAATGTCAGTGAAAACTGATAGGGCCATTGAACTATTGTTTTCTGGATTTTCTGTCTACTTGCATTATCAATTTTTGAGAAAGGGATATGGATATCTCTGACTATAATTGTAGATTTGTCAGTTTGTCCATGCTGGTCTGTCAGTTTTTGCTACATGTATTTTGAAACTGTTAATAAGAGCATAAACATTTAGGATTGCATGGGGTACCTGCTGGCTCAGTTGGTAGAGTATGTGACTCTTGATCTCAGCATTGTGAGTCGAAGCCCCGTGTTGGGTATAGAGACTACTTAAAAATAAAATCTTAAAAAAAAAAAAAAACATTTATAATGGCATGTCCTCTAGATGAATTGATTCCTTTATCATTATAAAATGACCTATTATCCTAGTAATTTAAAGTATTTTCTTGGGCAGCATAGAGTTTGTTCTTGTTTTGTTTTCTTAAAATCCAAACTGACGATTTCTGCTTATTTTGGGGACATTTGGATTATTTACATTTAATGTGATTATTGACAAATTTGACTTAAGTCTATCATTTTGCTATTTATTTTCCATTTGTTTCATCCATTCTTTGTTTTCCAATCTCTCTCTCTCTCATTTTAAACTTTAATTGAGTATTATTTCTGTGGTTCTATTTTATCCCCTTTAGTGGCTTATTAACTATAACTCTGTTATTTTTGTGGTTGCTTTTGGGTTTATAGTATACATTTTTAACTTATCGCAGTCTACTTTCTATGGATATTATATCACTTCACAATTTTTCTTAATATATTTTTTTCTTTATTTATTTATGATAGTCACACAGAGAGAGAGAGAGGCAGAGACACAGGCAGAGGGAGCAGCAGGCTCCATGCACCGGGAGCCCGACATGGGATTCGATCCCGGGTCTCCAGGATCGCGCCCAGGGCCAAAGGCAGGCGCCAAACCGCTGCGCCACCCAGGGATCCCTCACTTCACAATTTTAAAGTAACTTATAGCAGCATACTTCCATTTCTCTCCTCCTAGCCTTTCTGCTATTGTATTGTATTATATATAAAGTCTATATAATACACTTTAATTTTCCATGTTATTAACTCTATAATACATGGTCATCATATTTGTTTAAAGATTCAAATATCATTTAAAGAGATTTAAATGAGAGAAAAAAATCACGTAATTTACCCATGTAGTTGCAATTTCCAGTGTTCTTTATTCCTTTGTTTAAATCTGTATTTCCATCTGCTATCATTTTTCTTCTGCCTACAGGACTTTCTTTAATATGTCTTAAAAGTGTGGGTCTGCTGGTGATGAATTCTTTCAGCATTTGTATGTCTCAATAAAATATGAAGTTTGTGGTTAAGATGATTTAGTCTTTGTTCTTAGAATTAGTTGACAATTTATTATAGGTTTGAATGTGGAATGTATATTAATCCATGTTTATATTTATAATTTTTAGCATAATAATGTCTTTTTTTTTTTTTTTTTTTTTGCACTGGAATTTCTTTTTAGTTTTAGTGTCTACAGTGGGCCAGGCTTTGTTCCTGGGTGGAAGGGCTGTCCCAGATACAGGGAACAGCAGTTTTTTGCCCTCATGTAATCTGTAATTCAGCCATCGGTTCTCACAATCAATGCATCTAGTTCCCAATCACTATTTTATTATAATGGTGCCTAGATTGCCCCAAGACATCATTTTCCTTTTAAATCCTGGGAGATCTTTATGAAATTATCGTCAGCTTTTCTCCATTCCCTTCTTCAAATTTGGAATTATTCAATAGCTATTTTAGTATTCATTTAAACTTCTTTGGAAAAAAAAAAAAAAACTTCTTTGGAATTCCTAAGATTAGGAGTTCTTGTAGAAAGAACATTAGAAAACCAGAGAAAGGTATAGTTTCGAAACTTTCTGGTATATGGCCTTTCTGGTAGCAACGGTGTAACACATTTTGTTCTCATCTGAGCCATCAGCTGACAGCTTCTAATTCTCCCAGGAACTTTGTTTAGCAGAGCAGCTGTTGGTTTGTTAATCCCAACCTTGTGCCAGAAATTCAGTTGAGAGATTTAATATACTTCACTTAGTGGCTATCATTATTTTTTAATGCCAATTACCCAGTATCAAATTAGTAAGTAAAATTAATTTGAAAATATACACTGAACATTTTTTTATCTGGTTTGCCTATGGTATCAGAAGTAAATATATAGCTTTGTTTTACATTTGCTCAGCTAACAAATGTAATTGGTAAACATTCTATGAAAATACAAAAGCATCAAGACTAAACATGTTATAAACCTCTTTAAAAATGTTCCATTAAAAATTGATATATTTTTTAAAGTTCATGTGGCTGATGGAGAATGGGTGCCTGTGGGATAGGGCACAGGCTGAAAGCCTTGACCTCAGGTCTGAAGTCTAGACTGCAAATACAGGATGGGATAGAATGAGGCCTGGACAAGAGCAAATAGAGTGAAAGATATAGAACTTTGTATTCAAGCAGTTCAAAGTGGAAAAACGGAATGGGCTTTTCCACGAAGTGGTTTCACAAATGTGTTCAGCAGAACTTGGGCAATATGGAATGTCATAGGATATACTTCTATTAAGGAAGTGTGATTTCTAAAATCCCTCCCCATTTTAAGATTTTAAAAATTTTAGTATTGCTTCATGTATAGCAAAAGTTTAGATATAACACAAATATTCAACATCAGGGAAAAGACTGCACAAACTATGACTTACATCCCTTTTAGAATATATAGTTACAAGTTTTCAGGCTCCGTCATTAATGACAAATTCTATATAAGTATTTAAAAAACAACAACAACCAAAATTACAGTTTATATTTATTATAGGAGTATAAAATATGCTTTTTTAAGCATTATTTAAAGAGATATATAATACTTAAAAATAGTAAAAATACTTGAAATAATAAAGATTAATGACTAAGGAGATTCTTTAATTTAAAATCTTAGACATCGTTTTAAAAGAGAATCTATGTATTTTATTTAACAAAATAAGTATTCAGAGATAAACTAAGGATTAATTGATTAATCTTCACAACAATGCTAAGAGATTTTTTTAAGTAAAAAAAAAAAAAAGGCAAGGTACAAAACAGTGTACAGAATGCTACTGCTATAAAATTATGGATACTGACCTAACCTTGCATGTGCATCTGGAAGAATAATTCTGTCTGTCTGTCTGTCTCTCTCTGTCTCCCTCTCTCTCACAACCTTCTGCCTCTGGAGAAGGGAATTGGGGTTCAAAATAAGTTCAATGCCTCTTTGTACTATGCAGTTGAAAAAGTTTACATGTAGTAAGAATACTATTTAAAAATAATCAGGGTGCCTGGGTGATTTGTCCATTAAGTGCCTGGCTTCAATTCAGGTCATGATTTCATGATTTCAGGGTCCTGGAATTGAGCCCTACATCAGGCTCCACAGTCAGCCTGCTTCTCCTTCTCCCTCTGCTCACCCCCTCATAACTCTCTCTCTTTCTCAAATAAAGAAATTAAATCTTAAAAAATAATAATCTGTGAGCCTATACTATAGGAAAAAAGATGTTTTTTTTTTTTTTCTGACTTTGAAGTCCATAAAAAAGGTCCAGTTGCATGACCAAAAGTCAATGTTTGAGATGGGTTGAACATGACATAGGGATCATATGAGCAATGCCATTAGGATCATATACCCATTGATGATCCAGATGGGAATGAAACCAGTCACTAGATCATGAAACAGAGATTAGGACAAAATAAGAAGTTTAAGCTAAATAAGCTAAATGAGAAATCATAAATCAAGAAGGAGAACAATTTCTAGACCAATGCCATAATGAAGGGTTATAACTTTTTATTGTGTGGTCAGACCTAAAGATGGTTAAGAAATTCACAACCACCAAAAGAGCAGAGGGTCAGAAAGCCTGGGAGTTGGTGTCTGTGCAGCGTTTCATTTAGAAACATCAAATCTTCAGTCCAAAGACTGCTTTCTAATGGTGACCCAGGCACCTCCCATATACCAATAACATGTCAGCAGGCATAAAGTAACATTTGAAAATTTGGAAGAAGAGAGCTATTCTTTTCTAAATCTTTTTTAAGCTTTTAAAATTTTTTTAAGGACTTTATTTTTTTTAAGTTTTGTTTACTTATTTGAGAGAGAGAGTGAGTGAGCACAGGTGGGATGTGGGACAGAGGGAGAAGCAGAGTCCTCCCTGAGTTGGGAGCCTGATGTGGACTTGATCTCCGACTCAGGATCATGACCTGAGTCAAAGGCAGATGCTTAACTGACTGAGCCACCCAGGCATTCCTAAAGATTTTATTTTTAAGTAATCTCTACACCCAAAGTGGGGCTCAAACCCCAACCCTGAGATCAAGAGTTGTAAGCTCTTCTGACTGAGCCAGCCAGGCACCCCCTCTCTAAATCATTTAATCAGCGGACTGTTCCTAGGGTTTCTGTACAGGTGTTCGAATTTGGTCCAGACTGGTTTACTCTGCCAATGGAGGCCTTGCCAACAACATAGACTAACTAGTGTATTCATTTTCTGTTACTGATGTAATGAAGTATCACAAACTAAGTGTCTTACAACACAGATTTACTCTCTTATACAGTTCTGGAGGTCCAAAGACCAAAACAGTTTCACTGGGTTAAAGTCAGTGCAACAACACAGATTTACTCTCTTTTTTTTTTTTTTTTTAAAGATTTTATTTATTCATGATAGACACAGAGAGAGAGAGAGAGAGAGAGAGGCAGAGACACAGGCAGAGGGAGAAGCAGGCATCATACAAAGAGCCTGACGTGGGACTCGATCCCGGGTCTCCAGGATCACGCCCTGGGCTGCAGGCGGCGCTAAACCGCTGCGCCACCGGGGCTGCCCCAGATTTACTCTCTTATACAATTCTGGAGGTCCAAAGACCAAAACAGTTTCACTGGGTTAAAGTCAAGGTGTCCTGAGGTCTGCATCCCTTCAAAGGGCTTTAGGGGAAAATCCATTCTCTGCCTTTTTCTATCCACGTTCCTTGGCTTGTGATTATATCCCTCCTGTCCTCCTCTGACTCTCTTGCCTTCCTTTTTTTCCCTTAGAAGGACCCTTATGATTACATTGGGCCCAGCCAGATAATCCAAAATAATCTCCCTACATAAATCTAGTGATTATGGACTTTAGTCACCTCTACAAATACCTTGACAGCACCACCTAGATTAGTGTTTGATTGGATAACTAGAGATTATAGCCTTGCCATAAAGCAGATCATTATATTTACCTAATATTTTTCTTTAATATGACCAGTATTTAAATATGTTCACTGAAAAGGAAAAGTTATTTTTACTACATGATGAAAAACCTGTAACACACTCCATAAACATAAAATATATGAAAATACTTGTTCAATTCCAGCTAGATACCACTACCTGCCAAAGGCTGATCCTGTGGGCTTGGTCTCACTGTTTATAAAATGAGAGCATGAAGGGTTAGAGAGATGTTGACAACCTAGCAGTAAATTGAACCTTTTTCCTTGATAGGAAAGGGGGGATTGAAAGATTTTCAAAAGAACATGATTTTTTCAATATTTAAGGAAACATCTGTGTCCCAAATAAAATTCTATCACAGATTGCCAGAGATTCTGTTTAAAACTTTGGAAACATAGGCATAATGTTTTCAAATTCAAGCTTTTAAGTGAGACAGGCTGAATTTAAATCCAGAATTTTGGGGGTGCCTGGCTGCCTGGCTGGCTCAGTTGGAAGAATATGCAGCTCTTGATCTCAGGGTCGTGTGTGGGTCAGCCTCACATTGGGTGTAGAGATTACTTAAAATAAATAAATAAAATTAAAAAAATAAATCCAGAATTTCTCCTTCACTTACTAGCTAGTCACTGTTAGACCACGCCTATGAATTAATTTCCTTACCTATAAAATGGCAGTGATAATAAAACCTTCACAGGCCTGGTAGTTATTTAAATGAGTTAATGCATATATAGCTCATGCATGTATACATAAAGGCATAATGCCTAGCACATGATATATGCCTCAAAAATGTCGGTCACTTTTAAAGCAGAAAGGCACTGGTATCAAGACATTTTATGGAATTGTCAGCTTTCTTCCTCCCTACCATGAAATTAAGAAACTTGGCCTTGACCTAACCTCTTCACTCTTGAGGTATAGAAATATATTTTTGAATCTTTAACTATGGAATCAGTACCACAATTCAAATCTAAGTGACTTTTTGGAAGGGGCACAAACGAGGATCCAAGTGGGAATTGTGGGCAAGGTCATCTGAGCAATAGATACTCAGTCCTGGCTTGCCATAATTGGCATGGTGTATCATCAACAGATATTTAGGGGTGAGCACCTGCTGTGGGTGATAGCCTTGAGAATTCTATGTGAGTTAGTCTTTGTCAATGTTAGAATGGGTGTCTGCAACTTGCTCTGGGAGGCCATCTGGAAACTAGATCATGTGAAATTGAACTACATTATGGCTAAAAGGCACAAGCTACAAAGAGTAAAATTATAACTTGTTCAGAATTGTACTCCACATTCCCCCTTGACTGCCTGTTTGTTTCTCAGTATAATTTGAGGCATTGACTATGGTCCACAAAAATCTAGGTGTTTTTGGATACCAGGCTATTATGAACTACCTTTTCCTTAACTTCCTTTTGGCCAAGACCAGCAACTACAGAAAGAGTGAGGGTGTCTAGGTGGCTCAATTGGTTAAACATCCATCTCTTCATCTCAGCTCAGGTCTTGACCTCAGGATCATGAGTTGAAGCCCCACACTGGGCTCCATGTTGGGCATGGAGCCTACTTTTTTTTTTTTTTAAGATTTTATTTATTTATTCACAAGAGACACACACAGAGAGAGAGGCAGAGACACAGGCAGAGGGAGAAGTAGGCTCCATGCGGGGAGCCTGACGTGGGACTCGATCCCGGGTCTCCAGGATCACGCCCTGGGCTGAAGTCAGTGCTAAACTACTGAACCACCTGGGCTGCCCTGGAGCCTACTTTAAAAACGACAACAACAACAACAACACTGCAGAGAGAGTGCTCTTTGATGAAAGATGCTCATATGTTTAGATGTTCTGATTTGAGAAAACTTTAGCTCCTTCCCTACAGATTATAATGGACATGTAATTTTTAACAGTTGATTTTTTTTCCTTAATATATTTGTTTAGGGGCAGCCCCGGTGGCGCAGGGGTTTAGCGCCGCCTGCAGCCCAGGATGTGATCCTGGAGACCCGGGATCGAGTCCCACATCAGGCTCCTTGCATGGAGCCTGCTTCTCCCTCTGCCTTTGTCTCTGCCTGTGTCTCTCTCTGTGTGTCTCTCATGAATAAATAAATAAAATCTTTAAAATATATATACATATATATATTTGTTTAGATGGGGAGATGTGAGGAGGACATTATTTCAACTCTTTATAGGCATTTATAGGCATGTATAGGCATTTATAACATTTTTTTTAAAGTTGGTCATCTCTATAAAATCTTAATTGTATATTGAATTATTGCCAAATTCTCTTAGTTCATCGGGAAACATGAGTTATGGCTAAATTATTAATAGAAATTAAAACTTAATCTTGAAATTGCAATTGGACTTACTTGAATAGAAAGAAGGCCCTGTTTTCCAAATTGCCTTTCCATACTACTTTTATTTATTCTATTTTTATTTTCTGTAAAGATTTGTTTATTTATTTTAAAGAGAGAAAGAGACAGCACAAGCATGTGAGAGGCAGCGGGAGAAGGAGAATCTCCAGCTGACTGCACTGAGGGTGGAGCACCATGCAAAGCTTGATCTCAGGACCCAAAGATCATGACCTGAGCTGAAATCAAAGAGTCCGACGCTTTACCAGCTGCATCATCCAGGTGCTCCCATATTACTTTAAAAGTATCTTAATAGGGATCCCTGGGTGGCGCAGCGGTTTGGCGCCTGCCCTTGGCCCAGGGCGCGATCCTGGAGACCCGGGATCGAATCCCACGTCGGGCTCCTGGTGCATGGAGCCTGCTTCTCCCTCTGCCTGTGTCTCTGCCTCTCTCTCTCTCTCTCTCTCTCTCTCTCTGAGTGTGTGACTATCATAAATAAATAAAAAAATTAAAAAAAATCTTAATATAGGGCAGCCTGGATGGCTTAGCGGTTTAGCACCACCTTCAGCTCAGCACAGAATCCTGGAGACCAGGGGTCAAGTCCCACTTTGGGCTCCCTGCTTGGAGCCTGCTTCTCCCTCTACCTGTGTCTCTGCCTCTCTCTCTCTCTCTGTCTCCCATGAATAGATAAATAAAATCTTTAAAAAAAACAACAACAGGGATCCCTGGGTGGCGCAGCGGTTTAGCGCCTGCCTTTGGCCCAGGGCGCGATCCTGGAGACCCGGGATCGAGTCCCACGTCGGGCTCCCGGTGTATGGAGCCTGCTTCTCCCTCTGCCTATGTCTCTGCCTCTCTCGCTCTCTCTGTGTGTGACTATCATAAATAAATAAAAATTAAAAAAAAAAAAAAAAAACAACAACAATATAAATGACCCAATAAGCACACATTCTTTCTCAGGCTTATGCAATTAAAACAGTATTTTACAGAAGAGAGCTGGTTTGCTATGGTTACAATCTTACTTTGGAGAAAAATAAACTGCTGAGTTGCTTTCGTTGAGATGAGGCATAGATCTAGGTTTTATCCAGCCCAAAGCTTATGCAATTTTGGGGTCCTTCTCTGAGGAAAACAAACAAAACAAAAAACGATTGACTTTGCAAACCTTACAAAATTATGTGATTCTATGGACACATTGGAAAGGTCCCCTCACAGGGCTTAGGAAACATCATGTGAGGGGACCCTGAGGCTTCAGTTCCATTACCTCCATAGTAAAGTTACCTGTAACTAAGATATATAATTGTGGAAATTTCTAAGAATGTTCCAGTTCCCAAATTAATTGAAAATCTCTTTGGATTCAATCCTTGGAATGGACCATAATACAAATAATCAATGACCTGCACAAGATGATGAACTATTCTGCTTTTGGCAGTGTTCCCTTATCATGTTTATCTAGTGAGGCATGATAAAACAATGAAAAATTCTAACATTTTGCATTTTCCAATGGAGGTAGCCAGAATTACAAGTAGCCCTTTCACTAGATGTGAACAAAAATGAGTGCAAAGGATTATACATAGTTGAGAGCATTTTTTCCCTCAGTGTTAGATTTTTCTCCTGGAGACTTACTAAATAAGAGAATTATATCTTACTTATATTTACATAATTATGTTTTCAAAGAATGTTACATGCCTAGGTTTCACTAGTGGTTGAAAATAAAAAGAAAAAAGAGTAAATCAAGGAGACTAAACTTAAAATAACTTCTACATAACTGAGAAAGATCAATTTTCCTGACCATGCCTTGCTTAGTTCTCCATGATCAAAAAGAAGTAGACAATTTAGATATTTACTGCATGTGGGAAGTGCAAGCAAACTCTATAGATAATTCTAGAAGAAGTTTTGTTTCAGAGAGTCCTGAAATAAGAAAAGAAAGTCCTTAATTTCCCATTGTTACCAGAGGGACTTGGTCTCCGACTTCTTGTCTCAGGTACACAGTTTTAACAGCCTACTGTTTTATCCGTTTCTTTTTTCTTTTTGTTTTTTTGAAGATGAAGAATGAAATCACAAAATGGCCAGAAGAGGGAGGAAGGAAAGAGGCTGAGAATTAGGATCCTCAGTTAGAAATTACAGAAGGAAAATATTGAGTTTATGGAATAGTAAATTCATCTGAGTCTTCTCATCATCTCACAAAACCATATTTGGAGCATGGGTACTGGATAAGAGAGAGGTCTACTGTTTGGATAAGATGACTTGGCACACCCAGATGGGGCAGGACGTGCTGAGTCTGATCAGTCTGGCAGTGGGTGGCCACTGCAGTTGCCAGGTGGGTGCATTTAGTTCAGGTGCCTCCCTTTGATAATGCACAAACAATATTTGTGCCTTTAGAACATTAAAAATAAGAGGAGTTAACTGGGAATGATGGCACCCATATTAAATAATTGGTTTAGAATTAATTTAAATCTAATGCCCACCTCACCTTTTCAACCAAGGATTTGAGGCAGCTCACTAAATACACATATAAGAAAGTAAATAAATACCATGTTTTAAAAACTATGGCCATAGGAAATAGAGTAGAAAGTTAATAATTGCAGTGTGATATTGGGTGCCAATAGGAGACTTATATCCTGGTCAGGAGGCCACAGACACTGCCATAGAACAGTAAATTTGTCTTGAAGTTTCATAGAGACCAAAGTGAAAAGGGAACGATAGTCTGTTAAAAGTTTTTAATTAACCGTGAGATGAAAAACATTTCTTCCGGGAAGCAAAACTTTCATAACATAAGTTTAGAAAGGAATTTCTCAAGTGAAGCTGTTGTAAACAATATTCATAGCAAACAAAATAATCGGTTTATAAGCTGTTTCTTTTATTGTCTGTTGACAAAGGCCAGCTGAGTTTTCAAAAAGCTGCTGAGTTAAAACAGCTCTGGAGGGAGTAATCCATACTATGGAAAGGACCCAATATGGATTACTAAGTGGTTAAAAACATGCTAAATATACAAATATGAAAGCTATGTGCTAAAAATAGTGTGTATTAGTATAATACTGGTACTTCCAATTCCTTCTCAATAAGCTGTTGGAGAAATTGGCTAAGAAATGATTTAGGTTTTCTTTCTTTCTCTCTTTCTTTCTTTCTTTCTTTCTTTCTTTTTTTTTTTTTTTAAGATTTTGTTTATTTATTCATGAGAGGCACAGAGAGAGGCAGAGATATAGGCAGAGGGAGAAGCAGACTCCCTGCAGGAAGCCTGATGTGGGACTCGATCCCAGGACCCCAGAATCACAACCTGAGCCAGAGGCAGATGCTCAACTACTGAGCCACTCAAGTGCCCTTAGGTTTTCTTTTTATCTTTGCCCTTGTTCTTTGTAAAGCTCATATATTGAATAACATACAGGATTTATATCTAACTGCTCTGATTGTGATTAGGGGTTGTTTATTTGCTATATTTAATTTTCTACAGCTATCTTCTCTCTCTGAATCACAGGTCTTTCATTAGTTCTTGCAGTGGTTGCTTATAGAACAGAAGAATGGCAACATGATTTCAGTAAGGCATTTGATAGACTTCTAAGATATCCTCATAGACAAGATGGCGGAATATAGCTGGGGAGACAGATTTGTAGCAACTGACCAACTCTATCTCAGAAATGTTGATAGATAAATGGCTGCTGTTCTGGAGAGAGGACTCTGGTGTGCCATAAATATTAGTCCAGGCATTAGAAATGCTGAAGGAAGTGCACGTTTGGGTGGTGGAGGAGATGACCTCAGTTTGGGACATCTATGTGAGACTTTAAGATTGAAATATTTTTTCAATTAAATTTTAAATATTTTATTTATTTATTTATCTTATTTATTTATTTATTTATTCATGAGAGACACACACAAAGAGGCAGAGACACAGGCAGAGGGAGAAGCAGGCTCCCTGCAGGGAGCCTGATGCGGGACTAGATCCCAGGACTCCGGGAACACAACCTGAGCTGAAGGCAGATGCTCAACTGCTAAGCCACCCAGGGATCCCAGGTTGAAATATTTTTTTTTTTTTTATCAATTGAATAAACTGACTTGGAGGAGGAAGGGAAGAAGGGAGGTAGAGAGATCTAGTGTATAACAACCATTTATTAATTACTAATTATGGTACTAAGCAATGTCTAAAGAATTTTGCTTGTATCTTATGTGGGTCTCCCAACAACCATATCAGGATTATTTTACTATGATCTGTGTTGTACAGATGAGGAACTGTGATATGACATGTGAACTACATGGCTGGCAAGTGTAGGGGCTGAGATGTAAACCCTGGTGAAAGATGCATAGAGTTGGGCATTAGGCAATAGCTGAAGTCATAGGCATGGTTGAGTTGCTCAGGAAGCTTGTATGAACTGAGGTACATCAGCTCCTTGAGGATCTGTTTGTTTGCTTTCGTGGTTCAGAAAAATAAAAGCTGCATTTTCTGTGTACATGCATTTTCTGAAGAGTATGGTCGTATCTTTTCACCCCCTAGATTGGGAAAATATGATATAGAATAAGTAAGAAAGAGCATGACAGAAACCTGGGAACCATTTCAGGCAGGTGGGAATGGTCAATAATGTGAGAGGCAGCATAGAGTCAAAGTCAAAGCAAGCAGGAAGTGACATTAGCAGAGCCATTTCAAAGGAAGGAGAGGTGAGAAAGCAGATGGCTGTGACTTGGTTTGTGGACCTGGAGACTATGAATGCAGTCTGTTTTAGAAGCTTGACTGTGAAAAGAAAGAGGGAGTGAGGGAGGGTGGCTAATTACATAGGGAATCAGCATGAAGGGAAGGGTTTTAATCTTTTGATGGCAGAGACTTGAGTGTGTTTTAAGTGCTGAAGTGGCAAATGGAGAAAGAGATCAAAGATACAAAAAAGGGAGTAATTGTAGGAACAAGGTGTTGGAGGAAGCAGGAAGGGATGGGATCTTAAGCACAGGCAGGTAGAACATTCGCCCAGACATGAGGTAATGGATAGTATAAATATAGGTAAGCTTGTAGGTAAAGGAGAAGCCTCTGTACTCTTTGTCATGAGGTAATAAGGACCAGATAAGCTAAGTGGTTGGTATAGGGTCTCACACCCAATTTGAATCACTTCTGGAGTTAGAATTCATCGTGCTGTCCATGACATCATAGGCTCTTCCAGTGAAAAACTCCCTTTCCTTGACTTCTAAGATGCTAGGTTATTATCTCAGGCTTATTTGAGGCATCCTTTTCTATTTCTTTTTCTGGAACTTTTTTTCTTCTCTCACCATTTCCGTGTGTTCTGAGCCCCCTGTAGTGTGATACAGTTGAACAGTTACGGATCTTGGTACCTTATCTGGTTTCAGACTCTGACTCTATTCTTCCTGGCTTTGTGATCTTGGGCAAGGTGCTTCACTCTACTGAGCCTCTCAGGTTCCTCATGCATGAAGTGGGGACAATAACACTGACCTTCAGATTGCATGAAGATTAAGTGAGATAATGTGAACGAAACGCTTAGCACAATCCCTCCTATTAAGAGGTGCTCAGAAATAGAACTCCCTGTCTAGTCTCTCTTCCTTGGTGAGCTCCCTAGAAACTCAGGCTCCTTGCCTGTATGCAGTTTTGAGAAAGTTGCTTCATCTTGCTGATTTTGTTGTCTCATGTCAAAAATGGAGAAAGTTCTTCTTACTATACAACATTGTTGTGAAGATGAGCATGACTGGAAATCTTCAGGAGGATGGTCAATAATTGTTGAATCTTTTTTTTTTTTTTTTTTTTTTTAGATTTTCTTTATTTGAGAGAGAGAGAGAGAGAACGCTCACACAAGTGTGGACTGGGGAAGGGCAGAGGGAGAGGGAGAAGCAGGCTTCCCGATGATCAGGGAGCCCCATGCGGTTTGATCCCAGGATCCTGGGATTATGACTGAGGCTGAAGGCAGAAACTTAATCAACTGAGCCACCCAGGTGTCCCATCTTTTTTGAATCTAAATCTCATCTACTTCCTGAGCTTCACTTAACGACTCCTAGAAACACCTCTCCCAAGCATATTTTCCAGCCTGTTCTTCTCACTTGAACATTAGGCTCTATTTCTAACTACTTGTTGGAGATTGCATGGATCACCTACCAAAGGGTGTAGGGAATTTATTTTTAACTTGTTATAATCAGAACTTGTCTTCGATCTCTTCCTCATCATAGATAGTTGGCAAGCCCCTTCTCCTGACTGTTACTTCCCTGGTGGCTGCCACGTCTTCCATTTCTTCTCATCCTGCTGGTCATTTTCTATTTTTTTCTTGATCCATCATAGCCACGAAGGCTGATTCCCAGGCAGCACTTCTCCGTCTCCTTTGCCAGGTGGCTTTTCATTGGAAGCCCCTATTTATAAGAGAGAAAAAAAGCTTATGTTCTGCTAGGGACCATAGTCCCATTAATTAGAAGCCAAGACTACCTGCTTGGTTATTTGGGGCTCTCCTGCCACGGGGTATATCAGCTGCTTACTAAGGAGAAATTTGGTATTGATGCACAGAATAGTAAATGGACAATTGTTGTCCTCAGGACTCAGATCCTGTAGGAATAAAGGTTTGGGTCACCCTTGCTGACCAAGAGTAAGAGAACACGCAGGGAGTGGTAGGAGAAGGTGAGTTGTGATTATCAGCTTTGGCCTCAAGACTAGTTACAGAGGTGGGTGTATAACTTACGCTGATTGATTTTTTTTTTTCTTTAGTCTCCCACTTTCCTGCTATCCTGTATGAAGTTCCGGAGGTAGTTATCATTACAATTTAGGTCCTTCTCAGAAGGTGACTGAATTGACATCACCCTGCAGCTGACAGTAGCTCAATGACAGTAGCTTCTCACATGCTGGGGATCAGACTATTTCCATCTGAGGGAAGAGCAAAAATGGATGCTAAGAGGCAAAACTTGTGGACTCTTCTGGTTAACCTCCCCTTGTGCCTGCTCCTCTCCCCCTGCATCTGTTCTCTATCTTCCTACCCCAGGACTCTGATCCCTATGGATTACACCACCCAGTGGCTTCCTGCAGTGCAAAGTACAGGCAAGAGATACAAAGGTGGGAGGGGAGAGGTTGGGACATTTCTTCCTCACTCTTTCTCTGCTCAAGTGCTACACTTTTGGCAGTGAATACAGTTTTTTTGTTTGTTTGTTTGTTTGTTTGCTTTTAAATAAGTATGCTCTTTTCCATGGTTACAGCTCACACAGTGCTTGGGTAACATTTTCTTTCTCTACCCTTGTTACAGGTCAGGTTCTATGGGAAAAAGACTCTGATACTCTCTGCCTGTAGGAGGTTTCCTGGGGAGTGCTCTTGGGTTTACTACTTGAGGTGAGAAAGAGAGGGATACAAGATTGGGCAGAGTGAGCCGGGATGGCCTGCCAGTTAGTTGTCTAAACTTGGAGCAAATGGGTTAGACCTTTATATCTTCATGTTGGTCAGTCACTGATGCAGTTGCTGGGGGAGGAGGGCATGTCTTCAGTGAGGAAGTTCCTTTTAGTGGAGGACAAGTCCCAGAAAGGGATCTGGCTAATACCTGTTGGCCACTAGCACTCCCAGCTGCTGGTGGATGAGTTTAGTCTTGGAAGGGAAGCAAAGTGTTGCTCCCCTTACACCTTTCAGACTGAAGGGTCTTGATGATTTCCCACTATTGCTGGTCCATGGGTGTCTTAGCATTAATTGCTGGCACTCTTAATTTACTCATACCGCTGTGCATTGTCTCTGTCAAATTTTCTTAATTGAACAATCTGAGTTGATTTGCTTCTGGGCTTCAATATAGATGGTAATTTTAAAAATCACATAAATATATAAAAACAAATTCTCATATGTTCAAGAAGAATTACAGTATCCTATAATAGGAAGACCTGATCTGGCTGGGGAGGCAAGGGCAGGTTTTGTCAAGGAAGTGACATTTGAATTGAAATCTGGAGGGGAAGCCAAATTAACTACAAAGAAGAACATATGAAAGAAAGGGAGGGGGAAAGAGGAAGGGGAGGCGGGGAGAGAGATATAGGGAGAGAGAGAATATTCTAACTGAAGAAAACATAGTCTGTGTGGCAGGAAATAAGGTTGGAGAAAGACAGGGAAAGCACTCTCAGGGCTTTATGGCCCTCATTAAGGATAATCTAAAGATAATGAAAAAGTTTTGAAGGTTTTTGAGCAGAAGAGGGATATAATCAGATTTGCATTTGAAGATCTCTCTGGCTAATCAAAGACCAGTGTCATTTTTAACTTGAGGAAAATTATCACTTACTGCCTATGTCTGTTAAAAGTAGAAAAGGCTTTTTGGTTTCTAGAAGTCTTCAGACTAGCTGGACAGAAGTTTCTATCACTTGGCAAATCCTACATATAAACAGAGTAATTCATGGACAGAATGCTACATGCCATAGTGCCTGTTGTCTCTTTTTCACAACATGATAATTTGTTGCTTTTTCCCCTTGCTGGGTAGGATAGATAATACTAACAATATATCAACTACTAGACTTTTAATACAATAACAATTTGCACTGCATATCAAAACGTTGGGGGGTGCCTGGCTGGCTCAGTCTGTGGAGCATGTGTGAGTCTCCTGGTCTTGGGGTTGTGAGTTCGAACCCTATGTTGGGTGTAGAGATTACTTAAAAAAGTAAATTCTTTAAAAAAAAAGGTTGGAAAATACTATATACTCTATCAGAACGTTTTATTTCACTTTTCACTCATTTTTGAGTCTTTACAAAATATACAAACTTTTACAACTTTGGTCTTAGAATTGATTAAATAGGATTTCTCTTTATCTTCTCTTCAGGTATGTTAATGAAAAAATGCAACTAGGGAGTGCTAGTCATGATTTCACATTTGAATGTAGCCTGGGACCTCAGGGCTCCTTTCTTGGTTTCTCAGTTCTTGATGACTAGTGAGCAGAGATTCATAGAGCACCCCCTCCCCCAGAGCCCAATCCCTTGCTGAATATACAGAGTGAGGAAGAGGTGACAGCCACATAGGGTGACCAGAGCTCAGAACATTAGCATCACCCAGTGTTTCTATCCTATTACCCTTTGTTGGCACCCACTTGCCATACCTACCTTGAGAGGTCCAGAACCAGGGCCTGCCTGGTCATGTGCCATTGTTTTTTTGCCTCTAATAATTTGGGCATGAAGATTCTCTATATTCTTCTGTATTCAGAATACATCTGAATAAATAACCTGAAAACAGTTTCTGTCATCTCATTGGGTTGGTGTTATTGAATTTCATCTTTTAATGTATATTGAAGTCCTCTCTCCCAATACTTCAGAATGTGACCTTATTTGGAAGCAGGATACTGGCAGATGTACTAGTTAATATGGAGTTTGCGCGGGGGGGGGGGGGGGGGGGGGGGGCGCTGGGTGGCTTGGTTGGTTGAGTGTCCGCCTTTGGCTCAAGTCATGATCCCAGGGTCCTGGGATTGAGTCCTACATTGTCACTCCCTGCTCAGCAGGGAGCCTATTTGTCCCTGCCCCTCTTCCCCCATGCTTTCTCTTGCTCTGCTGTCTCTCAAATAAATAAATAAAAATATTTTTTTAAAAATATGAAGTTTTACTAGAATGGGGTGGGCCTTTAATCCTGTAAGACTGCATCCTTCTAAGAAGAGGAGAGATACAGAGACAGAGACCTATGGGAAGAATGTGGCCACGTGAAATTGGAGGCAGAGTTTGGAATGATGCATCCACCTAAAGCCAGGGAACACCAAAGATTGTTGGCAAATACCAGAAACTAGAGGAGGCAAGGAAGGATTCTTTTTTTATTTTTAAGATTTTATTTATTTATTCATGAGAGACACAGAGAGAGGCAGAGACATAGGCAGAGGGAGAAGCAGGCCCCTCATAGGGAGCCTGATGTGGTACTCCATCCCGGAATTGGGATCATGCCCCGAGGCAAAGGCAGCCGGTCAACCGCAGAGCCACCCAGGTGTCCCGGAAGGATTCTCTTTGACAGGTTTCAGAGGGAACAGGGCTCTGCTGACATCTTGATTTTAGACTTCTAGCTTCTGGAACAGTGTGACAATAAATTTCTGTTGTTTTAAGTCACCCAGTTTGCAATATGGCAGCCTGAGGAAACCAATATAGTTGGCTTCAGTTTTTATCCTAAACCCCTAAGATGAAGCCCTACATCTATTATTTAAGTTTGAGTCATATTTGGTAAGATTTACTGAATACTGTAGAAAAAAATTATTGAGCACTACAGAAAATATTTTGTTCTGAAGCAGCTGGGTGGCTCAGTTGGTTAAGTGACTGACTCATGACTTCAGCTCAGGTCATGGTCTCAGTGTTGTGGGATTGAGCCCTATGTGGGTCTCCGTGCTGGGCATGGAGCCTGCTTAAGATTCTTTCTCTCCCTCTCTCTCTGCCTCTCCCCTGCCCCCGAGCACTCTCTCAAAAAAAAAAAAAAAAAATTAGAAAATATGGTTTCAAATGGGATAAGTACTTTGTTTCTATTAAAGGTAGGCTTTAATTTTTTGCCTTTTGGATAATTATCAAGAATACATCAACTGTGCAGTTTGCTTTTTTCTCATTAAGAACATTTCTTTATTTTTATTTTTAAATTTAGTTTCATTTAAGTTCAATTAATTGACATTTAGTGTATTATTAGTCTCAGAGGTAGGAGCATTTTTTTAAAAAATTCACACAATTAATCATAAATCATTGTTCGATCTCTGAAATTTCAAATTTATTGCCCCCTTTCTAGGCAACACGTTCTTGCCTATTTTCCTCTCAACTACTATGCAGCCATTGAACATTCTCTTGGGACTTCCCTGGATTGTATGTGAAGCTCTCTTGTTGTATTTAGGCCGTTTACTAAATTTTGTCCACCACCTTCTTTAATCTACGTCATACTCCATAGTCAGCCTCTTAATGAGTTCAAGCTAGTGCTTCTCAAATGTAAAATACATCTGAATCACCTAGGGAGCTTGTCAAAATAGAGATTTTTGTTTAGTTGGTCTGGGGTGGGCCCTGAGTGTTTGTATTTCTTACAAATTCCCAGGTGATGGTAACACTCCTGATCCCATCACAGGAATTTACACTTTGTATGCATATGAAGTCATCCTTATGGGGTAAGCTTGGTATTTGCATGATGGCTTTGACTCTTCTGGTCTGCCCCTCATGATCTCAAGATCCTGCTGTAGCTCCAGACATCCCATCCTCACTTGACTGCGTCCAAAGGCGACTCAGGTTGAGGTTTGACTAGAGATGAGAATGAGAGTCTTTCTCCTCCCCTCCTCTTTTCCTCAGAGAGGTAAATATGTGTTGAAGCCTCTCAATTCTCCTTACAACTCATTGGCTTGGAACTGGGTCACACCTGACCGCTCACTGTCAAAACAGAATGGGATAGATAAATTATGATTTATGTTAAGAGGCTGGACATACTGCTGAACAAGTTAAGTCCTGTCAGCAGAAAGAGGGAGGATGGTCCAATAGAGTAGTTTCAGCCATATCTGGTTTTCAAGTACCATCTTGAGGTGAAAAAAATTTTTTTTAAATAATACTTCTTCATTTGACTAGTTTTTGAACTTTTCAGGCAGTTTTCTCTGTGAATGTTCTAGTTCTACTCTATGTATATCCTTTCTATTCATATGCTTGAAATCTGGCTTTTGTCCCTGCTGTCATAAAGCAATCACTTAAATAAACAAATAAATAAATAACCTTTCTTCTCTTGCCCCCTGGCTGGGGGCTTGCCCTCACTTGGACCTTAGCTCTCTGTTCATCATTCCTTACAGTCATCGACTAGCTGTTGGGACATCTCTTCTCATGGCTCCTATGTATCACCTCTGTGGCTCCCAGTTCCTAGGTGAATTCCACCCTCCGATCTGCCCATCAGATACTTCTAACTGCATGTCATTCCAAACCTTTTCCCTCCCAAACTGCTGTCTCTTTCCATTTCCTTTTCGTAGGTGGCATTAAATTCCTCTTGGAATAAATTAGCATAATGTTTTGTTCTGTTCTATTATTTTACGGGATGTTAAACGGTTGTGACTGATGCAGCAGCAGGAAATGACAGATATTGGATACCAAAATGAGTTGTGATTAAGACTAAAATGTGGAAATTTCAAAGTAACGGGTAGAGGGCTGATTAGATTCTCATTCATGCAGAGGATCCAAGAGTGAGGTGACTGAAGATGGGTGGAGGGTGGGGCTTGAGATTTTGTTTGGATGGAGCACTTCTAGTTCTGCCATCGCACCTCCCGCTCCACCCCTGCCTGTGGGCAAGGGCAGTGGCATCTACCACCAAGCCCGGTGAGGAGGGCTTCCCTAGGACCTCTGAGAGCGCGCTAGACTCCCCCTGAGGAAGGTACTGCCTCCTCTGGCAGCAGAGTAGGGGACTGAACTTACAAAAGGTGTGTGAATTTCAGAGACTATACATAAGAGTCCACAGGAGGAGGTCATTTTAAAAGAGATTCTGGCCTAAAAGTCTCACTGGGGGGGTTGATTGGACCTCAACTGCAAGAGTCTGTGTGGAATAAACCATATCAGAGTTAGAATAAGCAGTTGGAGAGAATCCATTGCCTGTATCCCAGGAAGTATGTATGGTCAGACATTCCTAGCACAGGACCACAAAAAGCGTTCTGAGAAAATTCTGCTTCAGGTAGCCACTAGGCCAGAGGGTGTGATGCCCTTTTGCAGAGTGCTGGTTTAGTACAGACTTACCTGTCCCTCCACTTCTCCCTCTTCATATTATTGTCAGCAAGCTGGCCAGGATGGGGTGAGGTGGAGCAGGAGCAGGGCCCCTTGGCCTGACTTCTGCCCAGAGAAAGTCCTTGCAGGGAAAGGGAGCAAGATTTTAACTACTAAATGGAAAACATGTTTTATCTTTTAGAGTAACAGGAAGGTTTTCTATTACCCAAGACAACAAGATAGTTGTGGGACTGCTTGAGTTGTCATTCACTTGAAGAGGAAGAACTGTCCTCCTTGAATGGGACAGTAGGTGACAAAGCTTAAGTTATGAGTCCTCTCCCTGAATCCTATTTATTCAGTGTCCTGGTTACATATAGTTTCAATTCAGCTTCTGGAGCAGTGAAATCATTTGATCAAAAAATTCTGTTCATATTGCCCCAGGATTACAAATTTGTAAACATGTCCTTGGCTCCTCTTGTATTAGTTTATGCGGTTAAGCTGTACTTTTTTTCAGACTAAGAAACGGTCTCAAGGGATGAGGATGAATGCATAAAGAACAATGCTTAACCACAGGACTGTTGAAGCAGTGAGTAAATGTTATGCATGATAGAGAACTTGTATCAAGACTATATAAAAACCTATTACACCTTAAAAAAAAAAAAAAGGGCCAATAATCCAATTTAAAAATGGGCAAAGGATCTGAGAGCCACTTCTCCGGATATATGTTATCTTCTTTCAAAGAAGATAAACAAGTGGCCAGTAAGCACATGAAAGATGCTCAAAATATTAGCTCTCAGGGAAATGTAAATCAAAACCACAATGAAAGACCACTTCACAACCATTAGGATGGCTATAATAAAAAAGACAGATAATGACAAGTATTGGTCAGGATGTGGAGAAAGTGGAACCCTCAGACATTGCTGGTGGGAATGAAAAATGATGCAGCTGCTTTGGAAAGTAGTCTGGAAGTTCTTCAAAAAGTTAAACATGGTTACCATATGATGCAGCAATTCTAATCCTAGGTGTATATTCAACAGAACTGAAAACATATATCCATACAAAAACTTGTACATGAATGTTCACAGCAGCAGTATTCATAAAGGCCCAGAAGTGGAAACCCAAATGTCCATCAATGGATGAATGAACCAACAAAATGTGGAATATCCATACAATGGAATATTATTCATACATAAAAAAGAATTGAAGTTCTGATATATGATACAACCTGGATGAACCTTGAGGATATATGCTAAGAAGACAGACACAACATGGCATATATTACATGATTTCCTTTATAAAAAATGTCCAGAAGAGGCAGATACAAAGATGAGTGAGTAAGTACTAAAGAGAACTGTTTGGGGTGGTAGGCAGGAGGAGAGAGTGATTAAAATGTTCTAAATTTGATTGTGATGGTGTTTGCATAACCCTGTGAATATATTTTAAAAACACTGAGTTGGGGCGCCTGGGTTGCTCAGTCAGTTGGGCGTCTGCCTTTGGCTCAGGTCATGATCCCAGGTCCTGGGATGGAGCCCTGCATCAGACTCCCTGCTCAGCAGGAAGCCTGCTTCTCTCTCTCCTACTCCCCCTGCTTGTGCTGTAAAAAAAAAAAAAAAAAAAAAAAAAAAAAAAATCTTAAAAAAAATAGAAACACTGAGTTGTACACTTTATTACTTTTTTGAAGATCTTATTTATTTGAGACAAAGAGCACACGCACGTGGTAAGCCACCCAGCTGCCCTCTGAGTTGTACAATTTAAATAGGTCAATTGTATGGTTAAGTTTGAAATGTTATTTGTGGTTAGACTAGGAGCCTCATGTTGGCAGGGATGGAGCAAGCTTTGCACATTACCTTATCTCTAGCCAATGCCCCACAGGCACTCAACAAATATTTCTTGATGAGACAGCACACTTTTATACTGTACCTGACGTTTATGCAGTGCTTCATAAATTTTCAATTTCTTTTTTTATCCCCACTGACAGCAGCAGTTCCTTTGTGCCTGGTAACTCCGAAGGTGGTCAGAGTGGGTGATTATGGGATTGTTATTGGCCCATATTGTGAAAAATGATCTGCTGTACAACAGAGAAAAAGATCCCCAAATATTTCCATCTACTAAACTTTATCTTCCGATGCTCGCTCTCAGGCCTGTTTGTCTTGCATTTCTCGTGTCTCCCAGAGAGAAGAAAGCGCTTCCTAGTACAATCGGCACAGCGCTCTGATAGACTGGTTCCCAAACTGCAACCCAACGGCACAGCAATTCGGGTCACTTGTGGGGCAGAAACCAAAGAACCGAGATTCCTTTTCTAAGCAAACATAGCAATGAAACCAGTAGGATTTTAGCTTTGGGATATTGGACCCAAGTCTTCTCAAGTACTTCTAACCATAAGGTTTGAGGCGGTGTCCCACAGCCATGTCAATAGTAATTCGTTTGAGCACCTTCCAGGCATCGAATTCAGGTTTCCAGGGTCTGGTCCCTTCTCCCACTCCCCATCTCCCCCACCCCCACGCTTGGGAGAAGAACCTCAAGTGCCGCACATTTCTGCCAGAACCTTTCCAGTTAGAGGAGTGGGAGCGACCTTGCTAGGAGAAACTCCCTGGAAGCGCCGCGGACAAGAGGACCTCAGGGGTCTCGGGCAGCCGGACTCCCGCTGGCCTCCAGAACTGCCGGCGCCTGTGCGATGTGGGATGTCGTCCGAGAGGAGCACCCCAGCGCCGGAAGCCTTGGCCGACTTCCCCGGGGGGGCCGGGGGACCCTGGGAGGCCGGGGGCGGTCCCTGCGCGGCGGGGGGCGCGGGACTCGGGGGCGCCGCGGGCCGGAGCGCAGGTGAGCAGCGGGAGAGGGGCTCGCGGTCCCCGCCGCCCCCGCCGCCCCCGCCTCCGCGGCGCTCCACCCTCCGCGCGCCGGGCCCGGGGGCGGGCGAGGTCTCGGCCCAAAGGCTCGTGGGGCTTGGAGGGAAGCGGGCGGGGACGTGGGAGCCCCGGACCGTGCGGCCGCGGCAGGCGGCGCGGAGACGCGGGCCGCCACCTCCCCTCGGGCGCGGGGCGCGGGGCGCGGGGCGCGGCGGCCGCCGGAGCCGCAGGTGGTTCCCCGGGCCGGCCCTTTTCTCCTCCCCCTTTCTTTCTTTCGCCTGCCCTCCCTCGCGCCCGGTGTCGGCGGCACTTCCCCCGCTTCCTCCTCCCTCTCCAATCGGGAGGGAGGGAAGGGGCCGCCGGCTCTTTCCTGCCTCCCTGCAAACTTGAGCGGGACTCCCGACTCCGCTCGCCCGCGCGGCCGCCGCGCCCCGCGCCCGGGAGCCGCTCCTGGGACTGCCTCTCGCCGCGCGGCCCCGGCGCCCCCGCGCCCCCGCGCCCCCGCACCCCGGCGGTGGGAGGGCGCCAGGCGGCCGCGGCTCCGACCCCGCGGAGCCCTGCCCGCGGCTGCCCGCCCGCGCGTCCGTCGGTCCGTCCTGCCCGCCGCCTCGCCTCCTCCCCGGCGCCCCGCCGCTGCCCGGACTTTCCTTTGTGTTGGATGCGCACTCGCGCCCCGCGCCGACGGGGGCCGGACTGAGGGCTGCGCTCGCCCCGGGCGGCCCGCCGCGCCTGGAGCCCGCGCCTGGAGCCCGCGCCTGGGGCCCGCGCCTGGAGCCGCGCCTGGGGCCCGCGCCCCGGCCCCCGCCCCGCCCGGCCCGGCCCGGCCCCCGCCATGCCCTTCCACCAGAGGAGCGTGGAGCCCGCGCGGCTGCGCCGGCCGGAGGCGGCCGGGGCCGCGGGCGCGCCGCTCTTCCGCTCGCTGGAGCAGGTCAGCTCGCACGCCCTGGGCTGCCTGCTGGCGCAGCTCGCCGACCTGTCGCGCTGCGCGGGGGACATCTTCGGCGAGCTCGAGGGCCAGGCGGCCGCCCTGGGTGGCCGCACCGCCGCGCTGCACCGCCGCCTCGACGCCCTGCACGCCGCCGCCGCGCGCCTCGACCACCGCCGAGTGAAAATCCGTGAGTGGCCGGCGGGTCGGGGGAGGGGAACGAGGCGGGGAGGTGCCGGCCAGCTGCTCCCTCCCGCCCCCTGGCGGCCGCCGCGCGGAGCCCGGAGCCCGGAGCCCGGAGCCCGGACCCCCGCGCCCCGCACCCCGCGCCCCGCGCCCCGCGAGGGAGGGCTTCTCGGGCGGCCACGGCCTGACCCGGGACGGGGCCGCCGCGCAGGTGGCAGGTGGCAGGCGGCCGGCGGCGGGCGGCGGGCGCGCGCGTGGGAACAGGGCTGGCCCGCCCCACTGCCCGGTCCTCTGTCTGCGTGGGAGGCCGGGACGAGACCCGCGGCGCTGCAGACCAGGGGGGAAGCCAAGGTCGTGGGAAAGGGTCGGGGGGAGATGGCCTGGGGGAGAAGCCAGGGTACGATGTAGACACGGGCATAGAATGATTACAGACCTTGAGACCCCGGCGGGATCTGCAGAAATCTCTGGGGATCTCCGCGGGCCTCGGGGCTGCCTGTCGCCTCTCGGCCTGCCGCGGACCGGCGCTCTCACCTGCAAGCAAGTGTGCCGAGGCTTAGTGTGTGCGTGCGTGCCGCTTTGCCTTCCCACCCACGAGCACTCTGTGATTCAAAGGACCTTGGCTTTGAGCTCAGACTTTGAGTCCCATTCATCTTTGACCTCCTCCAACCCTGAAAATCAAGTCTGTGTCCTGACGTCGTGATCTCTCCCCAGCACCCGTTTCATTTCAGCAGCTTAACTAGCTCCAATGAATGAAGTAACTGGAATTTCCTGCTGGCCCGAAGTAGAGAAACTTTAAGTATTATGTTTGTGTGGTTTCTCCTCTTTTTAGTACGTGGCCTTGGTCATAATCCTAAGTGCAAAGAACAAATTGGAGATGGTTGATGGATTGCAGGGTGTGAGGGGAGGTGTTGGTGGAACACTCGCCTGGATTTCCACACCTCTGAATGCAGTACTGTTTCCCCTACGATCGCTTCATATACAGGCTCAGGCAACTGGTTTTCCATTTTTTTCTCTTGCTAGAAAAACTTAGCTATATTTTAATTATCTTAAAAGCGGAAGTGTGTTCACGTTTTCAGTATGTTAATACTGAAGACACCTCTTTCTACAAGTTGTGAAGTTATATGTGATGATTTACATTTTAATCTCTTTCATGGTGTTATCAACAGATCCTGGTAAGTTGTGGACAGTTCCCAACTGGGAGAGCTTCCTCCCCCCCCCCCAAAAAAAATGAGCGGAGAAAAAAATCAAGATGGTCTCATAAAGTTGTTGGATAGAATGTATGTATTGTGAATCATGACCTCATGCATCAGGATATACTGCCCTAGTGGAATGTCACAGTCCTCCCGGTGATGTCTCGTTCGCTTCTATGCCTTTTTTGTGTGGAGTGACTGTGTGGGTGAAGGATAATTTCACCCTTCAGGAGTGATGTGAGGAGGCAGATCTGACTGGTAGGTAAACTGATCTATTGTTGGAATTAGAAAACAGGAAAACTCTCCCTGAAGGTTCAAGAACTCCTTCTTTGCTAGTGTTGTTTTGCATTTAAGCATTACTTTTCACTCCTTGTATACATATGCCCCAAATAAGCTAATATCCACAGCCACAACTGCCCAAATGCCCTAAATTAACCAAAATTGTCATAGTGACTGATAAAACTCTTTTTAAAATTTTTCACAAGTTTGTTTGAACCTGAAATAGCTTTGATTTTATACTAGAAACCTGGCTCATCATTTTTTTTTTATGATTGAGAAAGAAGGCTCTTATTGAATATAATTATGTGTGAGAGTAGAAGTGCACGTATGGAGAAGAAAGCTGAACTGTAAAGATATTAGTTTTTATGGTATTTCACCTTCACACACTTAACGTTTTTATTGCTAAAAAGCAATGAAACACCTGTGTATTCATTTTACTCAGCTTCTTTTAGATTTTACAAAAAAATGTGTCAAACTTTGTTCCTGAGTGAAAGCTACGTTTTGAAATCCCTTGGGTCCCTTTTTAGGCAAGTCTTCCAAATAACATACTCCATTTGAATGGACATGTGGACTTTTAGACTTGGAGTTGACTGTGAAGTCCATCTACTTCATTAACTTACTGAGAGAGGAAATCAGGTCCTAGAGGGTTGAAGTGACTTGCCTGATTATGTGGTGGGCTCCTGGCACAGCCAGGCCTGGAGCCTGGACATTCTGATTGGCTTGCCTGCTTGTCCCACTGAGCATCTCTCTTCCTTTTAGAATCACATGGGAAATAGGAATAAAGTTTAGATACATTCCACAGACAATCCAAAGGATAGCTATGACTGCTAATTTCATCCTTCTTGTTAGATAAACCTTTTAATGAGTCTCCCAAGGAGCGAGTAACAGAACTGAATGGTTTAGAGGATCCGACTACAATGGGAGATTACGTATATTTCCTTGCTTAATGGGTCTCTACCATACTAAAGGGTGTGAGTGCAGCTGTTTTAAAAACATGTAGACTATCTTTGCAATAGAGAAACATTTTAGTTCTGTGGGCAGTGATTCTAAGAAATATTTCATCAAGTTTGCCTTTCCTCAGAATCTCATAGGTTGATAGTTATTCAAATTAACTTTTTGTCATAAGTTGGGGAGAACATACATCACTTTTTCTCCTGCTTTTTATTTTTTTAATTTAGAAACTTTAAAATTTAAAATTTAAAATTTTTTTTAGAGTTCAATTAATGTATAGGGTATTACTAGTTTCAGAGTTAGAGTTTAGTGATTCATCAGTCTTATATAATACCCAGTGCTCATTCCATCATGTGCCCTCCTTAATGTCCATCACCCAGTTACCCTATCCTCCCACCCATCTCCCTCCAGCAACCCTCAGTTAGTTTCCTGTGACTAAGAGTCTTTTATAGTTTGTCTCCCTCTCTGATTTTGTCTTGTTTTATTTTTCCTTCCCTTCTCCTATGCTCTTCTGTTTTGTTTCTTAAATTCCACGTATGAGTGAGATCATATGATAATTGTCTTTCTCTGATTGACTTACTTCACTTGACTTTCTAGTTCTGTCTTGCAAATGGCAAGATTTCATTTTTTTGATGGCTGAGTAGTATTTCATTGTGTGTGTGTATATATATATATATATAATATGTGTGTGTATACACACACACACACACACATACACACCACATCTTTATCCATTCATCTGTCAGTGGATATCTGGGCTCTTTCCATAGTTTGGTTATTGTGGACATTGCTGCTGTAAACAGTGGGGTGCAGGTGTCCCTTTGGATCACTACGTTTGTATCTTTGGGGTGAATACCTACTAGTGCAATTGCTGGGTCTCTCCTAGTTATCCTTAAAGACTCCCCTAATGTTTTCTTGACACCCCAGGGTTGGAAGGAGTCCTCCCATAGCATCTATTATGGGCCTCCATTGTGTCTATCACTGCATTTACCAGCATGGGCTGAAATTGTGTATGTACTTCTGCTCCCCTCTGCTAGATAGCAAGCTACTTGAGGTCCAGGATGGCTGCATCTTTATTTTTCCAAAGTTCAGCTGTACTGCAATGGGATAGCTCAGTAGATATTTGAACTGAACCAATATTTGGCTTCTTAGCGCTCAGTGTCAGGAAGAACAACTACAAAAATCTTTGGGAGGAACTGTTACTGACTACTATAAATCTACGTGAACAAGACAATAACTTTAAAAACAAATGAAAAAGTAAACTTTCTACCTTTTTTAAGGTTGTGCTGAACTACTAGTATACTCCTTTCTCTAAAAGTCAAACTTCATTAATTTTGCTGACAAGATCAGTGCTTATTGAAAGTAGTAACAGTAGCTAGAAATGTGGGTAGTTCTCTCTCCACTCTGTAAACAATCAAAACAGGTTTTCCTATGCAGAAATCAATAGACACTCAACCTAATAGCCTGTTTCATTATTAAGCCTCATGTGATTTGTTTCTTTTTATAATTAATAACATTACACTTATGTAGTGCTTTTTATGATTGAGAAAATGTTTTTCATATTCATTATTTCACTCAAAATCTTGTGAGGTAGAAAGGCCAGGTTGCATTATATCCATTTCACAAGACAAGGAGATGGAAATTCTGGAACTAGTAGGTCTAACCACATTAGATCGACACTGAGACTTCTGATTTCCATTCCAAAGCTTCACTTTGTCTTAACAGTACTTCCTGGGTGAATATGAAATATAATTGTGGAAAACAGAATAGGAAAAAATATGATTTGCTGGCTTTTCCTCTTAGAGGCTCAGAGAAGCAGAAGGTTTTTTCCCCCTTAGATTGTAGAAACATTCCAAGTTCAGGGAGACTCGTGTTGTATAACGATAGTGGGCACCGTTCACATCTGGTGTATTTTAACAGTGCTTCCATGGAGTTGGTGTGGTTCTTAGCTTGGGGAACTTTTACATGAAGATCTTGATGGTATACAGTTTTTATGGGAGAGATGAATGGTGTTGCAGATAGTTGGTTGGCACAAAGATTGTATAGGCACCATCTTTGCATAAATAAGATACGAGTTTGTAGTGTAGTGTCTGAGTTAGGCAGATGCTATGGCCTCCAACTAGCTGGTTAGAGCTCCAGGTGTCCATCTGCATTGTCTTACATCAAAACAGACTGATCCTTGACCCAGCCAGAGGGTTGGTTGTCCTGATGTCAGAATATCTTTGTTTCTTCCCTCAGAATGAACCTTTTATGCAAGGTGCTTGTCAGAGTTCTAAAAACAGAGTGGAGGCTTCACTGCACTTCTAAGAACGGGTAGTATGGTGGTTTTTGTGCCTGCCTGCCTGCTGATAAAATGTTTGTATTTCTGGTAAAATTGACTTAAGACTTGCTTTCATTGAAACGTACCACATGGTAGGGAGGGTATTGGTGTTAGGAATGTGGTCTCCACCCATCTCTAATCCCTGGAGGGCCCCTAACTGTATTGACAGAAACAGAGTAGGTGAGCAGTCAGATTGCACTTCAGGTTAACGAGGCTGTGTGAGGTGACGCAGTGTTTTCCATACTTGCCTGCCATTGAGAATTGTCTAGAACTCTTGGTAAAGTTACAGATTTCCAGAATCTTTCAGAGCTTCCAGTATGTTTAACAGATGCCACTGTGTACTTGGAGGACTTCGAGGAGCATTGGAATAGATGGGAAAGCTCATTGGGTTGAGAATTTGGAGATTCAAATCTGGTTTTATTGCTGCCATTTTTCTTTTCTTTTTTTTTTTTTAAGATTTTATTTGTTTATTCATGAGAGAGAAAGAGAGAGATGAGAGAGAGAGAGAGAGAGAGAGAGGCAGGCAAGACATAGGCAGAGGGAGAAGCAGGCTCCATGCAGGGAGCCCGATGTGGGACTCGATCCTGGGACTCCAGGATCACACCCTGAGCCAAAGGCAAGACACTCAACTGCCGAGCCACCTAGGCATCCCTATCGCTGCCATTTTCTAATGCAGATCTCAAGCAATGTACTCAGGCCTTAGTTTCATTATCTGTAGAGTAGAGACTTTGACTAAAGCAACCTCTACTAGCCTTTCCAGTTTGGGCATTTTGTGATTCTCATGAGGGGTTACTATTTGATAATATTAATAGTGCAGATGACCGTGCTTTGATCAATGATATGACTTTGATCAGTAATCTCTCTCTGATTCTTATGATTAGGGATTTAAAATGGTTTTTTTTTTTTTTTAATGTCTGAAATAAACTCTTCATGACTGACTATGGAGGCTCTTTCAAATCATTATTTCACCTATATAGTGCATGGAGCTTCATGTCTTGAGGAGTTAGGGGGTTCATAGCTTTCTCTTCATCTTTAAAAAATGCTAATATCCTTATGGAGAGAGAATTGTTTAAATGCATTTGCATATGTCATATTTCTAAAAGAGAATTTTTGTTTTGTTTTGTTTTCAACTATGAAGATGTATTGTTTAAGCCAAAACATCAATTTACTCATTGACTCTTGGGTATAATACAATTACTTGGTTCAAAAAGCTACCTACATTTATGTTGAAATGTTATTCTAGCAATAATTTAATTTTTCTCTGTATCAGGGAAAGCTAATATTGGAATGTCATCTATATGTATTGTTTTAGGATTGTGAGTAGCAAATGAAAAAAATTTTAAAGATAAAGAGAGAAATATTTGAGATTTTTAATGCTTTGGAAGAAAATTCAGAAAATGCTGCAGTTTTTTCCTCTGGCTATCATTTTAATGTCTTTTTTTAAAGTATAAAGTATAAAATATAAAATAATTTATATCTAAGGGGCACCTACTGATTTTTAAAATTAATTGTTCAAATTGGCATTTATCTTAGGATGAATTATTTCTGCAGGATTTGCAGTTCAAAAGCAACAGGAAGGTGCTGATGGCAGTCTTGCTTTCATACATTACCTTTGTGGCCTCCACTTCTCAAAATGCGCATATTAGTAGCATCTTGGACAAAGGTAGCAGAAGAGATGGAGCTTCTGTTTCTCACTGAGGGCTCTTTTGAGCAAAGGGCCTGGAGGTCCCAGTCTCTGTCCCTTTCCTTATGGATTAAATGACATGTCTGTGAAAGCATTTAGCCTCCCTCAAACAAAAAAATGATGTTACTAATATATCTATGTAGTCGCAACAGGGCAATTCCAATTTCTGGTATGGAGCTGTTTTTTTTTTTTTCTTTTTTTGGTGACTCTGTATTGCCTGATAACGCCGACAGCTGCTGGTTGAAGCACTTGCTATAAGCCAGACACTTGAATACAAGAGTCTCCCCTTATCTGTGGGGGTACATTCCAGGACCCATAGTGGATCCCTGAAATCAGAGATGGTGCCAGACCCTCTGTGCACAATGTATTTTTCTGACATGGTGTTAGGCTACTACTGACCCCTTGAAGATAGGTCAGAAGAAGGATCATCTGCTTCTGAACCGAGACTGTGGAAAGTTGAACCGTGGATCAGGGGAGGTCTTCTCTACGTACAACAGCTCTACAAAGTGGATGCTATTGTTATTTCTCTTTGACAGATGATGCAGTTGACGATGCAGTTGAGGCACAGTAATTTGCTTACCCACGGTCACAGCTAGTAAAGCGATGCACCTGGGGTTCAAACTAAGACAAGCTTGTCTCCAGAGCCTGTCCTAACCATTCTGTGGTGCTGTCTCTCTTGAAATTATGATACTTTGTTCTCCAAGGAGGAAAACTGACCCCATGAAGATGTGGCAAAAGCCTATCACATAGCTGAGGGAGGAAACCCCCTGTCTTTTGGTCTTTTTGTTTTGAAACGTCTCAAACTACTAGTTGATGACCAGGAAATCTGAGACCTGCATCTAAAGCACTCCACACAGTGCCTGGTGCCTGGCTAACATGTATTTAACATTTCCTGTTGTGTGAATGACAGAGGAGGCTGAGCTAGCATCTGTGTGCCCATCCATGTCCGCGTTACCACGGACGGCCCCATCCTTGTGAGGCCACTCGGCTGAAGCCTGCACCGTGAAAGCTGGCCAAGGTAGAGGGGAGCTTTTGTCTGAGATCAACATAATTTAAAAACCAGAAAGTTCTGCCCAGGGATCTTAAAGTATACGTGGCTCCTGACAGCAGCATGTTAAGGGGCTGTTGTTTCTCTTTTCTTCACAGATGGTGGGGGTTGAGACTGGGGACAGCGAGCCCATCTCTTGGGGCCTTTATGGATAGCTGAGAGCCCTTTTTATCCCCACTTCCTCCTTTTGTAGGGATGGCACACCTGGCTCCGCCCCCACTTTGTTCCCTAGCTGTAAGAGCTTCCCCCTTTACCTCCATTGCCCCGGAGGCTCAGAGCTTCCATCTACACCCTACTCCTACCTGATTTCCTGTTCCCACTCAGAACCTGAGAGGCCCAACTCAGACCTTAGCTTTCCTTGGGCATCTTGGAACTCAGACCATGTTAGCGCTATTTCATTCATCTCATGTTTCCCACACTTTCTGAATCATCAGATACACCAGGGGCTTGTTTTAAAACAGAATTGTGGAGATTCTGGAGATTCTGAGTCATCAAGTCTGGGGTGAGGCCAGGAACCTGCCTGGCTAACAAGTACCCCCAGGTGATTCTGATTAGCCAAGTTTTGGAAACACCAGTCTGTGTTGTCTGTGGAGGGTGGCAGGATGTTCTTCCATTCATGAAGTATGTTTTGGGTTCTTCTGCTCATACTGAGTTATGAGGATTACAAGATGAATACAGTTCCATGTGGATGATCAGATATGTAAATAAATATTAAGGAATAAAGTTAACCATTATTTGTCACATTCCTTCTAAAAGAAAATCTGTTCAGAATTCCAAATTGCCAATCTAAATTGGATTTTTAGAAGATAAGTAACTTACAAGAAGGCCTGACTGTAAGCATAGGGGACGGTGGCCCTTCTACATACATAAAATACTGATTTTAAATATTCAGAGCATATTTTGCTTTAAAACTGTGTTCTGAAAAAGAAATATAAGGCTTCTGTAATAAAAGTTTTTTCCTTGTGTGTTGGTGGATTTTTCTTTTTTTAGTAATGCTTTATTTTGACTTATTCTCCTGATTTTTTTTACAAGAAACTTCCTTCCACGTAAAAAAGCAACATCTTGCTCTGGGAGGACAGACAACTGTTTCAGGTTATTCCTGCAGGGAAGTCTTCTGTTATACTTTCCTCTGTTCCCTACTCCCTTTCTGATTAAAAGCTGATAAAGGGTGTTATCAGTCAGTAATATGTAGAGGACTGTGTGGTAATGGGCTGGTTTAAATTGTAGTAATACACAGTGAAATAGAATGGGGGCTTTCTGTATGACAGTATTAGCCATCTGATCAAATGTTCTGAGAACTGAGAGACCACCATGTATAGCAGAGGAAATTGAATTAAGCATATTCTATGCTATGCAGAATTGAATTATGCCTGATTCTGTTGGCATCTGAGAGCTACAGCTGAGGAACATCGTGGTTTCCCAGCTCATGGTCTGGCTGCTGTGATCATCACTGAGGCAAGGGTCCTGTCGCTCCTGTCTCAGGATATTCCAGTTGGACTCATTAGCTAGCTCATGGCATGGCACGTCCAGAAGCTGCTGGCAGCCTGACTCCACAGCCAGTGTTCTTTACCTCTACATTAAATGAGGGCCAAGATTGCCAGAAAATCATGATACAGCCCAGGTCATCTTAGCATAAATTTTCATTTAGTTTATTGAGCAGGCAATATTTTTACATTGTTGGAAAAAATAGATATAGAAAGCTATGCAAGGAAGTCTTACTTCTGCTTCTGTCTCATCTCTGCTTTGTCATGCCCCCTCCACTAGAATAATCACTTTTATTCGTTTCTCCTTGTTCTTCTAGAGTTTATGGAAGTATAAAAATGTTATTTAATGTTATTTTTCTTCCATTTGCCATACACATAATTTTGGGATTATCCTGCTGCTTTTCTTTATTCATATACATAATCCAAAGTGATTATTTTCATTATTTTCCTGTATGTCTTTTAGCCAGTTTTTTTTTTTTTTTTAAGATTTTATTTATTTATTCATCAGAGACACAGGCAGAGGGAGAAGCAGGCTCCATGCAGGGCGCCCGATGTGGGACTTGATCCAGAACCCTGGGATCACACCCAGGGTTGAAGGCAGACGCTCAACCACTGACCCACCCAGGTGCCCCTAGCCATTTTCTTTTCTATTTGTGAAATTGCTGCTGCTGCTCCTCTTCCTCCTCCTCCTCCTCCTCCTCCTCTTCTGTCTTCTCCTCCTCCTCCTCCTCCTTCTTCTTCTTCTTCTTCGATTTTATGTACTTATTTACTGAGAGAAAGAGAGTGCAGCTGCATGAGAGCAGTGGGAGGAGCAGAGAGAGGGAAAGAGAGAATTTCAAGCAGACTTTGTGCCTAGTGGAGCCAGATGAAGGGTTTAATCTCACTACCCAAGATCACCACCCGAGCAGAAACCAAGAGTCAGGGTTGTTCAACTGACTGAGCCATCCAGGTGACCTGAAACTGCAGTTCTTTTTTTTTTTTGTCAGAAAATGCAGTTGATTTGGTAAAAATAAGATTGATTAACATTGAAATGCAGTGTTAAGCTAATTTTTTAAAATTGCTAATGCTTTGATTTTAGGTATATTTTAAATAGGAACTTCTCAAGAGATGATTAATCTTTTCCTGTATTAAGAAAGAAAAAGGGAAAAAGGACTTCTGTTAAATGTCTGTAACAACACAGTATAGGTTGAGTTAATTTAAAAGTGGGCATTTCCTGCCTTCTATCTGGATATCCTGCATGCTAAATGTGAATTACTTCCTGGCTTGGGAGGGGACTAATAATAGAGAACTGCGTTTGAATTTTAGTGTGGAATGTTTTACTCTGACATAGTGATTTCATTTGTTAAATAAATGCATTTGATAATGAAGTCCTCTGGGGATTTTGAGTTCACTGGGTTGGTTATAACTACCTTCCTTGCCTATAGAGCTCAGTACAGAATGACATTAACAGACATGTGAAGGAAGCAACCATGGTCATTTGAATTATTATTTTTTCCCATTTCTTAACCTGCTTAAAACCCAAAGGTTTGTACTGAATTAGTATAAAAATGACTAATTAAAATATAGTCACAAGTGTAACCTCAGAAACAGAACATCCTACCATGTAAGTTTTGTGTAAATGTACATTAAAAAGCTTTAACTCGTGTGGCACTGACTCTTAGTTTTGGCTCCAGTCATGATCTCAGAGTTGTGAGATCTTGCCCCCGTGTAGGCCTCCATGTGGAGTCTGCTTAAGTTTCTCTCTCTCTTTCTCCCTCTGTCTTCCCGTCCCACGCTCTTTTTCTCTCTCAAAATAAATCTTAAGAAAAAAGCTTTAACTCTTAAGAAGTACGTCATAAAATAGTCCTTTTTTTTTTTTTTTTTTTTAAGGTTTTGTTTATTTATTCATGAGAGACAGAAAGAGGCAGAGACATAGGCAGAGGGGAAAACGGGCTCGGGAACCTGATGTGGAACTCAATCTCAGGACCCTCGGATCATGACCTGAGCCAAAGGCAGATGCTCAACCACTGAGTCACCCAGGCATCCCTGACATAAAATAGTTCTGATTATATTAATGTTTATTCATCAGAAAGTTCAAACCTGTAAAATGCAGAATATATAAAGAAGAAAAAATTTCACAGCCAGAATGTCCAATTCCTCTCTCTGTCTCTTTTTTTTGCTAATATATCTATAAATGGCTCTATAGCAACAGATAACATTTTTTTTAAAGATTTTGTTTATTTATTCATGAGAGACAGACAGACAGAGAGAGAGAGAGAGAGAGAGGCAGAGACACAGGCAGAGGGAGAAGCAGGCTCCATGCAGGGAGCTTGATGTGGGACTCATCCCAGGTCTCCAGGATCACGCCCTGGGCTGAAGGTGGAGCTAAACCGCTGAGCCACCCGGGCTGCCCCAGATAACATTTTTTAACAGAACACAGGGCATCACTCTCCTCTATAAATACTTTTGTGTCCCGATTTTTAATTCTTTTTATATTTATTTATTTAGTCCCGATTTTTTAAAACTTAGCTTATATTGTGAGAAATTCCCCCAGGTCCTGGACATCCAGAGACTGTTTTAAAAGAGGAGAGGCATCAGGGTGTGTCTTTCTGACAATCCCTTATTTTGTGTTGGCTCCCAAGTGAACTTTTTTTGATATTCTCTGGAGTCTGTTTACACAAGAGTTATCATGTGGACAGAAGTTTGTTATCTTCTGGGGCTTCCTAGGGTTTCTTTGTGTTACTTGTGAACCTTTAAATTGCACTCATGAGGTAGCATTTAGAAGATACACTGGAATTCTATCAGTCCAGTAGATTGCCAAGTCTTCAACATTATCCTCTTTCTGGACAAATTAACCCTATTTTATACTAGGGTTGTTGACCTACAATGACAGTTCTCTTTATCTTTACAGCAAAACAGGTCATTGAGTCAAATGATGGTTGTGTTCTTTCCTTATTGGTTCTTAAGTTGAGTAGTGTGTGTTGATAAATTATGTTTGTTTGTTTTTTTTTTTATGAGAAGTTACATTTCTTTTTTCCTTTAAAATCTTCTTCCCGCTCCACCAAAATGTCAATCAGACATCTGTCTCTAGGTTTCTCACCTTGGCTGATGCCTGCTCTTGCAACATACGGGCTCTGTTTAGATTTAGCTCAACAAGTTTTAAAAACAAAGGTTTGACACCTATCTCTTGCTACAACTTTGGCTCTTGTTTTGTGGGAAGATGAGGATTAAGCTTGCTCCTTTTATTCTAAATGTTGGATGGTTTAATTGAAAAATTAATAGTCTGTAGAAACATCGAGGGCCTGGCAGATTAACCCATGATAATGGTGGCAGGGAATGGAGGCATGAAAGAGGGTGGGGGAAATGTCTTTGAGTGCCATTAGTATATTTTACGTAATCTAAATATATTGCTTGCAAATTGCAAGGTCTGCTCAATAAAAATAATTCATATTAACATTAATGGGATAACATTTATAGCTAATATTTATAGGATACTTACTATGTGCCAGTTTCATTTAATCCTCATAAAAACTGTATGTAGCTTTTCAATTTATGTAATCTCCCCATTTTACTGATTTTACTGAGTGGCTACAGGGAAGTAAAGTAATTTGTCCAAGGTCACCCAACTGGTAAGTGGTGGTAGAGACAAAGTACAGTATAGGTGAGTTCTGTGTTAACACTTAGTAATTGTAACTATTTTTTTTTTTTTTTTTTGTGAATTTTTAAGTTCATTTTAATATTGAAAAATTTCTGAGCTTGGCTAGGAGTTGGTCATTGTTTTCCATTTCATTCTGGTTATTTTAAATCATTGTGCCCAGTGGCATAACCTGTGGAGGTTAATTAGTAGACATGTGATGGTGCTGTTGTGAACCTGTAGAGAATTACTAGAGTTTATTTGGTTCTTTGAGTTGCACTGATGAAAGGTGCTTTAGTCTCTAATACAAAGTCCTTTTGTTAATGCATCCCATCATTCTGGCTTTTTTTCCATTTCCAGACATTCATGATCAGTGTCAGAAGACAGGTGAGGTAGGAACAAAATTCAGTTTCTGGCTTATTTTGATTTGGTATGTTAGGGGAACTTCTCTTTCTCTGCCCTCCCCAAGCTTGCCATCTTTAAGTGCTGTGACACTGTGAGGTGCTATCTCAAGCCTATACCTCAAGGACATTGCTTAGTTTACTTGTTAGTGATGGAGGATAGGAGGAGAAGCTGTGATGAGACTAGCTAGCCTTCCCTTGACTCTCTAGAACACTTACCTTGTTGATGGAAAATACCCTCAACCATGTGGTGCTTGCTCATGGCACCAGCCAGGAATTTAACTTAAGTCAGCAGTTCTCAAAATGTGATTCCTGGGTCCGAATCATCTGTATCTCCGAGGAATTTGCTAGAGATGCAAAGTCTTGGCCCCACACCAGACCTCCTAAATCAGAATCGTGGGGATAGCACCACGGTCTGTGTGTAACAGCCTTCCAGGTGATTCTGATGCTGAAGTTTGAGAACCACCATCTGCAGAGCCAGAGGGGTGAATCGGCTTAGAGACCTACCGCCTTTGCTGGGCTGTGGGCCATGAGTGGGGCTGCCAAAGCTCAGTTCCCAGAGGCTTCTTTAGAGGCTGGACCATATGGTCCAGAGCAGTATGGGTTTATGAACTAATGCTTCATTACTGTACAACAGTGAGAATCTTGCTTTAAGAGACTTTGAATCCCTGCCAATTTGTGCTTTAGAGGCACACTTGCTAGCAGGCCTTCCCCATTTGGAGATTAGTAACCTGGCCCTGGGCTTGTTTGTCATTCTCAGGGCTGAAGGCAGCCTCTCTGATTTCCCCTTTCCTTAGGAACTTTAAACAACATCCAGAAAGCAGGGAGGGGACTCACCACAATCACAGGGTAGGGACATACTTTCTAAACAAAATCTAAGGAGAGAGGATTATTCTCCCTAAATACTGACTATATAAAACCCCCATTTCAATAGTAAGTGTCTCCTGGAAGACTTAACTAGGAAAACTTTAGGCAGATGAGGGAAATCTTAATTGTGGGTGGGATATACATGTTTGGATAATAAACATGAGAACAATATAGAAGCATGAACATACTGAGTGGTTGGTGTTCTATTGCTGGTAGCAGAATCCTACTTTCCCCAATATAATTCAGCTTTTCAATTTATGTAATCTGCCCATAAAGTAGCTGTTAGTACAGTATAATCCATTGTAATTTGGAGAAGTGAGAGATAATTGAAGTGGTTTGATAAAAGGTAGCAGAACATAGTGGTTAAGACACAAGATTTTCTGGCTGTGTGACCCTGAATAAATTACATAACCTCTCTGTGCTTAAGATTTTTCCTCTGTAAAATTGGCACTGTACTAATGGTTGTGCAGATAAAATGACATATTTAGAACAGTGCCTGGCCCATATGAACAATAAATATTAGCTGATAGATACTTTGGACTGGCCCTATGATTTTTTTCAAACTATTTTTAGTTATTTTTTCCTGAGTGTATTTTAAAATATAAATGTAAATAAAGTTAACATTGGAATAAAGGATTGGACTTAATTATTATTATTATTTTTTTTAAAGATTTTATTTATTTATGATAGTCACAGAGAGAAAGAGAGAGGGGCAGAGACACAGGCAGAGGGAGAAGCAGGCTCCATGCACCGGGAGCCCGACGTGGGATTCGATCCCGGGTCTCCGGGATCGCGCCCTGGGCCAAAGGCAGGCGCCAAACTGCTGCGCCACCAAGGGATCCCTGGACTTATTTGATTGAACTCTTAAAATTTCCTAATAACTGTGCTTGTGTTCTGGTTAAGTGAGTTTTCTAGATAGCTGGTGGCTAGGTTTGATAATTGGACTTAATGTGGGAGTTAAGATCATCGTTTTGGACATCTTCATAACTCAGTTCTGACAGTCTAGAATATTGGATTAAGTTTATTCAGCATGTTCTCTAAAAATGGTGTTTTGGTTACATTCTGATGCGAGTTTGTTTTGATGTTATTTTCTTTTCAAATTGAGATCAGATAAAATCAAGTTAGGGGTTTTGGTTTGTTGAGTTCCAATGAGTTGGTTTTATTACACATGTAATCTCTAGTTTAGAAATTTGTCAAGTTACAAAAGTCAATTTGTAAGTTGTTTTAAACTTAGAAATACATTTCCTCTTATAAACCGTGTTTCCAAAGCATGACCAGGCACAGGGCAGTCCCCACAAAGCCTGTTCATCCTGAATATATAGATACCCAGACCTGCTGTGCTGCATACCCTAATCATCATGGAAAAATTTTCTGCAGCAAAATGGATTATAAATGATGGCCAGGATAAAAGATCACATTTTTTTTCTGTCCTCCCAATGCCTTCCCTAAGCCATGTGACCCTGGCTTTGTCTATAACATAAATTATTTAGATCAGGCCTCCAAATTCCTTTTCTAGGGGGAGGTGGACTTCATGATTTCATGATAGCAGGGTATGTGAGTATAGAGCTTGGGAAGGAGAGGATAGGAGAGTTTCCACGGAGTGTGGGTGCAGGAGACTGAGCTCTTCAGACCCTGTGCTCGGCCAGAATGTTGGCTGGGCATGATCCTTCCAGGTAACAGCTCCAGGCCAGCTGAGGGAAGGTGAACCACCAGCAGCCTGTAAGTTCATGTGGGGCACATGGCAAGTATATGCAGAGTGTTTATATTTATTTGTAAGTAAGAAGAAGCTGCTTATCTTGCCTCTTTTAAATTTTTCTCTAGGAATATTTAAATAGGTGAGTGAGTAGTTTTATTAGTTTGAAAAGCCCACTTCATTTTTTTTTCTTTTACTTACATGCATTTACATTTGGTACCTGTTCAAAGATTGTGGGTTTTTTGTTTGTTTAGTTTTTTTTTTTTTTTTTGAGTGAACAACATAACAAAGGATTAAAGATCCTTTCTGCTTCCTCTGTACATTCTCTGTAAAAGGATCTGAATTGTTTATAGAATCCAGCTTTTGGTAAAGTACATGTTTTTAATTCATGTTGAACACATAAAGAAAAGACAGAATTGAGCTTATTAAGTCCCATGTAGCTTCACATGTCAAACAGGACATGAAAATGCTTTCCCCAAATGGCCATGTCTTAACAGTTTATGTTCTTGATGGGGTTCCTTGGAAGAAATTAAATTCTGGGAGGTCACATTTTTCTTTCAAGTTTGATTTCCAAAGTGAAAAATGAACTTGTTTTTTAACTTAAACTTTGAAAAAAAATTCAATGAAGAGCTTTTAGAACTGTGCAATGATTGTGTTCTGTGGAACTGGGCTTCCCCATCTCTGTAGCCAGAGATGAATCTTGACAGTTTTCTTTGTAGCTGTAAAAATGAAGAGAGAAAGGGAAGAAGAGGTAAAAATGCTGAATCTGGGAAACTGTTCTAGTCACTTAAATCTTAGCTACATAAGTGTCTGTTTATATTAATGAGGCAGGGCCAAATAACAATAGTCTTTTTTTTTTTTTTTTCTAGTTAAATATTTCCCCAATGGGAATCAGTGTGCAAATTCCTCAGGCTTTCTCATTGAAAACATATGAATAGCTAAAGTTTAATATTTAGCATAATTAAGAAATAGATTTTTACTGTATTCCAATCATAGTGGCATATTTGGTTATTGAATATTTTTCTTGATTATTTGAATTAATGGAGAAGAGGTACAAGGAAAAATCTAGAAATATTTTTTACTGTGCTATTTGCTTTGTGTTTTAAGAGTCATAATGGAGTACTTTAGATTAAGCCACAGTCATATCTGTTTTAGAAAGAATTGGAAAGTGCTCTAATTACCTATTATGTCTCTTTCATTCAGGTTTGTTTGTTTTTGTTTTTTGTTTTGTGCCCATATCATATTAGAAATAGATCTTATTACTGCTCAGGTGGCATTGTGGATCTAGACAAAGCTGAAATATCCTTTTCATATATGGTGGTTTTTAGTTTCCTGGTTAGAGATAATAGCTAAATACTTAATTTTTAAGTTTTATTGTTGAGTGATGGGTGATTAGAAGTATAACATAACTATGAGGGGAAAGAAAAATCATAAGGAGGAGGCAGTGATAAAATACTTCATTGACTTGCAGTTACTGCAGTACCTTGAAAGATAATGTGTTGTCCTTAGCATTCACTAAAGATGTCACCGCTATGGGACAGTTAGGCTACCTGCTTTGACTTTTCCCTAATGGCTGTAGAGGATTTATGGTGATTCATTTCATACCATATACCTTTCTCTTGATGATGAGGGGCTTCATGGCCATGGAAATGATCAATGTGGGATACCTGGGTGGCTCAGTGCATGAGCATCTGCCTTCAGCTCAGAGTATGATTCTGGGGTCCAGGGATCAAGTCCTGCATCAGGCTCCCAGTCTTTGCCTCTTTCTCTATGTCTCTCGAAGAGTTTTCAAACTCTTTTTTTTTTTTTTTTTAAGATTTATTTATTTACTCATGAGAGACACAGACTGAGAGAGAGAGGCAGAGACACAGGCAGAGGGAGAAGCAGGCTCCCCCCACAGGGAGCCCGATGTGGGACCTGATCCCAGATCCAGGGATCACGACCTGAACCCAAAGAAGGCGCCCCTAAATAAATAAAGTCTTAAAAAAGAGCCATGTGGTCTAGCCAAGAGTGGAAAAACCTATGGACATGGATAGTTATTTCAACTTTTTAGCAGATTTTTTTTAGAAATTTACTTTATATATGTAAACGTCATGGTGGCTTGGCTATTTCATGTTTTTGTAGTCTTAGGTATCATCTGTTGACTTCTCAAGGTGAAAGCTCCTTTTTCTTCTCTCCATCTGACCCCTGCCGTACATATTTACCTCCCCTCCCCGTCTCCCCGTTGTATACTTATATTGTAATTTTGTTTAGTTCAGCATTCAGTTTCACAATGTTATGACAGCATACACTGTTCAGAGCAGAATCATGTCATCAAACATGATTACTTTTGCTTTACTATAAGCCTTCTGTTTTCCCTGGTGTCAATACCAGCTCTTTTGGTATGTGTGTTTTTATGTGTTTGTTATTATCTCCATTTCAAACTCTACCCTATCCGTATCTTCTTTTTACCTTAAAAATTCTAACAGGGGATCCCTGGGTGGCTCAGCGGTTTGGCGCCTGCCTTTGGCCTGGGGCGCGATCCCAGAGTACTGGGATCGAGTCCCACGTCGGGCTCCTGGCATGGAGCCCACTTCTCCCTCTGCCTGTGTCTCTGCCTCTCTCTCCTCTCTCTATGACTATCATGAATAAATAATAAAAAAAAATTAAAAAAATTCTAACAGTTTCATCTTTTTTGAATAAGCTTTTCTCCCAGAGCTTTCTGATCTAATTTAATATAGGTTGATTGTTCTTTGTGGCTGGTGCCTGTCACTCTGTTCTTCACTACCATTCTAGAGATTTCTTCTCTTTCTTTTTTTTTTTTTAATTTTTATTTTTATTTATGATAGTCACAGAGAGAGGGAGAGAAAGAGAGACAGGCAGAGGAAGAAGCAGGCTCCATGCACCGGGAGCCCGACGTGGGATGCGATCCCGGATCTCCAGGATCGCGCCCTGGGCCAAAGGCAGGTGCCAAACCGCTGCGCCACCCAGGGATCCCTCTCTTTCTTTTTTGATGCCTATCTCCTGTAACACTTTCTTCTTGGTGTAGTCCTTCATTTTAGAGTGAAGCTCTGCTTCTGGTAGCATCCTAAGAAATATTGTAGAACACACAAATTTTTGCTTGTCTATCTTCTCAACTGATTGATAGTTTTACTGGGTAAGGAATTCTAGGTTAAAATTCTTTTGCTTTTTCTGTTTTGAAGACATTGCTCTTTTAGTTCTTTTGGTCTTCAGTTTTCAAAGGTTCATCTTGAGAAGCTGAAGACATTCTTTTTTTTTTTTTTTAAGATTTTATTTATTTACTCATGAGAGACACACAGATAGAGACAGAGACACAGGCAGGGGGAGAAGCAGGCTCCCTGTAGGGAACCTGATGCAGGACCATGAGATCATGCCCTAAGCCTAAGGCTAATGCTCAACACTGAGCATTCTGGTATCTCAAGCTCAAGACATTCTGATTCCTGGTCCTTTGTGTGTAACTTCCTTCTCCTCTCTAAAAGATTTATAATCAGTTCTTTAATCCCAGTATTCCAAAATCTCAGTGATGCCCTTTAGTGTGTATGTGTGTGTTTTAATTAATATTGTTGGATACTTGAGCCCTTTGAATCTAGAAAATCTTTTGCTTCAGATTTGAAAGAAGTTTTTTTTTTTTCTTTATTTATTCATGAGAGAGAGAGAGAGAGATAGAGAGAGAGAGAGGTGCAGAGACACAGGCAGAGGGAGAAGCAGGCTCCATGCAGGGGGCCTGACGGGGACTCAATCCCAGGTCTCCAGGATCATGCCCTGCGCTGAAGGCAGCACTAAACCACTGAGTCACCTAGGCTTCCCTGAAAGAAGTTTTTGAATTAATTTTTAATTTTCTCTTCTTATAACTTTAGATGTTAGATATTTTGGACCAGTCCTCCAACTTTATCTTTTCGCTTTCCTTTCCATCTATTGTCTTGTTTAACTTTCTGAGAGATTTCTTTAAAAAAAAAAAAAAAAAAGATTTTATTTATTTATTCATAGAGACACACACAGAGAGAGAGAGAGAGAGAGAGAGAGAGAGAGGCAGAGACACAGGTAGAGGGAGAAGCAGGCTCCATGCAGAGAGCCCGACGCAGGACTCGATCCAGGGTCTCCAGGAGATATTTCTTATTCTTTCTCTTGCAGCCCTTCTATTGAGCTTTTCATTTCTGCTGTTAGGTTTTTAATTTCCAGTTTTTTGGTGTGTGTGTTGTGAGTGCCCCTTTATGTAACACCCTGCTCTTAATTCATCTTCTTGAGAATATTAGTAAGGTTTATAAGTTTTATTCACTGTCAGCAGTATTTCTTCCAAGTTGTTTTTTTGTTTGTTTGTTTCGGTCTTTCTTTTTTATTTTAGTAATTTTCCTGAGATGTATCATAATCTTTGATTGTCTACTTATTTATATCTGGGGGAATGAAAGGACAGTTGGAGGGTCTGAGTTTGAAGAGAGCTTGTTGATTGGATGGGCAGATTTTGTGTGGGATCCTTGTTGTCAGTAGCGTTAGGTCACTGTAGGCTAGTCAGATTCTTTAGAGAAAACTTGTCTAATCACTTAGCTGGAGAGTAAGTCCTAGCTGTCAGCTTTTCAGGGACTGTGTGGAAAGAATGCTTCTGTTTACTTAATCCCTCTGCTTTTGGTAGATTCTCAACTGTGCTTGTATTCTCAGACCAGAAACCCTCTGTTTTAACCTCTTTTGAGAATTATCCTCCAGTCTTCTGCTAGGATGTTTGAGGGGTGGTCACTGGTGACCTGGAGTGGGATAGGGGGGATGGAGCATTCAGACTGCATAAGTAATTTTCAGCCAATCCTTAATTTTAACTGTTACCCGCTTCCCCAAAAAATCATTTGACTTCTTCTAGAAGTACTTAGGATCCATTCAGAGTTTTGAAAACTCTGCAGTGTAAATTGAGTAGGTTCTTAGTTTTCGTCTAAGCTGGTTTAGGATTGGCTTTATCAGGTCTCTAGTCAGGTATTGCTCAACTTATTTCCTATTCCAGCTTCCAAAAATTTTCTCATTACCTCTTCCATTCTCTCTATCTTCTTAAAACAATTCATCTGTTGTAGTTTTGGTGGGGCTTTGAGAAGGATCTAGATTTAATGCTTGTGTTCATTTCACCCCCTTTGCCTAGAGCCCCTGGACAAGTTTATGTGTATGTCTGTTTTGTCAAACAGAACACCTTTCCCTCGCATTCTTCCCCCTTCCCTGTTCTGTTGGGGATACCATTCTCTAGCCATCAGACCAGACTGTAAGGGTCAGCTTTGACTTTTCATTTCCCTTCTTTGCCCCATCACATAGTGAACCAGTGAGCAATTTCTCTCTGAACAAGGTCTCCCTTATCCTGTAGTATGAGTCATGGGGCCACCACATTGTGGAAGGACCATAAAAGTAGTAGAGTAGACAGAGGCTTTGAATAGCCTGTCCTAGTGAGCCTTAATCCATTTATTTTTTAAAGATTTTATTTATATATTCACAAGAGACACACACACACAGGCAGAGGGAGAAGTAGGCCCCATGCAGGGAGCCTGACGTGGGACTTGATCCCAGGACACCAGGATCATGCCCTGGGCCAAAGGCAGGCTCTAAACCGCTGAGCCACCCAGGGAGCACTGCCTTAATCCATTCTTTTTTTTTTTTTTTTTAAGATTTATTTATTTATGATAGAGAGAGAGAGAAAGGCAGAGAGAGACACAGGAGGAGGGAGAAGCAGGCTCCATGCCAGGAGCCCAACACGAGTCTCGATCCCGGGGCCTCCAGGATCGCGCCCTGGGCCAAAGGCAGGTGCTAAACCGCTGAGCCACCCTGGGATACCCCCTTAATCCATTCTTAAATGGAGGGTCCTGTCAGCTCTCAGGAGGAGAGATGGGAGCTGGGCCTTCAGGTTGTCTCATTTTTTTCTTCAGCTGTGGGTGATATCTTCTGGTTGAGTGGACACTCTCCATGGAGGGCTGAGAGAAGAAAAAAAAACCTGTTTTTGGGGGGCAATTTTATTGTGTCATCACCAAGACTAGCAAACTACTCACAGCATTTCAGACATCAGCTGTGTGGGTGTTCCCCTCTCATTAAGTAATTCTGACACTAACTACCTGGAGCTAGGTGAGACTCCACAAGTTAAATCTCAGTCCCAAAAGACTGTCCCCTTCTTTAGATGCCAGTTGCAAGTCCCAGGTTGCCACCAATATTTCTTTGTTTTCTTTTTCTTTTTCTTTTTTTTTTTAAGGATCCTATTCATTTATTCAGAAGAGACACACAGAGAGAGACAGAGACATAGGCAGAGGGAGAAGCAGGCTCCCTGCAGGAAGCCCAATGTGGAACTTGATTCCAGGACCCCAGGATTGTGCGCTAAACCAAAGGCAGGCTCTCAGCTGCTGAGCCACCCAGTGTCCCATGTCCCCCATATTTCTGACCAACTGGCTATAAATCAATTCTCACAATCCTTTCCTCTAGTTGGATCATTTGCTATAAACTCACACAATTCAAGGAAATGTGTACTTAATGTGTATGTATACATTTTATTATAAAGGATATAAGAAAGGATATAGATGAAAAGTCAGATGAAGCAGGACACATGGAGAGCACAGTCGCTTCTGTCTCTGAGGAGATGTGGTGTACCACTCTCCTGGCTTGTGTTCACCAACCAGAAGCTCTCCAGACCCCATCTTTGAGGATTTTTTATGGAGGTTCCATCACGTTGGCATAGTTGATTAAGTCATTGGCCATTTGTTGGTTGATTTCAATCTCCAGTGAGTGTCTTCCCCAGAGGTTGGGGTGGGAGTGAGAGTGGGTGGGACTGAAAATTCTAATCCTCTAATCATGTGGGTGGTAACCAGCCCCTATCATATAGAGTCACCTGATTAACATAAATTCAGGTATGGTTGAAAGGGGCTTGCTGTGAATAACAAAGATCATCCCATCATCTTTGCCATTCAGAAGATTCCAAGAGTCCTGGAAGCTCTGTGCCAGGAACCAAGACCATATACATATATATTTCTTATATCACAACATCACAACTAGAGATAGGCCTCAATATTAAATTTACCAGCTCACGTCATTTTGGGGCCACATCATGTCGTTAGTCTTTAAGAACTGCTAGTATTAGAACTAAAGAACTTTGAATACAGCCAATGCTTAATGCTTATATAAATGTGGATTTGTCAGCCTTTATGTAATCTGTATCATATAAAGCAGGGACTAAGAAAAGAGGTACACAATGTATGCCTTTAAAAGGCTATTTCTTAAAGCTGTTACAAGGGGATAATGGTATTTCAAGTAGTTATCAGCAAGTGACAAATACATTCCACTACAAATGTACTCTTGTTCTAGCTTTTAGACTGTGGAAAAAATTGAGTGCTTCAGAGTTCGGGAAAAGAGAAGGGAACACTACACCTGTGTTGTGGATGAACTGAAGACTTTGTTCATTTTTTAAAATATTATTTTCAGGTCCTTTGCTTACTAAAGGAAGCCCAGTTTCACTCAAATGTTCTGAGAACTGTGTTTAAATAAATGCAAATGAAAAGAAAAAAAAAGAATTTTCCCTCTGCTGTCATTCCTTGGTTTGTCAAATCACCTTGCACTTTGCTTCCAATGAGTGTTCCCGAAATAGTCATCCGTATAATTTTTTTTTATTGAAGTATAGTTGACAACGGTTGACAACAATGTTATATTAATTTCAGGTATACAACATAGTGATTTGACATTTGTTTGTATACATTATGAAATGCTTACTATAAATCTAGGTACTGTGACCATATGAGGTTATTATAATATTATTGGCTATATTTTCTATGCTGCATATTACATCTCCGTAATTTATTTTATAACTTGAAGTTTTGTGCCTCTTAATTCTCTTCACCTATTTTGCCCATCCTCCATCTCCCTATGATAACCATCAGTTCTGTGTTTATGAGTCTATTTCTGTTTTGTTTTGCTTGTTGTTTGTCTTTTTAGATTCTGCACATAAAGAAATCATAAGGTATTTGTCTTTCTCTGACTTGTTTCACTTAGCATAATGCCCTCTAGGTCCATCCCTATTGTCTCAAATAGTAGTTTCATTCTTTTCTTTATGGCTGAATAATATTCCATTGTATATACATGCCACATCTGTATTCATTCATCTGTTAATGAACACTTTGTTGCTTGCATTATCTTGGCTATTGTAAATAATAATGCTACAGTGAACACAGGAGTACATACATCTTTTCAAATTAATGTTCTCATTTTCTCTGGATTAAATACCCAGAAGTGGAATTACTGTATCATATGATATGTCTATTTTTAATTTTTTGAGGAACTTCCATATTGCCAAAACAGTCTTTATGTCACTTCTTAGTTGAAAGACTCATTACCTATAAATTAAAGTCTAAAGTCTTGATGCATAGGGTGCTTTCTAATCTGCTGTATCAGTTCCCATGGTCAACAGATGGGCTTCTTGGTTCCATCATTTTGCTGGCTGTATGACTTGGGCCATGTCCTGTATCCTGTCCTGGTTTCCTCTTCTGCAACATGGAAGGATTGTA